>NW_026652279.1:99917094-100350255 GCF_009828535.3 Hylobates moloch
TGTGTGTGTGTGTGTGTGTGTGTGTGTGTGTGTGTATGTGTGTGTGTCAAGGTAAATTTTTTTATACTGAGGTCTGGGTCAATAAATTTGGAACTCACTGTTTTAAGGCATAAAAAATGACTAGATTCAACTTTGTAACATATTAAATAATCATCCATTGAAAACAAAAAAAAAAAGATTTTTCCTGTTCTTGCTTATTTTTCCATATAAACTTGAGAATCAGTTTATCTAATTAAAAATTCTGTTAGTATATTTATTGGGATCAAAGTAAGTTTGCAGATAATTTAGGGAAAATTGATATCTTTATGTTATTGAATCTTGCTTTGGAATTAGGTTTGTTTTTGTTAGTATTAGTACTGTGATGAATTCACGGATTTAAGCATATTTGAGGCCGGGCATGGTGGCTCATGCCTGTAATCCCAGTGCTTTGAGAGGCTGAGGTGGGAAGATCACTTAGGGCCAGGAGTTCACGACTAGCCTGAGCAACATAGGGAGACCTCATCTCTACAAGAAATAAAGCAATTAGCTAGGCATGGCGGCACATGCCTGTAGCTCTAGCTTCTCAGGAGGCTGAGGTGGGAGAATCACTTGAGTCCAGAAGTTCAAGGCTGCAGGGAGCTATGATGATGCCATTGCATTCCAGCCTGGGTTGCCAGTGAGACCCTGCCTCTAAAAAACAGAAACAAAAACCAAACAAAAAAAAACAAACAAAAAACCAAAACCACATATTTGATGTGTTTTAATTAATTGCAGTGATTTTTATTCATTTTCAAATTGTCCTCTCTTTGGCCAGTTGGAGCCTATTCATGTTGGCTCTGGAGTCCTTTTAACTCCATTAGTCTTCAGTAGCTTTCTTGCTATCTACTATAAGCAAGTGTTTTGGACTAATCTTATACATTTCCTGCCTCTGACCTGCAATATACCATTTCTCCAAGGAGCCCTGGTTTCAGTAGGTGGGAAATGGTATTTTCATCTATTGGATTTTAAGTTTCTGGACTCATATTTTTAACATGGAGAAGTACCTTTTTCCTCCTGTAAATAAGAATTTTTTCCTAGCATTCTGTTCATTTTTGTGGATATCTTTTCTTATCTGAATATATTATTTTCTTAAAAGTTTTTTCCCCTTAGATGGTTACCGTTTCTACCAACTTGAGTTTTTCATCCCATTTGTTTTCATCATGAAGATATCTTTCATATCTTTACTCAGCTGTCAGGTAGTCCTTGGTTGTCTGTTCGTGGTTAAGAATTCATGTCTAAAAGCTGCGTGAACACTCTAAGCCATTGAGGGTCACAGTACACTGTTGATGTCACACTTCATTAAGGGATGATCTGGGTGGATGTTTGTTGGGAAATCTCCATTCTTGGGTATCTTTTTATGAAATCATGTTTTCAGAAAGAGCCTTCCAATTTCCTGAATGGGGAGATGTGTGACTTGCAGTTTTAGGTGGAGGTTAGGTCTCAGCACCAGTACTGAGTATGTATCAGTTTATTTTATACCTCAGATTCAACTGAAATAAAGGGCTTGCCCCTGAACTGTGCCTTATATCTTCCTGTCCAAAGTCAATCTTGTACTTTCTCCACAGATTAAACTTGTGGATTTATTTGGATGGGAAAGGAAATGTAGGTTTCTAATTGCTTTTCAGTAGTTTTCCCTGAGTTGTCTATTAGCTTTTTTTTTTTTTTTTGGGAGACAGAGTCTCGCTCTGTCACTTAGACTGGAGTGCAGTGGCCTGATCTCGGCACACTGCCACCTCCGCCTCCCAGGTTCAGGTGATTCTTATGCCTCAGCCTCCTGAGTAGCTGAGATTACAGGCGCGTGCCACCATGCCTGGCTAATTCTTGTATTTTTGGTAGAGATGGGGTTTCACCATGTTGGCCAGGCTGGTCTCGAACTCCTGACCTAAAGTGATCTACCTGCCTTGGCCTCCCAAACATTAGCTGCCCTACGTACATCATCTCCTTTGGAGAAGAGATGCTGCTATTAGGTTGGTGCAAAAGTAATTGCAGTTTTTGCCATTACTTTCAGTGGTTCCTGAACCTGTTGAGTATTCTATTTTGAACTGTTGCCTCATTCCTCTGAAAATTGTTATGTTGATGACGATACTTCCTACCTTGACAAGTGAATGTTAACTGCAGTTTGATTTGTAATTTGTTCATTTCTAAACTTTGCTTCCTGTGGGTTCAGTGTTTACCTTTTTCAGGCCTGCTAAGTCAGATACAACTAATCCATGCTTATCTGCCTTCCCTCTTCCAAAATTGTAGTGCACTTGAATTCTCTCCTATCTCCCCTTCCTCGTAGGTTTGTTCTTTTTAAAAAAAAAAAAAAGAAAAAACCCTTATCGTAGATTTAGTTGACCTTTGGATGGGAGCAAAATTTTATGGCCATTCAGTTGTCTGATTTCTACGTATTAATTTGTTATGTAGATAAAATTATTTTACTATGTAAACTCACTGTCTATAATAGTTTTTCAGGTAAATCTTTCGGGTCTTTGGGGTAAAGAATTGTATAATTTGTATATAATATTTTCCCCACTTTCACTTTTTTTTTTTTTTTTTTTGAGATGGAGTCTCATTCCGTCGCCCAGGATGGAGTGTAGTGGCACAATCTTGGCTCACTGCAACCTTTGCCTCCCACGTTCAAGCAATTCTCCTGCCTCAGTCTCCGGAGTAGCTGTAATTACAGGCGTGCGCCACCATGGCCCGGCTAATTTTTGTATTTTTAGTAGAGATGGGGTTTTGCCTTGTTGGCCAGGCTGGTCTCAAATTCCTGACCTCAGATGATCCGCCTACCTCAGCCTCCCAAAGTGCTGGGATTACAGGCATGAGCCACCGTGCCCGGCCTCACATTTTTTTATTTCTTCATTTCTTTTTTGTATGATCACATTGGCTGTTACTTCTAGAACAGTGCTATATGGTAATAGTAGAAGAATGATCTTGTCTTATTCTTGACTTTAATGATAATGCTTTTAATAATTCTTTCTTTCTATAATTCCTTCTTCCTATTTTATTAGGAATTTCTATTCTTTTTTTTTTCTTTCTTTTTTGAGATAGAGTCTCGCTGTCTTGCCCAGGCTAGTGTGTAGTGGTGCAATCTTGGCTCACTGCAGCCTTGACCTCCTGGGCTCAAGTGATCCTCCTGCCTCAGTCCCATAAGTAGCTGGGACCACAGGCGTGCATCACTATGCCCATCTAATTTTCCTATTTTTTGTAGAGTTGGTGTTTCTCCGTGTTGCCCAGGCTGGTCTCCAACTGCAGGCTCAAGAGATCTGCCTGCCATGGCCTCCTAAAGTGCTGGGATTACAGGCGTGAGCCACTGTGCCCGGCCAGGAATTTTTGTTCTTAACATTTTAAATCTGTCATATTAACTCAGAACTATTATAAGTGCCATGAATACATACTGACTTATACTACTCTTTGCTGTAAAAAAGAGTTCACCTTAGCTTTCTTTGTAATTCTTTACCAATACTTAGTGTTTAGATAGGCTTGTAAGGGAGAAGATGATGAATACTTTCGTTGAAGCACTTTGAAGTGCTTTCTTTGTGATTTTGTTTTTTGAAGATTCATCAGTCTTTTTCAGCAAGTACTAATATTTTCTTGATACAAGTATGTGAACATTTGTATTTTAACTATCACCTTTTCATTGTTTTTTCATGACAACATCAACTGTTGTGTTAATTCTCACTGAATCAAAATAAAGACCAAATAGAACTGAAAGCATTTATGATTTATAATGTGCAATATCACAAGGCAGCTTAAAAATTAATTGGAAACTTACTGAAATTCTGAGGTACAAGCACCAGTTGTCTGGTAATTGTTTAGGAGTTAGGTAAGTAGGAGTGTGCTAAGTGGTTTTCACATCCAGTTATATCTTCGAATTAGAAGAAAAGCCATGTGAACAATTTTTATACCATTTACTGTGGTAAAATGGAAACTCAGATAAGTTATTTGCTAAGTCTTAAATAGCTAGTTAGAATTGACTGGAGGTAGAATAGTGGCGGCTACGTGGAGTAGATTTTACTTTGATAATGGAGAAGTGGTCAACTTCTAACTGGATTGTCTTTCTTTAAAGGACTAAGTAGATGTTTTCTGGTTGAAACATTATTTCTATGATGTGTAGAAGTGACCAATATTATTTACAGTCTATGGTTTTAAAATAGCTGTCATAGTTGAATGGTTATTCTGTTTTGAGAAGTAGATTGCTGCAGGGATCTAACTGTGGTAAAGAAAGACGTATTTTAGGCTACACTGTTTTCTTCTAAGGAGACCGATGACACATAGCAGCCACCAGAGGGAACTGTGAAATCAGTTCTAGCTTTTCTGCCCCAGAAGTGGTTTTCTTCTGTTTTAAGTATGCCAAAACAAAGGAGCCAAATAACTTATATATTAAAAGCCTACACATTTTATAACATCTGTAGATTTGGGCTGAGCTGTTATCTCATTTCTGTGAAAATCATTATGTTGATCAGGTACTTCCCTTATGACAAGTGAATGTTAACCACAAGTTCAGCTTCATTGTGTTTTTTTTTGTTGTTGTTGAGACAGTGTTTCACTTTGTTGCCCAGGCTGGAGTGTAGTGGCATGATCTCTGCTTACAGCAACCTCTGCTTCCCTGGCTCAAGCGATCCTCCCACCTCAGCCCCTGAAGTAGCTGGGACTACAGATGTGCACCACCATGCCCAGCTAATTTTTGTATTTTTTGTGGAGTGAGGATTTCACTCAGTCACCAGGGCTGGTCTCTAACTCCTAGATACAAGTGATCTGCGTGCCTCTGTCTCCTAAAGTACTGGGATTACAGGTGTGAGCTACCATGCCTGGCCCCATTCATTGTTTTTTAAATCCCACTGTAGGTTGGTACTTTGGGCTTGCTGTTTCTTTTGAAGCTTGTGTATTTTGAATATTGATTTGGTTATTTTATCGAATGGCTGTGTTTTTTTTTTTTTTTAAAAATAAGAGCTGTGGCCGGGCACAGTGGCGCCTGTAATCCCAGTTACTCAGGAGGCTGAGGCAGAGAATTGCTTGAATCCAGGAGACAGAGGTTGCAGTGAGCCGAGATCATGCCACGGCACTCCAGCCTGGGCGACAGGGCGAGACTTGGTCTCAAAAATGAAAAAAAAAAGAAAAATTTAGCCTGGCGTGGTGGCACGTGCCTGTAGTCCCAGCTACTCGGGAGGCTGAGGCACAAGCATTACTTGAATCCGGGAGGCAGAGGTTGCAGTGAACCGAGATTGCACCACTGCACTACAGCCTGGGCAACAGAGTGAGACTCTGTCTCAAAAAATAAAATAAAATAAATAAATAAATAAATAAGCAAGCCGGGTGTGATGGCATCTGCCTATAAATCCCAGCTACTCAGGAGGTTGAGACAGGCAGGTTGCTTGAGCTTGGGACTTCGAGACCAGGCCAGGGCAACATGGCGAAACCCTGTCTCTGCAAAAAAATACAAAAAAATTAGCCTGGCGTGTGGCATGTGCTTGTGGTCCTAGTTACTCAGGAGTCTGAGACAGCAGGATTCCTTGAGTCCAGGAGTTGGAGGTTGCAGTGTTGCAGTGAGCCTAGATCGCACCGCTGCACTCCAGACTAGGCAATAGAGCCAGACTCTTTCTCAAAAAAAAAAAAAAAAAAAAAAAAAAAAAAAAAAAAAAAGATAATTCTGTTTAAAAGCTTAACCCAGCACACACCTATAGTCCTAGCTACACAGGCAGGAGAATCACTTGAGCCCAGGAGTCCAGCATGGACAACATAGAAAGATCGCCATCTTAGCCGGGCGCGGTGGCTCACGCCTGTAATCCCAGCACTTTGGGAGGCTGAGGTGGGTGGATCACGAGGTCAGGAGATCGAGACCATCCTGGCTAACACGGTGAAACCCCGTCTCCACTAAAAATACAAAAAATTAGCTGGTCGAGGTGGCGGGCGCCTGTAGTCCCAGCTACGTGGGAGGCTGAGGCAGGAGAATGGCGTGAACCCCAGGGGGCGGAGCCTGCAATGAGCCGAGATCGCGCCACTGCACTCACTCCAGCCTGGGTGAAAGAGCGAGACTCCGTCTCAAAAAAAAAAAAAAAAAAAAAGGAGGGGTGATTATTTAACTTACCCAAAGACCTATAAATTACTACTTCATATCCTAAGACATTATTTCAGAAATTAAAATATAAACATCATTACTCTAAGACAGTTCCTTCATAAGGAAAACTTGTTTATAGCAAAAATAAGATATACTAAGCAGAAAGTTTCAGATTAGTCCTTTAGTTACTTTTAAATAAATTAGAAAAAAAATTTTTTAACATTTCTATTGCAGAAAGTTTTAAAAATTGAAATATACTGAATAACATTTTCATTCAAAATTTTCATAACTAATTAAATTAAAATTTTTTTAATACAAGTACCATCAGTAATAGCTAACATTCTTTTAATGGTTATTATGGACCAAATATTCATGTCAAACACTATAGCAACCCCTTAAAGTAGAATCATTATATCAATTGTACAGATTAAAAAAAAATCCTCCACGGGGCACGGTGGCTCACACCTGTAATCCCAGCACTTTGGGAAGCCGAGGCAGGCAGATCACTTGAGGTCAGGAGTTCGAGACCAGTCTGGCCAACATGGTGAAACACTGTCTCTACTAAAAATACAAAAAAATTGGCCAGGCACAGTGGCTCATGCCTGTAATCCCAGCTACTCGGGAGGCTGAGGCAGGAAAATTGCTTGAACCTGGGAGGCGGAGGTTGCAGTGAGCTGTGATCGTGCCACTGCACTCCAGCCTGCAGCCTGGGCAACAGAGCAAGGCTCTGTCTCAAAAAAAAAAAAAAAAAATCCTCAACAGTTAAGTAAGCTGTTTAAAACCACAGCAAGAAAATGGTAGAGGTCAGGATTTAAATATTCACAGCTATTAAGCAAAATGAAATTAAATATTAATAATGTAAATAAACAATGCAGCTCTTATTTTTTTTTCTTGAGACAGAGTTTCTCACCATCGCCCAGGCTGGAGTGCAGTGGCGTAATCTCAGCTCACTGCAGACTCCATCTCCTAGGTTCAAGTGATTCTCCTGCCCCAGCCTCCCGAGTAGCTGGGATTAAAGGCGCCTGTCACCATGCCTGGCTAATTTTTTGTATTTTTGGTAGAGATGGGGTTTCACTATTTTGGCCAGGCTGGTCTCAAACTCCTGACCTCGTGATCTGCCCACCTGGGCCTCCCAAAGTGCTGGGATTACAGGTGTGAGCCACCGCACCTGGGCCCCCTGCTAAATTGTGTGTGTGTGTATATATGTATGTGTAGGAAAGATGGGGTTTTATCATGTTGACCAGGCTGGTCTCGAACTCCTGATCTCAGATAATCTGCCCGCCTCAGCCTCCCGAAGTGCTAGGGTTACAGGCGTGAGCCACCGTGCCCAGCCTAATTTTTGTATTTTAGTAGAGACAGGGTTTCACCACGTTGCCCAGGCTGGTCTTGAACTCCAGAGCTGAAACAATCCTCTCGCCTCAGCCTCCCAAAGTGTTGGGATTACAGGCGTGAGCCACTGCACTCAGCCCATTTTCTTTAAAGCAGTTATAAATGTATCTTTTGCCATTTTCCAATCTCAGCATGTCTTTCATCTGACAGCAGATAGACACACAGCTCTTTCTCTGAGAGGAAGAGAGACTGGTTTTGAAATTGAGCTCTGTGTATAGTGTTTGACTCCTTTACTGTCTTGGGACCTTGGGCAGTTTTAATATGTGAGCTGCTGCTGTTTTATTATAGAAAAAAGTTCTGTTTTTTTTTTAAGTCAAAGGGGTTGTCACAGTTATGTGAGAATAAAATAAGACCTTGGTATTCTGTAAAATATTGTATGTTTTTGAAAATATTCCATTTTCTTACTTTGTTGAGTGGTGGAACACTAGAACTTGGTTTAATGAGGACACTTAATGGTCAGAGAATAATACAGCATATATAAACTAAAGGGCTAGAGTGTATACTTGGATAATTAAATAATGCTGTTACTTAAAAATAACTTTGATAGTTAAAGTGAACATAATTGGCTTTGGTTTCTGATCTTTCCACAAACATTTGGGACAATTGTCTACTCTTTGCTCAAGCATTGTGTTAGGTCTTAGAGATTCAGTGAAAAGACAAGTTACGGCCGGTCATGGTGGCTCACACCTGTAATTCCAGCACTTTGGGAGGCCAAGGCGGGTGGATCATGAGGTCAAGAGATCGAGACCATCCTGGCCAACATGGTGAAACCCTGTCTCTACTAAAAATGCAAAAAATTAGCTGGGTGTGGTGGCGCGTGCCTGTGGTCCCAGCTACTCAGGAGGCTGAGCCAGGAGAAGCGCTTGAACCCAGGAGGTGGAGGTTGCGGTGAACCAAGATTGATCGTGCCACTGCATTCCAGCCTGGGTGACAGAGACTCCATCTCAAAAAAAGAAAAAAAAAAAAAAAGAAAAGACAAATTACTTTAATGTTTCATTAAAAAGTTAGTATACACATATTTGAAGTCTGTGAAAAGTGCTTATTCTGCCTCTCTTTTTGTATCTAGAGATTGCATCTTTGACTGGAATTTTGCCAACTGTATATCATCTTCCGCTACTGACTCCTTTTCCTTCCTTTATTCAGTCAGGTGCTTAGCTGCATGAAACTCTAGATTAAAGCAGAATCCAAAGTGCATCTGGTTGACCACTCACCCTCCCCTGCCTAAACTTCTGCCCTTTCTAGCAAACTACTTCTATCAGTGTGATGTGATCCTCTCAAGAGTTTTTTTTTTTTCTCCCCATGAATTTATGTACAAATATATATACTTCAGGGAAAATATCGTATATATATGTTTTTGGGATATGCGTAACATCACAGTAGTAATTTTCTTTGTGTACTATAACTTTGTAATTTTTAATTTTTGTGGGTACTTTGTAGGTGTTTTTGTGGGTACATTGTAGGTATATTTATGAGTTACATGAGATTGTTTTTTTGTTTTTTGAGACAGTCTCACCCCATCACCCAGGCTGGAGTGCAGTGGTGCAGTCTCTGCTCCCTGCAACCTCCACCTCTCAGGTTCAAGCAATTTTCGTGCCTCAGCCTCCTAAGTAGCTGGAATTACAGGTGCATGCTACCGTGCCCAGCTAATTTTTGTATTTTTAGTAGAGATGGGGTTTTACCATGTTGGCCAGACTGGTCTCTAACTCCAGACCTCAAGTGATCTGCCTGCCTCAGCCTCTGCCCGGCCACATGAGATGTTTTGATACAGGCATGCATTATGTGATAATCACATCATGGAGAATGGAGTATCCCTTCAACTGTTTATCCTTTGTATTGCAAATAATCCAGTTATACTCTTATTTTAAAATGTACAATTAGATTATTATTGACTATAGTCACCCTGTTGTGCTATCAAATAATAGGTCTTATTCTATTTTTTTGTGCCCATTAACCCCCACCTCTCTACTATGCTTCTCAGCCTTTGCTAAGCATCCTTCTACTCTATCTCCATGAGTGTTCTGTAACTTTTTAAAGTCATCAGTATACCTTGTAGATTTTTTTTCATGTCAGTAAGAGATCTTACTTTTAAAATACCCTAATCTGTTTACTTTTTCTCATCTCCCATCACCACCCCTTTTTCAGCCACTGTCATCTCTCACTTGGACCGTTTCAATGGCCATCTAGTTTGTTTCTTTGCTTCCAGTTTTTCCCTCTTGTTCCCACATAGCAGCCACAGTGATGTATTTAAAACCTGAGATTGTATCACCTTTTTGCTGAAAACATGGCAATGTTTCCTGTTCCAGTAAAATCCAAACTTTCACCTTTAGTTAGAATTAATGCTTTCTAAGCCTAGGCAGGGCTGTTTGTCTGTTTTGATTACTGATTTTTCCCATGTGCCTAGAAAGTATCTTGTGCATACTAGGTGCTCTGTAAATCTGTTAAATGTAATTAATGAATTAGCTAGTTGGCCTTGATGTGTTATTCTCTGCCTATTTATCTCATTTTATCCTCCTCTTTGCTTCCTACTTTGATCTGCCACAGTGGCTTTATTCTGCTGCTTGGATTGGCCAACTTCATTCCCTCTAGGCTTTGCAGAAGCTGTTTTCTTTGCCTGGAATATCCTGTCCCCAGTTTTCTCACAGCTGAATCTTATCATTTCGTATTTCAGTGTAAATGTCACTTGCTTAAAGAGATGTTCTCTGATCACCAAACTAGTTATCTCGTCACCTTCTGTTATTCTGTTTAAACATTTTTAAATTTAGTTTAAAAAAATTGATAAATCACGTGGCCTAAAATTAAAATGCTACAAGACGTACAGTGAAAAATGCCTCTACCACTGTCATCTGTAAATCAAAGCAATACATATTAGTCTCTTTTTTATCCTTTCAGAGGCTCTTTAAATGCAGTGTTTTTAAACCAGTCTTTAAGAACTATATAGCCAGTATCTCCTCATCTTTTCAGATAATGCACTATGAAAATTAGGCCAAACCACTGTATATAAGCCACTTAAATTTCCTATTCATCCTGTCTACAATTTTATCTATAGTCTGTACTTGCGCTTCAGTTTTACCTCTTCTAGTTGGTTCCCCTTGCATTTTGCCCCCCAAGTTTGATCTGTGAGATCAAAGTGGTTCTTGTTCAGAATTAGTGATATTACCACCTGAGCCTATGATCTGTCTCATCTCCATTTGCTCAGTAACTTTGTTCTAGAAATTTTCTCTCTGTGTGTGTGTGTGTGTGTGTGTGTGTGTGTGTGTGTGTGTGTGTTGTGTGTGTGTGTGTGTGTGTGTGTGTGTGTGTGTGTGTGTGTGTTTTCTTTTGAGACAGGGTTTGCTCTGTTGCCCAGGCTGGAATATAGTGGCACAATCATAGCTCACTGCAACCTCGAACTCCTGGGCTTAAGTGATCATCCTGCCTCAGCCTCCTAAGTAGCCAGGACTACAGATGTGCGCCACCATGACTGGCTGACTTTTAAATTTTAGTATTTAGTAGATTTGAGGTCTTGTTATGTTGCTCAGGCTGGTCTCGAACTCCTGGGCTCAAGCAGTCCTCCCACCTCAGCCCCAAAATGCTAGGATTACAGGTATGAGCCATTGTGTCTGGCCTGAGGTTATTTTCTTAACTCTGCTATTTTCTTTGGCTTCAGCACAACCTGCCATATAGGAGGTGTTTAGAAAATATTAGTCGAATATAGCAGAATGATGAATTTTGAACTCTTGAATTTTAGAGACCTGGGTATTCAACCTAGCTATGTGACTTGGGCAAGAGAGTTAGCATCTGTAAGCCAGAATTTCTTTTCTTTTCTTTTTTCTTTCTTTTTTTTCATTTTGAGACAGGGTCTCACTCTGTAGCTCAGGCTGGAGCGCAGGGGCACAATCATGGCTGGCTTCAGTCTCAAACTCCTGGCCTCAGATGATTCTCCTCTTCAGCCTCCTGAGTAGCTGGTACTACAGGCATGTGCCACCATGCCCGGCTAATGTTTGTATTTTTTGTAGAGATGGGGTTTTGTCATGTTGCCCAGGCTGGTCTCAAACTCCTGGGCTCAAGTGATCTGTGCACCTCAGCCTCCCAATGGTCACATTGCTTTCTCTTTTACTTGTAGTCTCCCTCTCCATGTCTTTTGTAAGGGTACTTGTGAGTGCATTTGTGACCCACCCAGGTAATCCCATATAATCTCACTTGAAAATCCTTAATGTTAATCATATCTGCAAAGTCCCTTTTTCCATGTAAGGTAACATTTATAGGTTCCAGGAATGGGGACCTGATGTCTTTGGTGACCTTTATTCAGCCTGCTACTGGTATATAAAGCACACAGCATAGTGCCTGGCAAAAAAAAGGATTTATGCTTTCCAGATAGGGTCAAGAAAGATTAAAATTTTCAGAAAGATTTAATTGTACAATTAATGGGAGCCAGAGAATATGAGAAAAGTGGGTTAAAAAAAGATGAGATGGCCAGGCACAATGGCCCATGCCTGTAATCCCAGCACTTTGGGAGGCTGAGGCCGAGTTCAGGGGATCTCTTGAGCCTAGGAATTTTGAGACCAGCCAGGGCAACATAGTGAGACCTCGTCTCTACCAAAAATAAAAATAAAATTAGTCAGGTGTGGTGGCGATGACCTGTAGTCCCAGGTACTTGGAGGTGGGAGGATCGCCTTAACCTGGGAGGTCGAGGCTGTAGCGAGCCATGATCACAACACTGCACTCCAGCCTGGGTGACAGAATGAGACCCTGTCCTTCCCCACCCCCCAAAAAAGATGAGGTAAGGGAAAGGATTATAGCATGTGACTTTATATGATACAGTGAATAAATGGGATAAATGTATAATGAAGTAATTATTTTTTGTCAGATTTTTATTTTTATTTTTTTTCCTGTTCAGATGTGTGGGAGGATTTATCCATACTTTTAGTGTTAAGGTTTATGGAGTAAATAGTGTACCCCTGAAAGGAGGTGGTGGTGGTAGGAATATATTGCATGTGATTACCATGAATATATTGCATATGATTAATTATCCAATAAAAATTGGATAATTGCCTTCCTTGTTATCCTGCAAAAGTTAACATGTAAACTATATGAAATGATTAATGAATGGATATCACATATTTTCCTGAATGTTAGACAAGAATCACTTCATTTAGAATAAAAATAAAATAAAAGTACCCTTTAAATCAATGGTTTCAGTTAGAGTAACATAAAAAGTCATACTGACATTTTAATTCTTTTTTCTATCTTCCTAACAGGTTCTTTGGCATGGACACAAGTTCAGTGGGAGGATTAGAATTGACTGATCAGACTCCTGTTTTATTAGGGAGTACGGCCATGGCAACTAGTCTCACGAATGTAGGAAACTCATTTAGTGGTCCAGCTAATCCTTTAGTGTCTAGATCTAATAAGTTTCAGAACTCGTCAGTGGAAGATGATGATGATGTTGTTTTTATCGAACCTGTACAACCTCCCACACCTTCTGTACCAGTGGTAACTGATCAAAGAACCATAACATTTACATCGTCAAAAAATGAAGAATTACAAGGAAATGATTCCAAAATTACTCCTTCCTCAAAAGAGTTGGCATCTCAGAAGGGAAGTGTAAGTGAGACAATTGTCATTGATGATGAAGAGGACATGGAAACAAATCAAGGGCAAGAGAAAAATTCCTCCAATTTTATTGAACGAAGACCTCCTGAGACTAAAAACAGAACCAATGATGTGGATTTCTCCACTTCCAGTTTTTCAAGAAGTAAGGTAAATGCAGGAATGGGTAATAGTGGTATCACCACAGAACCAGACTCTGAAATTCAGATTGCTAATGTTACAACTTTAGAAACAGGTGTAAGCTCTGTGAATGATGGCCAATTAGAAAATACTGACGGGCGAGATATGAACTTAATGATTACACATGTAACATCACTGCAGAATACCAACTTGGGAGATGTCTCTAACGGACTGCAGTCAAGTAATTTTGGTGTTAATATACAAACATACACCCCATCTTTAACTTCACAGACCAAGACTGGAGTAGGACCTTTTAATCCTGGTAGAATGAATGTGGCAGGAGACGTTTTTCAGAATGGAGAATCTGCAACTCATCATAATCCTGGTAAGCAGTAAGAGATACTCTACTTCATGTAAATGAATTTAAACTTTTGACTGCTGCTGTGTTCATTGTAGTAACTGGTATTACCTTGTTTAGTTTCATCATGTGAAATATGTTAATTATATTGAATTTTATCTTAAGTTTGGAATTTTAATAAGAATTGTAAAACCATGTATAGTATTTTTCTGTGGATTAATAGAAAGCTAATCATAAAGTAATTTTATATTTAAAGGATTTAAGAAAAAAATACTCTTCACATTCATCACCAAAGTCTGATAATTTGGCAGGGCACGGCCGCTCACACCTGTAATCCCAGCACTTTGGGAGGCCAAGGTGGGTGGATTGCCTGAGCCCGGGAGTTCGAGACCAGTCTAGGCAACATAGCAAGACACCATCTGTAAATTTAAAAAGCAAAACAAACAAAAGAATGAAGTGTGATAATTTAATATCTTGTTTGTCATGTATTACTTTTTGCTAATAGAATTTTTACTAGTGTTTTAGTATATAAATTAGAGAACCAAAAGATTAATATAATAGCACACTTAAAGAACAGTGTAATATTGTACAGTAATTGCATTTAGATTTTTTTTTGAGATGGAGTCTTGCTCTGTCACCCAGGCTGGAGTGCAGTGGCGCGATCTTGGCTCACTGCAATCTCCGCCTCCTGTGTTCAAGCGATTCTCCTCCCTCAGCCTTCCAAGCAGCTGGGATTATAGGCGTCCACCACCACGCATGGCTAATTTTTGTATTTTGTATGGGGTTTTACCATGTTGGCCAGGCCAGGCTGGTCTCAAACTCCTGACCTCAGGTGATCTGCCCACCTCAGCCTCTCAGAGTGCTGGGATTACAGGCGTGAGCCACTGCACCTGGCCGCATTTAAATTTATTTCTGCTTTCCCTGTGCTTATGTAATTTAATTAATTAGTTAATTTTTGGGGACAGGGTGTCTCTCTGTCGCCCAGAGTGGAGTACAGTGGCACAATCTCAGCTCACTGCAACCTCGACCTCTTGAGCTCAGGTGATCCTTCCTCCAGAGTAGCTGGGACCACAGCCTCCAGAGTAGCTGGGACCACAGGCGTGAGCCACCTTTCCGGGCTAGTTAAAAAAAAAAAAAAAATTATTTGTAGAGATGGAGTCTCACTGTGTTGCCCTGGGCTCAAACATTCCTTCTGCCTTGGCCTCCTAAAGTACTGGGATTCTAGGTATGAGCCACCATGCCCAGCCATTTTATTTTTTATTAAGAGTTGGCTAAGGTTTTCTTTTATTTTTCTCACATTTGAAGAAAGCCAAACATCACCCTTTTTTTTCTTTTCTAAAACTACTTTAAAGTTATGATTGACATGCAAAAGGCTGTGTATATTTAATGTATACAACTCGATAATGCTGCGTTTATTTTTGACCACATATCTTTAGCTTTTAGTTAGCATTTTACTACTTAAAATTTTTTTAAAATTATTTTTATTTTTCAAGGGCATAAATAAGCAATACTTTTTTTTCTTATTTATTTATTTATTGACAGAGTCTTGCTGTGTCGCCCAGGCTGGAGTGCAGTGGTGCAATCTGAGCTGACTGCAACCTCTGCCTCCCTAGTAGCTGGAATTATAAATGTGTGCCACCATGCCCGCTAATTTTTGTATTTTTAGTAGAGACGGGGTTTCACCATGTTGGCCAGGTTGGTCTCGAACTCCTGGCCTCAAGTGATCCATCTGCCTCGGCCTCTCAAAGTTCTGGGATTACAGGTGTGAGCCACTGCACCCAGCCCCCCACCATTTTTTTTTTTTTTTTTTAAGGTTGATAGATTTCTTGACTATTTGAAATTGTTTTCTGTGAGCAGCCTTGTTCTGTGAAAACGTTAAAATATGGAAGTGATAAGAACTCTGTGCCAGCCTGGACAATATGGTGAAAAAATACAAAATACTGAAAATATGAAAAGTTAGCTAGACGTGGTGGTGCACACCTGTGGTCCCAGCTACTTGGGAGGCTGAGATGGGAGGATTCCTTGAGCCCCGTAGGCAGAGGTTGCAGTGAGCCGAGATTGCACCACTGTATTCCAGCCTGGGTGACAAAGTGAGACCCTGTCTCAAAAACAAAACAAACTCTGTGGCTTTTTCATGACATGTCTGTGGATGTCTCTCTCTCTTTAACTTCTCCTCCAATTCCTCTATGTGTGTGTGTGTGTCTATCTGCTTTTCTCTCTCACATACCTCTCTCTGACCCATTCTGTCATCATTTTAGGCTCATTATCCTAGGGATTGTGGAGAATAATGTGAAGTAACTAAAATCTAGGCAGTGTAGAATGCTCTATGAATTGCTAGTTATTTTTCTTATTTGTCGAGTAATGTCTGATGATTGAAGACTGCTTAGAAAATCTATAATTAAAAACAAGAGCTGGTGCCAAGCATGGTGGCTCATGCCTGTCATCCCAGCACTTTGGGAGACCAAGGCAGGAGGATCACTTGAGCTCAGGAGTTTCAGACCAGCCTCTGGGCAACAGAGCAAGACCTTGTCTCTACTAAGGATCAAAAAAACTAGCCAGGGCTGGTTGTGGTGGCTCAAGCCTGTAATCCCAGCATTTTGAGAGGCCAAGGTGGACTGATCATCTGAGGTCAGGAGTTTGAGACCAGCCTGGCCAACATGGTGAAACCCCATCTCGACTAAAATACAAAAATTAGTCGGGCATGGTGGTGCATGCCAGCTGCTCGGGAGGCTGAGGCACGATAATTTGTTGAACCTGGGAGGCGGAGGTTGCAGTGAGCAGAGATTGCACCACTGCACTCCAGCCTGGGTGACAGAGTGAGATTCTGTCTCAAAAAACAAAACAAAACAAAAACCAAAAAAAAACTAGCCAGGCATGGTGGTGCACACCTGTAGCCTCAGCTACTTGGGAGGCTGAAGCTGGAAGGTCATTTTAAGTCTGGGAGATCAGGGCTGCAGTGAGCTATGATTGTGCCATTACATTCTAGCCCAGGCAGCAGAGTGAGACATTGTCTAAAAAAAATAAAGAGAGCTGAGCATGATGGTGTGGGGTGTGGAGCTGTTGAGATATGAGGATCCCTTGAGGCCGGGAGTTGGAGACTGTAGTGCTGGTGCCTGTTAATAGCCAGCACACTCCAGCCTGCGCAACACAGTGAGACCCAATCATAGTCCTCCTGAGTAAAGATGACCACTATCAATGCTTTGGGTGGTTGTCTTTTAGTCTTTTTTTTTTGTATTTTGTTAACCTAGTGGAAATGCAGATCTGTGTAGTTTTGTTGTCTGTTTTTTCCTCCACTGCATTTTCTCATACCATTAACTATTTATATAAGTTTTAATGGCTGCACCAAGGGTATTGATGTAACATTTCCATATTTGGCTTTTACATTGTTTCCCATATTTTGCTGTTGTAGGTTTATGATGAAATATTTGTTCACATTCCTGATTATTTCCTTAGAGTATATTCCTATAAGTGAAGTTACTGGGCTAAATGATATGATTACTCCCATGCCCCTAATGATTTTTGGTTTAAAAATACATACCTGGTATATAGTAGTGTTAAAATAAATATGCTCTTTTTTACTCAGTTTTGAAATTTCTTGTTACTTCTAAAACTCCTTATAGGTAGGTAGAAGTGTGGGTATGTGTGTGTGGGTGTATGTGTGAGTTTGTATGAGCATTTTTAACTTACAGAAATATATTGTCATAATGCTTTTTAGAAAGCTCTTAGCAATTTATACTGTCATGAACTGTATGTTAGTCTTTCATTGTAAACTTGCCGCTTAAATAGTGCTCAAATTAGTTTTAAAATAGCTATCTTTTCTTTCTTATATGTAAAAATATAAAGAAAATAATGTTAAGTCTTACCACTGAGAATCAATTAATTAATGGTACATATAATTCTAACCTGAGATCATAGCATAGGTACAGTTTTGCAACCATTCCTGCCACTCCTTTTAATACCTAGCAGTAGATCTTGAAATTTTGTTCATGTCAATATATGCGTGTGAAATTTGTCTATTTTGTCTTTAGCTTGGTTCCAGTTTTTCCTACTTAGATAATTATTTTTAAGAATATTTTTGTGTATACATCTTGGGATACTTAATTCTTTAGGAATATTGCTGGATCAAAGAGACCGTATCATAAGAATTGTGTTCCTGTTTACTCAAACTCTGTAAACTCGTCATCAGAAAAACTGTACACAAAGAGACATATGAATTGGGTCTTGCGTTTATATGCTGATTTTATTTGTAATAGAGAATAATGGATGAAGAGCTATAAAATCTTGGCTATTTATATTGGTTCTTGGACTAATTGTTAATTGGGAAAATTCACCAGCTATCCTTTCATGAAATCCCTTGTATGAAATTGAAGGTTTAGACAAAATGATTAGGCCTTATCTATTCCTAAAAATTTTTTTGATGTTGGAGGAAATAAAAATGTAAAACTAGGGCAAATGTAAATTGAAAATAGAGAAGCACCATTCTTTTCAGTGTCAAGGCAATAGATGCCCTTAAGTTTTGATAGGCTTCTTTAACTATGTATTCAAGTGACGAGCCTACAAAATAGAACACCCCGAGGAGCCAGTATTTGTGTGGGCAAGAGCTGTTTCTTTTAGATATGTTCAAGCATAATTTTTGATTGGAGGCCTTTTTTCCTTTCGTAAGATGGAATTACCAGTTCTTCTAGTGACTTTCTTTCTCGTTGATTAGATTTTTACCCATTTATTGAAACTGGTCAGTTACTGTGATGATAGTTAAATAACAGAATTCTAGAATGCACTCTTTATTCTAATAAGTTTGGTGTGTTTTTGTTTTTGTTTTTCAAACTAAGGGGTATTAATACAGTCAGGTAAAATCTGAATAGCCCCTCGAAACCATTAGGTTGATGGACTGGGTCAGAACCAAAAAATCATCCTTTTTAAAGTTTTGGTAGTAAAGAAGTTTTCCCAAGCTCTGGTTATATTTTGTACTGCAAGGAAAATAATTTTTTTTTCCTGTGCAAGGGCAGCTTTTATGTATGGAAGTTCAAAATACAGGAGAAACTAGAAAGGAAAAAGAAATTTATGAGAGACCAGAGTAGTAGAAATTAGAAATGATAACCTGAAAAGTTTCAAAATGAAGATAGGTTATGGTATTGGTGGTGCCATGAGAGGCCTGCAGAACAGCAACTAGTGCAGCAAACTGGAGACTTCTTACTAAGCACTAAAGAAGCTTAGCATGAAAGAGAAAAGATGTCCTCTAGCATTAATGGTTACCACACCTCAGTACTGTGCTGTGCTGAACCTTTGCAGTGGTAGAGGAATTTGACGTTGGATTGGTCAGTACAGGCATACCTCATTTTGTAGTGCTTTGTTTATTGCACTTCACAGATAATTGCATTTTACACAAATTGAAGGTTTGTGGCAACATTGAGCCGAGTAAGTCTTTTGGCGTCACTCTTCCAACATCATGTGGTCAGTTCGTGTCTCTGTTTCACATTTTGGTAATTCTCACAATATTTCAGACCTTTTCATTATTATTATATCTGTTACAGTGATCTGTGATTAGTGATCTTTGACGTTACTATTGTAATTGTTTTGGATGCCACAAACCATACCCATATGAGAGTGAACCTAATTGATAAATGTTGTGTGTGTTCTAACTCTCCCTCTCCTTGCACCTGCCTATTCCTTGAGACACAGCAATATTTAGGTCAATTAATAGCCCTATAATGGTTGCAAGTATTCAAGTGAAAGAAAACCTTACATCTCTTGCTTTAAATCAAAAGTTAGCCCTGATTAGGCTTAGTGAGGAATGCATGTTGAAAAGCCTAGAAAGGCTGAGAGCTAGGCCTCTTGAACCAAACAGCCAAATTGTGAATGCAAAGGAAACGTTCTTGAAGGAAATTAAGACTGCTGCTCCAGTCAGTGAACACAGGAATGATAACAAAGTGAAATAGCCCCCCCCCCCCCTTTTTTTTTTTTTTTTGGAGACAGGGTCTCACTCTCTCACCCAGTCTGGAGTGCAGTGGTTCGAACTTGGCTCACTGCAGCCTCTGCCTCACAGGCTCAAGAGATCCTCCCATCTCAGCCTCCCGAGTAGCTAGGACCATAAGAATGTGCCACCATGCCTGGTTAATTTTTAAAAAATATTTTTTGTGGAGACAGGGTTTCACTGTGTCGCCCAGGCTGATCTCACACTGCTCAAGCGATCCACCTGCCTCAGACCCCCAAAGTGCTGGGATTACAAGTGTGAGCCACCGTGCCCAGCCGCAAAGCAGCCTTATTGCTGATGTGGAGAAAGTTTAAGTGGTCTGGCTAGAAGATCAAACCAACTATGACATTCCCTTAAGCCAAAGCTTAATCCAGAGTTAGGCCCTAACTCTTTTTCAGTTTTATGAGAACTGAGAGAGATAAGGAAACAGAAGAAAAGTTTGAAGCTAGTAAAGGTTGGTTCATGAGGTTTAAGGAAATAAGTCATCTCCATAACATAAACGTGCAAGGTGAAGCTGCAAGTGCTGACGTAGAAGTTGTAGCAAGTTTTCCAGAAGATCTAAGATAATTGATGTAGGTGGCATCATGAAACAACGGATTTTCAGTGTAGACAAAACAGCTGATGGCTCTCTTGTTAGGGGTTAATATAGTTAGTGACTGTAAGTTGAAGCCAGTGCTCATTTACCATTCTGAAAATCGTAGGGTCCTTAAGAATGATGATAAATGTACTCTGCCTGTGCTTTATCAGTGGAACAACAAAGCCCGGATGACAACATGTGTGTTTACAGCATGGTTTACTGAATAGTTTAAACTAGTGTTGAGACCTTCTGCTCAGCAGAAATGATTCCTTTTAAAATATTACTGCCCAGTACACCTGGTCATCCAAGAGCTCTGATGGAGATGTACAAGGAGATGAGTGTTGTTTTCATACCTGCTACCACAATATTCATTCCGTAGCCTGTGGATCAAGGAGTAATTTTGACTTTTAAGTATTACTATTTAAGAAATACATTTCGTAAGGCTATAACTGCCATAGATAGTGATTCCTCTGATGGATCTAGGCAAAGTAAATTGAAAGCCTTCTGGAAAGGATTCGCCATTCTCAGTGCCCTTATGAACATTTGTAATTCATGGGAGAAGGCCAAAACAGCATTATTAACCAGAGTTTGGAAGAAGTTGATTTCAACTCTCATGAATGATGGTGAAGGGTTCAAGGCTTTAGTGGAGGAAGTAATTGTAGATGTGGTGGAAATAGCATGAGAACTAGAATTAGTAGTGGAACCTGAATGAGGCCGGGCATGGAGGCTCATGCCTATAATCCCAGCACTTTGGGTGACTGAGGCAAATGGATTGGTTGAGGCCAGGAGTTCAAGACCAGCCTGGCCAACATGGTGAAACCCTGTCTTTACTAAAAATATAAAAATTAGCTAGGTGTGGTGGTGCACACCTGTAATCCCAGCTGCTTGGGAGACTGAGGCATGAGAATTGCTTGATCCCAGGAGGTGGAGGTTGCAGTGGGCCAAGACTGCACCACTGCGCTCCAGCCTGGGCTACAGAGAGAGACTGTCTCAAAAGAAAAAAAACAAAAACAAAAGTAGAGCCTGAAGATGAGATTGAATTGCTGCAATCTCGTGATAAAACTTGCATAGACGAGGAGTTGCTTTTTATGGTTGAGCAAATAGAGTGGTTTCTTGAGATGCATCTATTCCTGGTGAAGATACTATGAATGTTGTTGAAATGACAACAAAGGATTTAGAGTATTACATAAACTTATTTGATAAAGCAGTTGCAGGGGTTGAGAAGATTGACTCTGATTTTGAAAGAAGCTCTAGTGTGGGTAAACTGCTGTCAAACAGCAGAAGAGTTCATTGATGGGGTAAAGATCATTGTTGTCTTATTTTAAGAAATTGCCACAGCCGACTGGCAGCCACCATCGTGATCAGTCAGCAGCTATCAGCATTGAGGCAGGGCCCTCCACCAGCAGAAAGATTACAGCTTGATGAAAGCTCACATGATTAGTATTTTTTTTGGCAATAAAGTATTTTTAAATTAAGATATGTAGATTTTTAAAAGATATAATACTATTGTACAATTAATAGACTACGTTATAGTGTAAGCATAACATTTTTTGTGAAACCAAAAAAGTTCCCGTGTCTTGCTTTATTGCAGTATTAGCTTTATTGCAGTGATCTGGAACTGAACTAGAAATATTTCTGAGATATGCCTGTATACATTGGTTTAATGCCATCATTTCTGTGTTAACACTCTTTCTATGAGATTATGTGTTACATTTAAAGGCCATGAAACTAAACATGTATATGGAAAAGCTGTTCTTAAAAATACGTCTTGGAAATAATTATAAACTTTATTAGACTTGCATTACGTTTGTCAAAGATTCTAGTTCGGATTTTATTATTCTTTAATGTTGATATATGTGTTCCTTGCCTAAAGTAATATTTTATAAATACGTGAATACTTCCTGCTTAATAACTAGTGACATTTTTTAATACTTCCTATATGCCAGTTATTATGCTTTATTATATGTCTTACCTCATTTAATGTTTACCATTAGCATGAGGTTGATACCATTTCAGGCACTCTAAAGAGTTAAGTAGCTTCCCAATCTTGTAAGCGATGGAGCTGGAATGCGAACCATTCTTTTTTCTTTTAATTAATTTTTAAAAAATTGACAAAACTTGTGTATTTATTTATTGTGTACAACATGTTGCTTTGAAGTAGATATACATTGTGGGAATGGTTAGATTGAGCTCTGCGTTACCCGACATACTATTTTTTTGTGCTGAGAACACTTAAAATCTAATGTTAACTATTTTAAAGAATATAGTGCATTGTTACTGTGACATTCTTACTCCAAAACTTAGTGCTATATGCCTCTCTGCTATGTTGCTGTTCCGTTAACATCTTAAAATTGTACGAAATGGGAAGTTAATATTTCTCTGATAAATTTTATTGTGTATAAACAGACACTTGTTTCATTACTCTTTTCTTGTGCATTTTGTTTTTAAGATTCTTGGATCTCCCAGTCAGCTTCATTTCCCCGTAATCAGAAACAACCAGGGGTGGACTCTTTATCACCAGTGGCCTCACTTCCTAAACAGATTTTCCAGCCTTCTGCCCAACAGCAGCCTACTAAACCAGTTAAAGTCACTTGTGCAAACTGCAAAAAACCTTTACAGAAGGGCCAGACAGCTTATCAACGAAAAGGATCAGCTCACCTCTTTTGTTCTACCACCTGCCTTTCTTCCTTCTCCCACAAGCCTGCTCCAAAGAAACTCTGTGTTATGTGTAAAAAGTAAGGTTTACCTTTCAACATAATTCCATATAGTCAAATTTTGGTGTTGTAAAATTTTAAGAAAAGTGAAACAGATTTGTAATACCTTTGGAAACTTCCCTATCAAGTCCAGGTGGCATATGGATAAAAGGCTTCCTGTTTGGATAGGCATTGGAGTTGATTTAGATAGGTCCTTATAATTAATTTTGTCTGTAATCTCCATTGGACTCCTTGATTTTGTAACAATACATACTTACTTACATGATTAATGAGAAGAAATTAGTTCTTATAGTCAAAAATGCTAAGCAGTTTATGTGTGATTCTGTATTAAAATTGGTTAAATTTTACACTATCTTCAGATCAAGATTATAAAATTGGCAAGTCTTTGGATTTTATGTGTGTTTGTTTTGAACATTAAGTCATTAGAAATAGTATTTCAAGACTCAGGTACCAATTTTTAGCCAGCCTTAGAAAGACAGGATCCTCTCTTCTGCTGTTTTTTTTTTTTTTTTTTTTTTTTTAGGCAGAGTCTCACTCTGTAGCCCAGGCTGGCGTGCAATGGTGCAATCTCAGCTTACTGCAGCCTCTACCTTCCGGGTCCTCCACCTCCTGGGTATAAGCAATTATCCTGCCTCAGCCTCCCAAGTAGTTAGGATTACAGGCTTTTGCCACCATGCCCAGCTAATTTTTGTATTTTTAGTACGATGAGGTTTCACCATGTTGTCCAGACTGGTGTTGAACTCCTGACCTCAGGTGATCTGCCCACCTCAGCCTCCCAAAGTGCTGGGGTTATAGGCGTGAGCCACCATGCCCAGCCCTCTTCTGCTGTTTTTTTTTTTTTTTATCTAGCTTCACTGGTTAAAAATAGCTGGAATATGGTGTGTTATATGCAAGGTAAAGCCTGGTGGCCTTTCTGTACCGTATCTTGGAGCAGCTCAGTTCTGTGAAGCTATATTTAGATCTTGAATTTTACAAAGAGCTTAGTGTTCTGTACATGTTTAATAAATTCAAATACTGAAACAATTGTTACACAGATTGCTTTGCAGTAGTAAACTTAAATACTACAGTGTAGGATCTTGAAAATCAGAATAAAAGGAAAACTTCAAAGGTCATCAGTATTGTCAATTTGTTTTGTTTTTTTTTTTTTTTTTTGAGACGGAGTCTCGCTCTGTCGCCCAGGCTGGAGTGCAGTGGCGCGATCTCGGCTCACTGCAAGCTCCGCCTCCCGGGTTCACGCCATTCTCCTGCCTCAGCCTCTCCGAGTAGCTGGGACTACAGGCGCCCGCCACCACGCCCGGCTAATTTTTTTTTGTAATTTTAGTAGAGATGGGGTTTCACCGTGGTCTCGATCTCCTGACCTCGTGATCCGCCCGCCTCGGCCTCCCAAAGTGCTGGGATTACAAGCGTGAGCCACTGCGCCCGGCCTGTTTTGTTTTGTTTTGAGACGGATTCTCGCCCTGTCGCCCTGGCTGGAGTGCCGTGGCGCTGATCTCTGCTCACTGCAAGCTCCGCCTCCCAGGTTCACGCCGTTCTCCTGCCTCAGCCTCCTGAGTAGCTGGGGCTACAGGTGCTCGCCACCACACCTGGCTAATTTTTTGTATTTTTAGTAGAGACGGGGTTTCACCGTGTTAACCAGGATGGTCTCGATCTCCTGACCTCGTGATCTGCCTGCCTCGGCCTCCCAAAGTGCTGGGATTACAGGCGTGAGCCACTGTGCTCAGCAGTATTGTCATTTTCTAACATTTCTACTTACTGTTGGAGAGCCATGTTAATAGTGGGTGAGGTTATTTGGGGATGGGGTGTGTGGGTATGTTTAAGTTCAGTTATCCCTCTAGAACATATACCATATTCCTGTGACCCGGATACCTCTTACTTTCTACTTATCCAGGGGAGGGAATTGAACAGGTTATACCTCAGTAAATTAATCCTTAACATTAATTCCATATAAATAATAACAGCTTTTCTTTTTTTAGTTTTCCCAATATTTGAAATCCTTTTTAGTGAATTTAAAGATAAATTGAGTAGTGGCAAAGATTTAATAGTATAAAATATTTTTGCTTCTCAAAAGTCTTTATTTCCAAACATTTTATTAAGAATGTCTAATAAATAGAAATGATTTATTAGATCCAAGAATGATGTTTGATTTGCAGGACTTAGTCTATAGAAATGAAAAATGTCACTTACGACTCTTATATTTGATTTCTTTTAAAATGGAATTTTAATATGTACCACTTATTTTTCAGAGATATAACTACAATGAAAGGAACCATTGTTGCTCAAGTGGATTCAAGTGAGTCCTTCCAGGAATTCTGTAGTACATCTTGTTTATCTCTCTATGAAGACAAACAGAATCCTACTAAAGGAGCTCTAAATAAATCAAGATGTACAATCTGTGGTAAACTAACTGAGGTTTGTATTTTTTTACTTTATCATTTAATTCTAACAAATAGGAATATTTTAAACTTCATTTAAGAACTATTAGATAATCTTTTATCAGTTCCTTAAAAATGAATATATATAAAGACTATCTTATAAATATCCTATTATGTAAGCTGATTCTCCCATAGGATCTTATCTTATAAATATCCTTTTATATAATCTGATTCTTGCAGAGGATGATTTCGGAAAAATCATTGTGTTAATTGCCTTTTTTTTCCCTGAGGTTGGGAGCACTCACAGACAAAACCATAGTGTTGAGGTCGATTTTTGTCTAGTAATATATTTATTTAAACAAGCGGGCAGACTACACAAGAAATACTACAAATAATTTTGCTGAGAAGTAGAACAATTGGAATATTTTTTGATAACCTCACATTATTAATATTGTGTTAAATAAAAAGTAATCTGTTTATATATGTCATTTGAATGATTTATAATGGTTCTCCCCTCCTCATTTTTCTAGAGAAATGTACTTTATTTATAGTTTTTAAAAATTGGCCTAAAGATTTTTAGTCTATGAAGTTTAATATCACCACTACCCAAACTTGGTTTTCTGTCATCTTCTGATACCTCTGGAGAAGTTTGTAGTGGTGTCACTGATGGGTTTTTTTCTTTTTTTCAGTGCCATACATGTGTTCCTGTGTGTATAAAAACAATTTAAATAATTATGAAAATGAGGCCAGGCTCAGTAGCTCACACCTATATAATCCTAGCACTTTGGGAATCCAAGGTGGGAGGATCACTTGAGGCCAGCAGTTTGAAATCAGCCTGGGAAGCATAGTGGGACCCTATCTCTACCTAAAAGAAAAAGTGTTAGTTAGGCGTGGTTCTGTGTGTCTGTAGTCTCAGCTACTCCAGAGGCTGAGGTAGGAGGATTGCTTGAGCCCAGGAGATTTAGGCTGCAGTCAGCTTTGATGGTGCCACTGTACTTTAGCCTGGGTGATGAGTGAGACCCTGTCTTTAAAAAAAAAAAAAAAAAAGCATCATTTTTTCCTTTTCTCCAAACAAGCCTTATTGGGACATCTTTATTTCTGTTCAGAATGCTTTAATATTTAGCTGCTTGTCAGATTGATCTGTTTTGTGAGATTTTGTTTATTTTTCTTTTAGATTCGCCATGAAGTCAGCTTTAAAAATATGACTCATAAGCTGTGCAGTGACCACTGCTTTAATAGATATAGAATGGCCAATGGTTTAATAATGAATTGCTGTGAACAGTGTGGAGAGTACTTGCCCAGTAAAGGTGCTGGAAATAATGTTCTGGTGATCGATGGTCAACAGAAAAGATTTTGCTGTCAAAGTTGTGTCAGTGAATACAAACAGGTAATTCATGTTCTAATCAAAATTGGGCATTCTTTAGAATGTGCTTGAAAGTGTTGTAATAATTTTACTCTAACAGTGTTTATTAACTGGATTTATCTTAGAATTTCATTTAATTCAATTATTGTTTTCATATCATGGAGCATACTGAATGCATATTGCCTTGTACCATTAAAGTTGAACCATCGTAAGTCAGGGACCATCTGTATTTATTCATTTGAGGTAGGTCATTTCCGTGATGGAGTTAAGTCTGGGTAAACCCGTTGTAAGTTGGAAATGTCTTAAAATGCACCTTTGACTTAGGTATTTTCAACTTAGAATGGGTTTATCAGGATGTAACTCCATTCTTAGGGAACATCTGTGTATGTAGATTATTGGCAGTAAATTTAATATTTTACATATAATGGTAAATGCTATCAGAATGATTCCTCTTTTCAATTTATTTCCTTTTTGGGAGTTGGAGAGGGGCTGCAAATATTATTTTTCAAACTTTTAAAGTTCAGCTTTGAAGTGGTCATATTGTTTATATTTAAATTTTAAGGTTAATGTTGTTATAATTTTTTTTTTGAGACGGAGTTTCGCCCTTGTTTCCTAAGCTGGAGTGCATTGGCGTGATCTCAGCTCACTGCAGCCTCCGCCTCCCAGGTTCAAGCGATTGTCCTGCCTCAGCCTCCCAAGTAGCTTGGATTACAGGCATGCGCCACCATGCCTGGCTAATTTTTTGTATTTTTAATAGAAACGGGGTTTCACCATGTTAGCCAGGCTGGTCTCGAACTCCTGACCCCAGGTGGTCCACCTGCCTCGGCCTCCCAAAGTGCTGGGATTACAGGCATGAGCCACTGCACCCGTCCAAGTTAATGTTATTTTAAGGACTTTTTGATTTCTAGTTTTATTCCATTGCTCATTGGAAAGATACTCTGTGTGATTTCAGTCTTCATAAATTTATTTGTTAAATGTTTTATCAGAAATTATTATTGCTTTAAAGATCTTTTTGCTGTCTGTGGAGAAGGTTATATGAACTTTCTCCCTCTTTAGTTTTTTTTTTTTTTTTTTAAAAGGCAAGTCCCACTCTTGCCCAGGCTGGAGTGCATTGGTGTAATTTTGGCTCACTGCAACTTCCGCCTCCTGGGTTCAAGTGATTCTCCTGCCTCAGCCTCCTGAGTAGCTGGGATTACAGGCGTGCACCACCACGCTGAGCTGATTTTTGTATTTTTACTAGAGATGGGGATTCACCATGTTGGCCAGGCTGGTCTCACACTCCTGAGCTCAAGTGATCTGTGAGCTTCAGCCTCCCAAAGTGCTGGGATTACAGGCATGAGCTACCACGCCTGGCCTTAGATTTATTAAGGTGTGAGTTATATAGTAGTCCTTTCTCACGCAGTTTTGTTTTTTGTGGTTTCAATTACTCACAGTCAGCTGCAGTTTCCAAATAGGTGAGTAGACTACAATAAGATAATTTCAGAAAGTAATTAATTATAGGTGAGTAGACTACAGTAAGATAATTTGAGAGAGATTAATTATAACTAACTGTAATTGTTGTTGTTTTTTGTTTTGTTCTGAGACGGGATCTTGCTCTGTTGCCCAAGCTGGAGTGCAGTGGTGCCATCTCAGCTCACTGCAATCTCCTTTTCCTGGGTTCAAATGATTCTCCTTGCTTCAGCCTCCTGAGTGGCTGGGATTACAGGCACATGCCACCATGCCCAACTAATTTTTGTATTTTTAGTAGCGATTGGGTTTCACCATGTTGTCCATGCTGGTCTCAAACTCCTGACCTCAAGTGATTTGCCCACCTCAGCCTTCCAAAGTGCTGGGATTACAGGCGTAAGCCACCATTCCCTGCCAATTGTTGTTAATCTCTTGCTGTGGCTAATTAGAAATTAAACTTTATCGTAGGTATGTGTCTATGGGAAAAGACATAGTATCAGAAGTTTTAGGCATCCACTAGGAGCCTCAGAATATATCTCTCAAGGATAAGAGGTGGCACTGCCATATTAGTAGATTTCCTAATCTATTGAGCCATCCTTGTATTCCTAGAATAAACTATGCCAGATAATTATTTTTTCAAAAATGTGCATACATTCTGATGGCTAATACTTTATTTGGTACTTTTGCATTGATATTTGTAAGTAAGATTGGTCAGTAATGTCGTTTTTTGTGTGCATTCTTTAAGGTATCAGTGTTACATTTGCTTTATAAAAATGTCCAGAGGAAAATTCATTTCCTCATATACTTAAAGCAGTAAAAATGAAAATAAATGAATTAAATAGTCCACTGAAAAACCTGGAAAAAGAAAAATAAACTGAAACAGAAGAAAGGAAATAAAGATAAAAGGATAAACTAATTAGGAATTTTAAAACAGTATTAACATTGTTCAGAATGTTGCCTCATTGAAAAATCAGGTCTTCAAAAACCAGGGAAAAAATACCCAATTGTTAATCAGGAAAAGAGGTTTAAAAACAGAAATACGTAAAATAAGGAATGACAAGGTAGATAGGAACATCAAAAGAACTTGACAAAAATCAGTCATAAGAACTAATTTATATAGCCCTATATAAAAATGTTGAACCTAGATTGAGTAATTTCCTGTGAAAATATAGTTTCACCAACTGGACTTCAGTGCAGACAAAATTAAGTGGACAAATTTCTATAGATGAAATAGACATAATTATTAAAGTACTACCCCCAACAAGGACCAGGCTCTGATGTTTTCATAGGGGAATTCTATCAAATTTAAACAAGAAAATCTCAGTGCTATTTAAACAATTCCAGAGCATAAAAAGGAAGGAAAGTAACTCATAAGTCTTTTAAACATTGTGGTAGAGTATATGTAACATAAAATTTGCAGTTTTAAGTATTTTTAAGTATATGAGTGAGTGGCATTAGTTACATTTACAATGTTGTGCCACTGTTGAGTCTATTTCTGAAACTTTTGCATCATGCCGTACAAAAACTGACATTAGCCAGTAACTCCCATTTTTTTCTATCCGAGTCCTTGGTAACTTAGTACTTTCTGTCTCTATGAATTCGTATATTCTAGATATTCATGTAAGTGAAATTATATAATATTTATCTTTTTGCATCTGGGTTATTTTACCTGAAAGCTGAAACATAATGCTTTCAGTTTCATCCATAGGATAGCCATGATCAGAACATCATTACTTTTTATGGCTGAATAATATTCATTATATGTATATGCCACATTCTGTTTATCGATTTGTTGTCCCTATGATAGATGTTGCATTGTTGCCACCTTTGACTATTGTGAATAATGCTGCAGTGAATATTGGTGTATAAATTTGATATAAGTATCCTGGTT
This sequence comes from Hylobates moloch, assembly GCF_009828535.3. Lineage (NCBI taxonomy): Eukaryota > Metazoa > Chordata > Mammalia > Primates > Hylobatidae > Hylobates > Hylobates moloch. Next base: position 99,946,943 of record NW_026652279.1, read on the forward strand.
TTCCATTCTTTTGAATGAGTGTGGATTTGCTCAGTCATAGGGTAATTCTCTGTTTTACCTTTTGAAGAATTGTCAAACTATTTTACACAACCGTACCATTTTATGTTCTCAACAGCAATGTACAAGGCTTCTATTTTCTCTACATCTTTGCCTACACTTGTTATTTTCCATGTTTTAAGCTTTTGATTTTTCTTGTAGATATCTTAGTGCGTGTGCGGTGGTATCTTATGATTTTGATTTGCATTCCCCTAATGACTAATGACAATGAACAATTTTTCTTTTGTTGTTGTTGTTTTTTTTTTTTTTTTTTTTTTTTTTGAGACAGAGTCTCGCTCTATTACCCAGGTTGGAGTGCAGGTGCACAATCTTGGCTCACTGCAACCTCTGCTTCCTGGGCTCAAGGGAGCCTTCTGTCTCAGCCTCCTGAGTAGCTGGGACCACAGGCACGGGCCACTACGCCTGGCGAATTTTTTGTATTTTTTGGAGACATAGGGTTTCATTCACCATGTTGTTCAGGCCTGGTCTCGAACTCCTAAGCTCAAGCCATCTGCCTGCCTTGGCCTCCCAAAGTGCTAGGATTACAGGTGTGAGCCACCGCACCTGGCCAATGAGCAATTTTTTCATTTGCTTGTTGGCCATTTGTGTATCATCTTTGGAGAAGTATCTATTCAAGGCCTGTCTCTGTTTTTGAATTGGGTTTTGTAGTTTAGTTCTTTTTTCTTGTTTTGGTTTTTGTTTGTTTGTTTGTATGTTTGTTTTTGAGATGGAGTCTCTGTCTGTTGCCCAGGCTGGAGTGCAGCAGCGAGATCTTGGCTCACTGTAACCTCTGCCTCCTGGGTTCAAGCGATTCTCCTGCCTCAGCGTCCTGAGTAGCTGAGATTACAGGTGCGTGCCACCACACCTGGCTAATTTTTGTATTTTTAGTAGAGATGGGGTTTCACCATGTTGGTGAGACTGGTCTCAAACTCCTGACCTCGTGATCTGCCCGCCTCGGCCTCCCCAAGTGCTGGGATTACAGGCGTGAGCCACTGCTCCCGGCCCTCTTTTATTTTTAGTTGATATGTAATACTTGTATATAGGTAGGGGGTACAGAGTGATGTTTTTATACATGTATAAAATGTGGAATGTTCAAATCAGGGTAATTAAGATAGCCATCACCCCAAAATTATTTTTTTATGTTGGGAACATTCAAAATTCTCTCTTTTAGCCTTTTGAATCTATCCAATAATAATTGTTAACTGTATTCAGAAGTTTTTATTTTTTTATTTTTATTTTTTTGGGGTGAAGGAGTCTTGCTCTGTCACCCAGGCTGGAGTGCAATGGCACGATCTTGGCTCACTGCAACCTCTGCCTCCTGGGTTTGAGTGATTCTTCTGCCTCAGCCTCCCGGGCAGCTGGGATTACAGGTGTGTGCCACCATGCCTAATTTTTGTATTTTTTTCTTTCTTGAGATGGAGTCTTGCTCTGTTGCTCAGGCTGGAGTGCGATGGCACAGTCTCTGCTCACTGCAGCCTCCACCTCCCGTGTTCAAGCAATTATCGTGCCTCAGCCTCCCGAGTAGCTGGGATTACAGGCGCACGCCACCATGCCCAGCTAATTTTTTGTATGTTTAGTAGAAACGGGGTTTCACCTTGATGGCCAAGCTGGTTTCAAACTCCTGATGTCAAGTGAGCCACCTGCCTTGACCTCCCAAAGTGCTAGGATTACAGGCATGAGCCACAGCGCCTGGCCTAATATTTGTGTTTTTAGTAGAGATGGAGTTTCACCATGTTGGCCAGGCTGGTCTCGAATTCCTGACCTTCAGTGATCCTCCTGCCTTGGCCTCCCAAAGTACTGAAATTACAGGCGTGAGCCTCCGTGCCTGGTCTTTTTTTGAGATGAATCTCGGTCTGTAGCCCAGGCTGGAGTGCGGTAGTGTGATCTCAGCTCACTGCAGCCTCTGCCTCCTGGGTCCAAGCAATTTTTCGTGTCAGCCTCCCAAGTAGCTAGGTCTATAGGCATAGGCCACCATGTCCAACTAATTTTTGTATTTTTTTAGTAGAGTCGGGGTTTCACCAGGTTGGCCAGGCTGATCTCAAACTCCTGACTTCAAGTGGTCTGTCCTTCTCAGCCTCTCAAAGTGCTGGGATTACAGGTGCGAGCCACCACGCCCAGCTGGAAGTTTTAAATTTTGATTTACCCATTGTTTTCTTTTGGTCGTACTTTTGGTGTCATTTAAGAATCTGTTGCCAAATCCCAGGTCATGGTTTTTCTCTACAGTTTCTTCTAAGAGTTTTATGAGTTTAGCTCTTAATTAGGTATTTGATCCATTTTAATTTACTTTTTGTTTATTATGTGAGGCAGGGGTCCAACTTCATTCTTTTGTACTGGAATTCCAGTTTTCCCACCACCACCTGTTGAAGGGATTATTCTTTCTCTATGGAATGGACTTATCACACTTGTCAAATACTAATTGGCCAGAGATCATTTCTATGTTCCACTGATCCACATGTGTGATCTTATGTATGTGCCACACTATTTTGATTACTGTATCTTTGTAGTAAGCTTTGAAATCAGGAAATGTGAGTTTTCCAACTTTGTTTTTTGTCAAGATTGTTGGAATATTCTGGATCCATTCTAATTTTATATGAATTTGAAGATTGGCTTTTCTATTTCTGCAGAAGAGTTTGTTGGAATTTTTATATAAATTGCATTGAATCTGTAGATTGCTTTGGGTAGTATTGACATCTTAGCAATAGTAAGTTATTCTGTCTGTGAAAATGGCATTTATTTATGAAGACATACCATTTATTTATGTCTTCTTTAATTTCTTTCAGCAGTCTTGTGGTTTTTAGTGTACAAGTCTTCACCTCCTTTGCTGCATTTATTCCTATTTATTCTTTTAATGCTATTTCTAGTGGATTTGCTTTGTTAATTTCCTTTTCAGATTGTACATTACTAGTGTATAGAAACACATCTGATTTTTGTACATTGATCATGTGCTGTGCAACTTTACTGAATGTTAGCTTTACTAGCTTTATGAGTTTCTTGGTATTTTTCTCTTTATGAGTTTCATGTCATCTGTGAATAGAGATAGTTTTACTTTTTTCCAGTTTGGATGCATTCTATTTCTTAACTAATGGTTGTGGCTATAACTTTCAATACTGTGTCAAATAGACGTGGTGAAAGTGGGCGTCCTTGTTGCTGATCTTAGAAGAAAATAATTCTTTTACCATTGAGTCTGATGTTAGAATGGGTTGTTCATATGTATGGCTTTTAGTATGTTGAAGTAGTTTCTTTGTATTACTTTTTTTATTCAGTTTTTTAAAATCATAAAAAGGTGTTGAATTTTTCAAATGCTTTTTCTACATCCTTTGAGATGATCATGTGGTCTTTATCTTTGCTCTTATTTATGTGATAATGTTACATGGATTGATTTCTTTATGTTGAACCACACTTTTATTGGGATAAATCCCTACTTGATTATGGTGCATAATCCTTTTAATATATTGAATTCAGTTTAGTAGTACTTTGTTGAGGATCTTTGCATCTATATTCTTGTGGGATACTGGTCTCTGATTTTCTTTCTTTTGATGTCTTCATCTGTCTTTGGAATGAGGGTAATGCTGGCCTCATAGAATGGGGTGGGTGAGACATCTTGTATCTTCTGATTTTTGGAAGCATGCGAATTAGTGTTAATTCTTTAAATATTTGGTAGAATTTACCTGTGAAGTCATCTGATCTTGGCCTTCTCTTTTTTGGGACTTTTTGTTTGTTTGCGAGTCAGAGTCTCGCTCTGTCGCCCAGGCTGGAGTGCAGTGGTGTGATCTTGGCTCACTGCAACCCCCACCTCCCAGGTTCAAGCAATTCTCCTGCCTCAGCTTCCTGAGTAACTGGGACTACAGGTGCCTGCCACCACGCCCAGCTAATTTTTGAATTTTTAGTAGAGATGGGATTTCACCATGTTGGCCAGAATGGTCTCAATCTCCTGACCTCATGATCCACCCACCTCAGCCTCCCAAAGTGTTGGGATTATAGGCGTGAGCCACTGCGCCTGGGGAGGACGTTTTTGATGACTGAGTCTCTTGTTACAGGTCTGTTCACATTTTCTGTGTCTTCTTGTGTCAGTTTTGGTGGTTTGTGTGTTTTTAGGAATTTGTGTATTTCATCTAGGCTGTGTAATTTGTTGATGTACTATTGTTCATAGCATTTTCTTGTACTACTTTTTATTTCAGGAATGCCGGTAGTAATGTCTCCCATATTTTATTCTTTGTGTCTATTCTCTTGATATTTTAAAATGACCAACTTTTGGGTTTGTTTCTCTCACTTTTTCTGTTCTGTTTTATTTTTCCTTCTCTAATCTTTATTATTTCCTTTCTTCTGCTAGCTTTGGGTTTAGTGATCTCGTTGTTTTCCTCAAGGTGATGAGAAGTTAGGTTATTTACTTGAGTGTTTTTTTTTTTTTTTTTCGAGACAAAGTCTCACTCTGTTGCCCAGGCTGGAACGCAGTGGCATGATCTTAGCTCACTGCACCCCCACCTCCCAGGTTCAAGCGATTATCCTGCATCCGCCACCTGAGTAGCTGGGATTACGGGCATGTGCCACCACACCTGGTTAATTTTTGTATTTTTAGTAGAGATGGGGTTTCACCATGTTAGACTGGTCTTGAACTCCTGACCTCAGGTGATTTGCTCGCCTCAGCCTTCCAAAGTACTGGGATTATAGGTTGAGCCACCGTGCCTGGCCTTTCTTTTTTTTTTTTTTTTCTTTTTTTTTTAACATAAGCATTTACAATTATAAATAAAATTTTCTCTGATTACTATTTAAGTTGCATCTCAGAACTTTTGGTATTCTTTTAGTTTTGTTTTCACTCATCTCTAAGTATTTAAAAATTTCCTGTGATTTCTTCTTTGAGCCATGTTTAAGAGTGTGTAGTTTAATATCCCCATATTTGTGAATTTTCTAAGTGTTCCTTCTATTACTGCTTTCTAGTTTTATTCCATCGCTCTGTGTGATTTCAATCTTCAAAAATTTATTGAGACTTTTTTGTGGCCTAACATAGTTCATTCTGTAAATTGCTCCATGTGCATTTGAGAAGAATGTTTATTCTACTGTTGTTGGCAAGAATACTCAATATATGTTTGTTATTAATAACTCTAGTTGGTTTATATTGTTGTTCAAGATCTGTCTTTACTTAGTTGAAATTCTGTCTAGATGGCCTGTCCGCTATTGTAAATGGTGTACTGATGTCTCCAACTACTATTGTACAATTATCTGCTTCTACTTCAGTTATTGTCTATTTCTCGTTTTACTTCTGTTAATTTTTTTAAGTGTATTTTGGGGGTTTTGATATTTGGTATGTGTATGTTTATATTTGTTATATCTTCTTGGTAAATAGACCCTTTGTTCAGTATGTATTCTTTTTCTGTCTCTTGTATCAGTTTTTCACATAAAGGCTCTTTTTGCCTTATATTAATATGGCAAACCCAACTCTCTTAGTTACTGTTTATTTGCGTGGAGTATCTTTTTCCATCCTTTTACTTTTGACCTGTTTGTATCTTTGGATAAATAAATCCTTATCAGTAATTACATTAAATGTACATGGATCAAATTATCTGATCAAAAGGCAGAAATTGACAGAATAGGAAAAAATTATGCCTTTTGATCGGATAATTTGATCCATGTACATTTAACGTAATTACCAATAAGGAAGGATTTATTTCTGCCATTTTTCTATTTTTTTCGGTATATTCTATACCTTTTTTTGGTATCTCATTTCCTGCATTATGGCCTTTTATGTTTGATTGATTGTAGTGCACTGTTTTGATTTCCTTCTCATTGTCTTTGTATTATTTTTAAATATATTCGTTGTGGTTACTGTGGGGGAGGCTTTACATATAACATCCTACAATTCAATCTAATGTGAATTTATAACAAGTTAATTAACTTTTAAAAATGCTGCTCCTATATATCTGTTCCCTCTTTTTGTTATAAATTACATTTTTAAACATTGTATTCCCAGTAATATAGATTTATAATTTTGTGTGCATATTTGTCTTTAAAATCATGTAGGAGATAAAAAGTGGATTTATAAACCAAAAATACAATTATACTTGTTTTGTATTCTCCCATATATTTACTAAAGATTGGGTCAAATGTCCTTCTTCCATTTCAATAAAAAGCTTTGACTCCTTTTAGCATTTGTTTTGTAGCGTAGATTTAGTGGCAACAAACTCCCTCCACCTTTTATCTGTGTGTCTGTATTTTTCCTTCAGTTTTGGATGATAGTTTTGCTGGACATAGTATTCTTGTTTGAAAGCTTTTTTTTCTCCGTTATTTTAAATGTTATTCCACTGCCTTTTGGCCTCCATGGTTGTTTCTTTTGTGAAATTGATGGTTAATCTTACTGAGAATTTCTTGTGCTGAACCCTTTCTGTCTTGCTTCTTTCAGTGTTTTCTTTGTCTTTTAACGGTTTGATTATAATGTGTCTTATTGTGTGTCTCTGAGTTTATCCTACATGTAATTTGTTGTGTTTATTAGATTTGTAGATTTGTGTCTGTTGAATATGGGAAGTTTTTAGCCATTAATTTTGCAGATAATCTTTCGCCCCTTTCTCTTCTTCTGAAACTCTCATAAAGTACATATTGGTCTATTTGATCTTATTCCATGGGCCCCTTAGGCTTTTGCTTACTTTTCTTCGTTCTTTCCTTTACTGCTCCTCAGATTCTGTGATGTCAGTCTTGGCCTCTTTACTGCAAGTTGTTGGTAAAAGCTCTGACTTTCTTCTAGGTCAGACCACCTCAGTTAGGGTAGAGGTGGTTAAGGTGTCTAATTACCACCCCAGTGGGGTGGAAGTTCAAGTTTCCTACTTGACCTTCTCTGACTTTACCATGGCTAGGGTGCTGGGGTGAGGCATCACATCGTAGCTGGGCCAGGGTGGAAGTCTAGGCTAATTGGCCTTTTCTTGTGTGAATGGGATTAGGGTCTGTGGAGTAGAGGAGCTGTTGTCTTACTGTTTCTCTAGGGTGCTGTTTCAACTGTATTTCCCCTACAGGTGTGTCATTTCTCTTGCCAGATTCAAGATTTTTTCTTTGTCTTTGGTTTTCAGAAATTTGAATTTGGTGTATCTTGGTGTTTCTTTGGGTTTTATCCTTCCTAGTGTTTGCTAACCTTCTGTCGGTAGATTTATGTCTTTTTGCAAAATTTGAGACATTTCAAACAGTAGTGTTTTTGGAGGACTTTTCTAACTCTGTCCTCTTTTTCCTTTCCCTTTGGGACTCCAATGACATGAATGTTCCATTTTTTTGTTGTTGTTGCAAGCCTACAGATCCCTAAGGCTCTGTTTTACTTTTCCCCTCACCCAGTCTGTTTTTCGGGTTGGGTACTTATTCTATCTTCCAGTTCACTGATTCTTTCCATTTTATTCTTCTTTATATCTTCTATTTCTTTTCTAGAAGTTTCTGTGTTTTCATTTGTTTTTTAAGTGCATGTGTATTGGTTATTGGAGCACTTTTATGATGACTGCTTTAAAATCTTTGTCAGGTATTTCCAATATCTCTGTAATTTTGGTGTTGGCATCTGTTGATTGTCCTTTTCTATTTAAATTATAGTTTTCCTGGTGTTTGGCATGATAAATGATTTTTTTATTTGAAACTTGAACATTTTGAGTACTGTGTTATTGCCAAGTGGAGTTAAAAGGTCACCCTCTGTCCTTGGCCTCTCTACACCTGTGGAGGAGAAGCAGCTTCTTGTTATTGCTGAGTGGATATGGGAGTTCTGGCTCCTTTCTGGACATTAGCTGATACCACCCTGACTAGAGGAGTAGGAGTTCCTTATACTGTTCCCCACATAACCTCTACTGACACCACATGATTCTACTCCAGTGGATAGAGAAAATGTTCTTTGTACTATTATTAAATAAAAATTATTTAAAATAGTGTTTATTCTTTAAAATTACTTGCATGTTTTATACTTACATACTATATGTTCACAATTCATTAGTTAAATAAGTAGGTGGGAGTCCATACCTTACTGTTTTACTGATAAAGAGACCCAATTGGATGTGTTTAGAGACAACTACATGAGATGCTATAGTGAATGTCTTCTTTTTCTGCAGCCTGGGAGCTAAAATTGTATCATAATCCTTCCTTACTTTCCCCTCACCCCCTTTGACCTTTGTCTGTAACATTTAACTTAGCTGCCTTTTGTTGTTTATATGTGCTCTCATTGCTCAATTAGTTTCTGAAGTGTATTGATACACTTAGTTAATAATCTAGATCCTGGCAATGGAGACTGTATAACGCTTGTCCCATGCCTTTCAGTAGTTTTCCTTTTCTAGCATAGTATTTTGACTTTCATGGAAAGCAGGAAGCATGTCTTTTAAAACTTTTGTGCAAGGAGTAAGGATATGTATTCATATTACGTGCTGGAAGCTGTTATATGTGCTTTCAAAAGAATTTCTCAAACATGCCAGACACGGTGGCTCACGACTGTAATTGCAGCACTTTGGGAGGCCGAGGTGGGTGGATCACTTGAGGTCAGGAGTTCGAGACCAGCCTGGCCAACATGGTGAAACTCTGTCTCTACTAAAAATACAAAAACTAGCCAGGTGTGGTGGCAGGCGCCTATAATCCCAGCTACTCAGGAGGTTGAGGTGGGAGAATCGCTTGAACCCAGGAGTCGGAGGTTGCAGTGAGCCAAAATCATGCCACTGCAATTCAGCGTGGGTGACAGAGCAAAAACTCCATCTCAAAAAAAAAAAAAAAAAAGAATTTCTTAATCCATTTTGCATATGGTGGAAATTGTAGCTGTGTAATCTCCAAATGACTTAACTTAGAAAGCTTTGAGTTTCATTATAAGTGTTAAATAGGTTTTAAAGAGAGAACACTCCAAATTAGAAGTGATTTTACTCAGAAATTAGAGCTGAGTCAGATCTAAGTGTCTATCTTTAATTCCTTAGCCCATTATTACTGTTTTATCATTATACCACTTTTTCTAAGATAAAATTATTTGATAATTCTTTAAGTTGGGCAACAGTAGTGGGGACAGGACAGGCAGACATTTTTAAAAGTTGGAATGAGTTTGTAAGTCACAAAATATAATTGAGAAGCAACTTTTACATAATGCTTATTTACCTTTCAATCTAGCAGCTATTCTTTGTGTGTGTTTATAAAGTCTTTTAAAATCTTTTTTTAGGTAGGTAGCCATCCAAGCTTCCTGAAGGAGGTTCGAGATCACATGCAGGACTCTTTCTTAATGCAGCCTGAGGTAAGCAGGAATGTAAATGGAGTTCAAGGCCTTAACATTTTCGAGCACTGCTACTACTGTCATTAATATGTATCTGAAAAATCTTGTCCAATTTGAAATATATTAAAATTTCCAAACTTAAATTGTATCAAATGATGAATGTTTTCTTTATCTCCAAGACATAGATTTCTAATTTCACTAGTTTTACATGTATTTTCTTGTGATACGCTCATTTGTCTTTAGATATTTATGTTCTTAGGAAATTATTTTCAGATATAATTTTTTTAGTGCACAATACCTTGTACACAGTAGGCATTTAATAATGGAATATAAAAATCTTCTCTTTTGTGCCTACCTGAAAAGTTAAAAAAAACCTTTCTTTCAAAAAAATTTCTAAGTCTGTATTTCTGTTAATCTAGATAAATGAATTAGTAATGAGTAATAAGTGTTTAAAATTAGGAAGACTTTTAACTGTAGTACGGTTATCAAGATAATGAAATTTACATCAGTAAGCTATTATTATCAGGTTAGTCAATAGAGCGTATTCAAATTTTGTCCATTAATGTCCCTTACAACAAATGAAAAACAATTATTTCTTGTCTAGAATCCAATACAGGATCACAGGCCATTATTTCTTTTCTTTTCTTTTTTTTTTTTGAGACAGGGTTTTGCTCTTGTTGCCCAGGCTGGAGTGCAATGGCACGATCTCGGCTCACCGCATCCTCCGCCCCCTGGGTTCAAGCGATTCTCCTGCCTCAGCCTCCCAAGTAGCTGGGATTACAGTCATGCACCACCACATCCGGCTAATTTTGTATTTTTTTAGTAGAGACAGGGTTTCTCCATGTTGGTCAGGCTAGTCCCGAACTCCTGACCTCAGGTGATCCGCCTGCCTCGGCCTCCCAAGTGCTGGCATTACAGGCGTGAGCCACCGCGCCTGGCCCATTATTTCTTTAAATATATTTTTTAGGCCTTTTCCCAACTCTCTTCTTCTGAGACCCCAATTCCAGATAATTCCTGCCACTTTCTCACAGTCACTGAGGCTTATTTTTTGTTGTTGTTTTTTGTTTTTTTGGTATTGTTTTGTATTGTTTTTGTATTGTTTTGTATTTGTTTTGCATTGTTGTTTGTATTTGTATTGTTTTTCCCTAGTCTTTTTTTCCTTCTGTACTCCATTTTGGAAAGTTTCTATCTTTCCAAAGTTGCTGATCTTTTAAAATCACCTGTGAATACCATGCAGCATATTTTTTCAGATGCTATGTTTTTCATCTCTAAAAGTTTCATTTGGGTCTCTTTTGTATCTTCTATTTCCTGCCTAGTTATGTTCATGTTTTCCTCCACTAATATTTTAATATATTAGCATATTTATAATAGTTCTTTTAATGTCTTTGTCTACTTTCTTTTTTTTTTTTTCTTTTCTTTTTTTTTTTTTTTTTGAGATGGATCCTTGCTCTGTCGCCCAGGCTGGAGTGCAGTGGCGCGCTCTCTGCTCACTGCAAGCTCTGCCTCCCGGGTTTATGCCATTCTCCTGCCTCAGCCTCCCTAGTAGCTGGGACTACAGGTGCCTGCCACCATGCCTGGCTAATTTTTTGTATTTTTAGTAGAGATAGGGTTTCACCGTGTTAGCCAGGATGGTCTCAATCTCCTGACCTCGTGATCTGCCTGCCTTGGCCTCCCAAAGTGCTGGGATTAGACGTGTGAGCCACCATGCCCAGCCTTACTGTTTTCATATCTGCCATTTCTAGATCTGTTTCTATAGTTTGATTTTTTTTTTCTTCTTCTTCTGGGTAATGAGTCATGTTTTCCTGCCTTTTTTTTTTTTTTTTTTAACAAAATGCCTGTCATTTTTAAATTTGATTCAGAATATTGTGAATTTTACATTTTTGGTTGCTGGATTTTGTTGTATTATTTTAAATGTTTTGTTGGACTTTGTTCTGGCATGCTGTCAAATTAACCTCGAATTATTTGGATCCTTTTGAGGCTTGCTTTTAAGTTTTTGAAAAGACTTTGGTAGAGCAAACTTTAGTCTGGGGCTATTTATTCATACTACCGTGGTGATACCTGGAGAGACCTGAATCTTCCCCCGTATTACAAGGTCATCCCACTCTTGAACAGGTAGCAATACAGAGTACTCCTGGCTGTGTGTGTTCTTTGGGAATTGTTAGCCTAATGCTTTCTTGTGGTTCTGGGTTTCTTTCTCTGGCCACAGGTGCTTTCTTCTCACAAATGCACAGATCAGTTTTCCGCCAAAATATGTCTATAGACGTATTTTTAAGATCAGAGCTTTTTTGTGCAGCTCCATCATCATCAGTACTCTGTTTCCCAAATTCTAGCTGCCTTGAAAGTCTTGTGTTTCCTCAACTCAGTGAAACTAGTAAGTAGGCTCTGTTAACCTCCCGTTCCCCCAGCTACTTCTAGGCCTCAAGTTTTGGTAGCCACAGGACTCACTTGATTTGTTTCCCTTTTGTTAGGTATACAGTTCTGTGCTACCTTTTGTGTAGAGTTTGAAAACCATTGTTGTTTTGTGTGTGTGTCTAATTTTCTAGTTGTTAAAGGTGAGTGGGAGGTTTAAATCTAGTTTCTGTTAGTTGGGAGTGGAAGTTACCTCTGCTTTAATCTAAGTAATTCCCTAGTTTTTGTTTGTCTTTTATGACTTGACATTTTGAATACCACTTTGGAGAGCATCCCTCAGTTTGTGTTTGTTTAATAGTTCCCCAAGATTAGATTGAGGTAATGCATTTTTGGCATGAATACCTCATAAGCGATGTTGTGTCCGTCTTCATGCACATCAGGAAGCACATGATGTCTGTGTGTTCCATTATTGTGTGTTAACTTGTTTAAGGGGATGTCTGTCAGGTTTCTCCAGGGTAAAGTTGCTATTTTTCCCTCTGTATCTGTTTAAGTTAAGCAAACTTTTCACCCACTATTTTTAGCATTTGTTGTCAATTAGAAAAAAATCCTTAAATCACAAAGTTAGAATATGTCTGTTAAAAGAAAAATTGTAAATTATACAGTAATAGAGAAAAGTAAAACATGATGGTATATAAATTTTTAAACCCTTTTTTCTCTGCACAGACAAATCTTGTAATATGAAGAGATGATTTCCAGGTTTTATTGAATAAATGAATTGTAATTTTTACTTGAAATTATCTTATTTAGTATAATAAATATTACAATATTATGTCATTGTTTGAGTTTTATTGCCACTTCTTCTAATCAAGGTTCTTCACTATTTCAGTGCTTTGGACTCCTTTGGTAATAAGGACAGATTCATTCTCAGAATGTTATTAAATGCATAAAATACCTATGATTACAAAGACAACCAATTATATCAAAATATAGTTACCAAAATATTTTTTAAATTTTTGAAATGTGCTGCTTTATTTTAATGTATTTGGGAATAAAATACAGTGGTTAATAACTACAATTTTGAAGTAAAGTTGAATGTAATTGATATATTAAGGGATACTGAGAGTGATATAAAAATTGGGAATTTTTATTTTTGACAGTCATAGGCCCTATTAAACTAATGAAGTAAGTTTGTTGCCTCCAATCAGAGTGAAAGAGAATGTTAAATTTCAGTTAGAGGTTAGTAAATATAAAGGTAAATTTTTTACTGTGTGATGTCACGGACTAAAGTTCATATTGTATTTGAATGTGGCCAGGAAAGTAGATAATATGCAGCCTGTATCTTGGGGCCCCATTTCCTAAATTAGATTTGCAGCAACAGGTACCTCAAGCCATTCTTTCTTGATTACCTTCCCATGTGGTCTACTTGATTGGTCCAAATGTACCAAAATGAAATATATTTCCTACATGTAGAAGGAAAATTTGGGAGAAGTTGTAAAATTGTGACAGTTTTGATATTCATGTGAAATTGGTTAAAATTAAAATATAAGGTACATCTTTTAAATGAGTAGACTGAAAATGAGCTAATTTGTCATAAACTGACCCATATCTACCTTTTACCTTATCCATATCTTGTTTCACTTGGTTCTATCTCATTCTTTTTCACTGAAATTATATGTAGGCTTATTTTTCCCCATGCCCAAAAAGGGAATATTTTAATTCTGAATTTATTCCACAAAGCTTTGTTCCTTTACATCACTAAATGTGTGTTTATAGGATGCAGATAAATTTGTATGAAATTTAAATATGGTTATTTTGATTGCTTACATATGAAGCTGAGTAAACATGGCATAAAATTGTATTTCTCTTTTGGCTAATGTTCTTTCATTAATTGGTTCTTTGAGGCAGCGTTAGCTGTGAAAGTGGCAGTATTGAAATATTCTCAGTGATTCTGTCATTCTGATAGTACTTTCTCATTTTCTTTTTCTTTTCTTTTTTTTAATTTAATTTTATTTTTTTTGGAGACAGTCTCACTCTGTTGCCCAGGCTGGAGTGTAGTGGCGCGATCTTGGTTCACTGCAGCCTCTGCCTCCCGGATTCAAGTGATTCTTCTGTCTCAGCCTCTCGAATAGCTGGGACTACAGGCATGCACCATCATGCCTGGCTAACTTCTGTATTTTTAGGAGAGATGGGGTTTTGCCATGTTGGCCAGGCTAGTCTCAAACTCCCAACCTCGTGATCTGCCCACCTCAGCCTCCCAAAGTGCTGGGATTACAGATGTGAGCCACTGCACCCGGCCTTCATTCTCTTTAGATAAAATTATTTGTCTGTGTGAAACAGTTGCATAACTCCATGTTTACTTGATGTCTTAAAACTGTTACCAATTATTTAATCATTCTGCCAATAAAATCAGTGTTGGGATCACAAATCCAAGGGATAGACTCACTCGGTCAGTTTGAAGAATGTTTCAAATAGAAATCAAATCCATGATTTGATTAGATGGTGGAACTTAATTTATATTAGTAAAAGAATTCCTTATAGGTGCTGATACATGGAGGCCTTCTACAGACACGTAGTGGGAGCTGGTTTTTCTGTCTTGCAAACTTGCAACATAGTGGCAGTTGTCCCGAATATTTTATAGCATTACTAATTTGTACTGTAGTTTCAAGTTTTGAGCATTTTATATTCTGTTTCATTGATTTGCTTTGTTTTTGTCCCTTTTCCAGTATAGAAATTTAAGTCATCAAATAGACCTGAGGAAACAAACAAAAAAAAAAACAGAGCATTCTCCTCTATTATACTTACACATCATAATAAGATATAATATGATTGCAGCCATTTAAATTTTTTCCTTGTCACCGTTCTTTTGCAGTTGACAAATATTTTTGAAGGAAGACCTATCATTAAAGAATGAGTTGATTTCCACTTTGAAAAGCAAAATTTCGGGCTTCCTTTAGTTGATATTTCAGTAAATGAGGAAGTAGGCAGCATAAGTGGTTTTAATAAGATGATAATGAATATGCATTCCTGGCACATAAACAGCTGTGTGTTCTTATACTTTTTCTATTCATTTCAAGCTGAAAGACCTTTTTCTTGATGTTGATTGTATTTTTTTTGTTTATTTTTACCTTCCATTTGTTACTTTCATTTTCTGAAACCCTGTGGTATTTGTGACATTTTTCCATGCAGTGTATTCATTTCAATTGTTATTTTTGGCCTGATTGTTATCTAGAACACCTATTATTTATGCTATCCGTGGAACATTTCGAAGCCTTCTTATATTTTCATATTGTATAGATGCTCGTGGGTATGAAGACGGATTTAATTGCAACATCAGGTGGAAAAAGGATGCAATTATTTTGCAACATGATTTGTGATATTTGATTTAACTTGATTATGACAGAGTTCTGCACCCACTCAGAAAGAGGATCAAAACAAGTTGCACTTGAAGGCTAGCCGTTCGTTTTTATTTCTACCCTTTTTTTTCTTTTTGTGGAAGATGGGGTCTTGCTGTGTTGCCCAGGCTGTTCTTGAACTCCTGGGCTCAAGCAGTTCTCTACAAAAAAAATACACCCTCACCAGAAAAAATAGCCAGGCGATTGCTTGAACCTAGGCTGGTCTCAAACTCCTGGGCTCAAGCAATCCACCTCCCTAGGCTTCCCAGTGTGCTGGGATTACAGGTGTGAGCCACACCCTGCCCTCATATTCTTTATCTCCTTTTGTTGTTGTTGGCGGCACATACAGTCATGCATTGCTTAATGACAAGAATACATTCTGAAAAATGCATCGTTAGACAAGTTTGTTTTGTGAACATCACAGAGTGTACTCAAACAAACCTAAATGGCATATAGCCTATTGCTGCTAGGCTACAAGCCTGCACAACATGTTACTGTAATGAATACTGCAGGCAGTTGTAACACAATGGTAAGTATTTGTGTATCTACATATATCTAAACATAGAAAAGGTACAGTAGAAATATGGCATTACAATCATTGAGTGAAACATCGTTATTTGGCACATTACTGTATTCACTTTTGGCAGGAGGATTAACTTTATTAGTATCTACTGATGAATTATTTACTTCATTTTATAGCCAGAAGTCATTTTGAGTGTGGTTTAAATTTTTTTAATTCAAAAAATTTTTTATATTTTATTGTGGTTTAATGAGATTTCAAATGTAGTAGATAGGTGATAAATCATTTTTAAGAGAAGTTCCAAAAGTGCTTGGAACAATAGCAGCTCAGTGGGAAAAGGATTTAAAATCTTCAAATTCATTCTTCACCATACTTTTTATTATTAAGGCTTATATTTCATAGCTCCATTTAATTTATTTTGTCAAATGACAAAGAAGTATGTCCTCATTGTAAACAAAAAGCACTGTGCCTTTTTCCTGAATTTTTCAGGTTTTACTTAACTCTATGTAGGGATTTTGTTAAACTAAATATAATAGAGAGAAAAACATTCTATTTTTGAAGGCGACTTAGCTGATGATCATTGCTTTGTTTGGACCTTAACAGTTGTTGCATAGTTAATAGTTTGTATGTAGATGAAGACTCATGGCTCTAAACCTGTTTAGAGATTAACAGGATTGTTTTGCAGAGACAAAAAGTGTAATGAAAAATTGGTAATTCTTTTCTAGTTAAGTTGTAGTCTTAAAAATTATCTTTTTACGTTTCAAATTTTAGAAATACGGAAAACTGACAACTTGTACTGGTTGCCGAACACAGTGCAGGTTTTTTGATATGACTCAGTGTATAGGTCCTAATGGATATATGGAGCCATATTGTTCAACTGCTTGTATGAACAGTCACAAGACAAAATATGCAAAATCACAAAGTAAGTTTCACATATTTGGACAGTTAAAAAAACTTTACAATGTAATTACTTTTTGCATAAATACTCTTATTTAATGTTTTTATGCTTGTTTTTAACAGCTTTTTATTTTATATTAATCTTTTTGAAAACTTCTAATTATTTTGATTGTTTTGTACTACTTTTTTAGTTCTCTTCATATCTATGTTCTTAACTAAAATTGTTACTCCATCTAAAAAATTACCCAAAACTGAGTTTTTTTCTCTGTATCTATGTATGTTTTAGTGGCATAATATGAGAGTCCGTTATGACAATATTTTAAAGGTGCACATAATCTTCAGTATTGAAGGTGCAAATAATAATAGTTTATTTTTTAACAGAAACTTCTATAATCTTAGCAGTTAAGATTAAAAAAAGCTTTTTTATTACTTTATTAACAAATCAGATATGTACCTTTTCTTTCCTAGGTTTGGGAATTATTTGCCATTTTTGTAAGCGAAACTCCTTACCTCAGTACCAAGCCACAATGCCTGATGGAAAACTGTATAACTTTTGCAATTCCAGTTGTGTGGCTAAATTTCAGGTTTGTTGTTTATTTTGCATAACCCATGCCCCCAATAAAATACACATAGAAAATAATCAGTGTAATATAATATGCTTTATTTTATCTTAATTTTTATGTAGCTTGTTGAGGGTCAAATTGGAAGGTGGATATCCTAGTCACAGAGTATATGGCTGTACCAGTTTTCTATTTTAGCCTGGATAGTCTAATTGAAATTATAATTATTACTCTGATACAGATTTTGAAGGAAAAGAAATTTTAATATAGTTTAGTTCAGTGCTGATGTGTAGTTTTTTCTTATTAGATGGTTTGAATAAAATGTGAACCATAAGGGGAACTCTTATGTGACAAATGAATGGAGGACCTAGATGTATTTAGCCTGGAAGTGATAAGAATACATGCTTTCTTCATATGTTAGAAATGGACCATGTAAAGAGGGAATTAGATTTTTTGCACTAGGCCTTAATTTAATACAAGATCAGTTTTAGGGAGACATTTTTCATTTTGGTAAATGTAAAGAAAGACTTTCTGACATAGTTCTTCAAATTTGGAGTGTGGATAGTCTCAGAAGATAGATTCTGGGAAGCATTCAAACTTAAACTGGTTGACCACTAGGAAGGAATAGTTTAGAGGGAATTCAAGCATTAGTTAGGTGATACGATTAGGTTTACCTGTTGTGTGTAAAAATTTCAGGGTATTACCCAAAGGTTCAAACCCGTGCATAAAGCCATGCTTCATGAGTTAATTCATCCAACAGTTCTGCTTTGTTCCAGGTACTGTGCTCTATGTTAATTTATTTAAACTGAAAATATAGTTTCTTAAGTATAATAGTTACTATATCACTTATTAGTATTTAAATTGAGGTGTTTTTGAATTCAAGTGAATGTCAGTTTTTGTTAATAGTAATATTCTCACTAAGCTTAGGTGATAAACCACATTTAAGACTTAACTTGTTATTTTAGAAGTTGGGATCATGGCCATTGATACATCTTTACAGTGGTAGATACTGCTTTTGACTTGTTGGCTTTTCTTAAACTAGAAATAAGGAATAATTATTAATTAGAAGAGAGGAAGACAGTGTCTATAGCATGCTACTTGTCAGATCTTGAACTTTGTTTTTTGATATTGTTGGATAAACTAAACTGATAATTGAAAATGTTGTAACTACCCTTTGCATTTAATTGAAACTTGTATCACCCATGATTTGATAAGATCCTCTGTATATGTACATTGTATATTTTAAGATATACAGTTACCCCTTGATATCCATGGGCAAGTGGTACCAGGACCTCTTGCAGATATAAAATTCCAGGGATGCCCAAATCCCTTATATAATATGGCATAGTATTTGCATACAACCTACAATGCAAGTCTTCCCGTGTACTTTAAATCACCTCTAGATTACCCTTAATATCTAATGCCATGTAAATGCTATGTAAAGAGTTGTTATACTGTATTGTTTAGGGAATAATGACAAGAAGAAAATGACTGTACATGTCCATACAGATGCAATCATCTTTTTTTTTTTTTTTTTAATTTTTGATCCTCTATTGGTTAAATCCATGGATATGTAGGACCGACTGTACTTAATTTAGGCTCTTATTTTGAGGAATACATCCAGATAGGCCTACAGGCAGCCTCATCACTCTGCATATAAATAATACAAAATTGACAGAAAAGCAACATTTTCCCCTTTATCATAAAGCAAACCATGTATTTTGAACTTTATATCTTCATTAGATGTTTTTCCTTTTAAAAGTAAGATAATAGGATAGTATTCCCTCTTAGTCCATTGAGACTACTGTTACAGAATACCTTAGACTGGTAGCTTATAAATAGAAGCTTGTTTCACATAGTCTGGAGGTTAATAAGACTGGCAATTTGTTGTCCGTTGAAGGTCTGTTCCTCATAGATAGTACCTTCTTGCTGTGTCCTCACATGGTGAAAGTAGCAAACGAGCTCCCTCAGGCTTCTGTTACAATAGTACTGACTGATTAGATCACGAGGGTGGAGCTCTAATGGTCTGATCACCTTTTCAAAGCCTCTACCTCTTCTAATACTGTCACCTTGGGGTTTAGGATTTCACCCTATGAATTTGTGGGGGAACACCAACATTCAGACTGTAGCATATTCCATTTGTTTTGAAAGACTGGTTAACTTTAATGGGGCTCAAATTTTTTGGAAACGCTAAGGGTAATGTTGGCTTTTATTTTTTAAATTTATTCATCTGATAGTCTCAAATCTGTATATTTTATTTTTCACAAACTTAGTGTTGTACAGTGTATGCAGAAGTTTTAAAAATGGTAGTTTTTTTTCCTCCTTCCACTGTACATTGAATAGCTAATTTTTATTAACCATTTCATGCATTAAGATTATATGTAATATATGAGTAATATGGTTAAAAAGAATGATAATTAAAACCAGTGTCCTCACCATTCAGATTAGGAATTAGAAAAAAATCTGTCAATGTCCATGTATGCTTATATTGTGTCTTATTCCGTAAATTTTTTTTTTTTTTGGAGACAGAATCTCACTCTGTCGCCCAGGCTAGGGTGCAGTGGCATGATCTTGGCTCGCTGCAACCTCTGCCTCCTGGGTTCAAGTGATTCTACCTCAGCCTCCCAAGTAGCTGGGATTATAGGCACCTGCCACCATGCCTAGCTAATTTTTGTATTTTTAGTAGAGACGGACTTTCGCCATATTGGCCAGGCTGATCTCGAACTCCTGACTTTCAGCAATCCTCCTGCCTCTGCCTCCCAAAGTACTGGGATTACAGGTGTGAGCTACGACGTCCTGTCTGTAAATTGTTTTAACTTTAAAAAAAGGAATAGTAAAATTCCTGGTATGAATACCAGTGTGTAAATCTTTTTTCTCCTAACTTTGAAGAAGTCATCAATTTTTAAATGTAACATAGGCTGATTTCTTTTCCTTTTTTTTTTTTTTTGAGATGGAGTCTTGCTCTGTCACCCAGGCTGGAGTGCAGTGGTGTGATCTCAGCTCACTGCAACCTCCGCCTCCTGGGTTCAAGGGATTTCCCCTGCCTCAGCCTCCCGAGTAGCTGGGATTACAGGCATGTGCCACCATGCTCAGCTAATTTTTTTTTTTTTTTTTTTTTTGCTAATTTTTTTTTTTTTTTTTTTTTGAGACGGAGTCTCGCTCTGTCGCCCAGGCTGGAGTGCAGTGGCGTGATCTCGGCTCACTGCAAGCTCCGCCTCCTGGGTTCACGCCATTCTCCTGCCTCAACCACCTGAGTAGCTGGGACTACAGGCACCTGCCACCACCCCCAGCTAATTTTTTGTATTTTTAGTAGAGACGGGGTTTTACCATGTTAGCCAGGGTGGTCTTGATCTCCTGACCTTGTGATCCTCCCACCTTGGCCTCCCAAAGTGCCAGGATTACAGGCATGAGCCACCACGCCCAGCCTAATTTTTGTATTTTTAGTAGAGATGGGGTTTTGCCATGTTGACCAGGCTGGTCTCGAACTACTGACCTCAGGTGATCTGCCCGCCTTGACCTCTCAAAGTGCTAGAATTACAGATGTGAGCCACTGCGCCTGGCCAACCAACATAGGCCTATTTCGCTGGTAGACTTGGAATGAAAATTATAGTAGGGATGCAGTGGCACAAAACATTAGTAAATTAGATATTTGATGATTATTGGAGATAGCAATAAGAACTAGGTTTTTGTTCTTGTTTTTGTTATTTTAAACTTCTGTTAGTTCAGAACATGGGCAACTTAACCTCACTATTATTTGCTTACTGTTACTTCCTTACATTTTCTTTAAGTGAACAGATGATGATTGAATGTATGATTTTTTCTTTTTTTTCTTTTCTTATTTTAGGTAAATAATAATTCTGTGGGTAAAAAATTTAATTTCAGTTTTATAAAACTAACATATACTATAATTTTTAAGGACAAGATTTGGAAGTGAGTTTTATGTGCTGAAAAGATATCTAAGCAAGATGCATATTACTTTCTGGACATCGTAGATATATGACAGTAATCACAAATAGAAATTCAAACATACATGTCAGACTTAGTATCTTTTGTTCTTTGTTTTAGGCTCTAAGTATGCAGTCATCTCCAAATGGCCAGTTTGTAGCGCCAAGTGATATTCAGTTGAAATGCAACTACTGCAAAAATTCCTTTTGTTCAAAACCAGAAATCCTGGAATGGGAGGCAAGTTGTATTTTGTATTGTGTGTTATCTAGTGCTAAAAAGAAAATCTAGTAAAATAAGTATTGTATTTCCATCTGGAAACCTATATCTTGGTAGATAAGAATATGCTTTTCAGATTTTTTTTGTGATTGGATTATTCTCATGTGGGAGTGGAAAACCAACAAAGGATCTATTTCTTTTTAGGTCCAAGAAAAATTACTGAAGTCATATTCCTGATATATTGTATAAGTTCATAATAGTGTACAGAATGTCATTTTGTTTAGCTACGTACCTAGAGCAATTGTTTTCCTTTTTTTGTCCCATGTTTCTCCCTGTCCTGTATTATCTGAGAACTATATTTTCTGTCACTCAGTACCTGTACATATTAGAATGTATTAGTCATATACCACATTGTCATTTATAAAATGATACAATTCTGCAATTTTTTTTTCTTTTTTTTTTTTTTCCTCAGAGTCTTGCTCTGTTGCCCAGGCTGGAGTGCAGTGGCACAATCTCGGCTCACTGCAATCTCTGTCTCCTCAGTTGAGGTGATTCTCCTGCCTCAGCGTCCCAAGTAGCTGGGAATACAGGTGGGCACCACCATGCCCAGCTAATTTTTGTATTTTTTAGTAGAGATGGGGTTTCACCATGTTGGCTAGGGCCTCCCAAAGTGCTGGGATTACAGGCATGAGCCACCATGCCCAGCCATAATTGTGTTTTAATAAAAGAACAGTGGCCTGTGAATCCCACTATAAGTTTATTTTCTTTTCCCTTTTTTCACTAGTTTACTAATTTGCTTTGACATGTCTCCATTAGCAATAACTCTGATGATTGACTTTTATTTCATAAGGGGGCAGTAATAGATGGATACATGGACAAGACTGCCCAGGCTGCCCATTGCTTTCTTGAGCAATGCTTGCCTTTGGCCATTGTTTCTTTTCACTCTTTTAGGGATGGGGCAGGGTGGGAGGTAGTGCATGGAGTATATGATAAAATGGTATACAAGATTTAGAAGATGTAGTATTAACACTGTTCTTGAGCTAAAATTTATTAGCAGCTGTTGGTGAGTCATTCAGTATCTAAGTCTTAAGTGAAAGGTGGTACCCAGAACTGGATTACATGATTCCTTTCTTTTTCTTTTCTTTTTTTTTTTTTTTTGAGATAGAGTCTTGCTCTGTTGCCCAGGCTGGAGTACAATGGCGTGATCTTGGCTCACTGCAACCTCCACCTCCCAGGTTCAAGCGATTCTCCTGCCTCAGTTTCCCAAGTAGCTGGGATTACAGGCGCCTGCCACCACGCCTGGCTAATTTTTGTATTTTTAGTAGAGAGGGGGTTTCACCATGTTGGGCCAGGCTGGTCTCAGACTCCCGGCCTCAGGCGATCCACCTGCCTTGGCCTCCCAAAGTGCTGGGATCACAGGTGTGAGCCACCGCACCCAGCCTGGGTTACATGATTTCTAAAATACTTTGGAAACCTGAAATTTCATTTTAACAGTTTAATGACTGGAACGTTTTTTAGTTTATTATTTGCTTTGGTGCTGTCTCCAGATCATTTAAACCAATCCCTATTTGAGACTGTTGTTGGCATCCAGTGATGATTTTTAGTAACTGATAACCTTTAAGTAACAGCAGTAAGAATGAAGGCCCAGTAAGAGATAATAAAGGAGTGATGAGGGAATGAAGAAAGAAATCCATTAGCAAGCACACAGAATAATAGTGTCATATAGAAAATGAAGATCCTGCATACACTGAATTTTTGATACTAGATCAAAATGAGGTCCTTTTCACTGCATTTATGTCAATGCTACTCCACTTTGACAGTTGTTTTGGTGTATTGCTTTTATTTACATGGAGGTTAAGTGTTAGAAACAGTTAAGAGACACTGCCACACTGAATGAGAGTTGAGCGTGTCCCCCCGGGAGATTGAGAATTCAGTGGTCTCTTGCTCCTCACTCCATGTGGCTTCTTTGTTGCCTTCCTCCTTCTATAAATTACATAGTCATAATGGGGCAACTTTCCACTAATGATTGCCTTACTACTTGAGTTGATTCCCAGACTCCCTCACCTTCCTTATTCTGGTCTTCACATGTCTTTGCTAAGTGTAAAGTAAATGGTTTAGACTTAGTCTGTAGCCTGCTCAATAATGAGAGAAAAGCTGCCTCCCTGGAAGTGTTAACTTGTTCATACCTGCTTGGGTGGATATTTGAAAAGTAGCTCTGGCTATTGTGGGTTTGGGCCCAAGAGAAACAAATTATTACTAATCATATTCCATTCAAGGGAAACAACTCAGTCTCAAGTTCAGCAGCACACTGTGTGATGGCACCAAATTGAATACTTTATCCATGATACATCTGTTACTATTAAGGTGTGTGGTAGGAATGTGATGGAGCCTACTTGTTTATACTCAACAAAGAATTTTTCTTTTTGACTGAAAATATTATTAGTGCCATAATTTTTATCTTTCTTCAGTTTACGTATGCTGTATTTTCCATCATTTTCTTCCCATTTCTCCAATTATGTTAGCAACACCAGTCTGTCATCTTATTTAGTGATACTTTTACTTTCATTGAGTAATTTTAGGGTAGCTAATGGCACTGAATTTTGTGGAGCTGTGTTTAAATTTGGCAGTGAATTGGTTAAACTAGGTATCCATGGCCTGTAGGAAATTTATCCCCAAGGATCTTAACATTAAATAGGTAAATGATTGAACTTTGCTTCTGTAAAAGTGGCTTGTTTATTTCTTAAGCTTGTTCTTAAGGTGGTTGTCATATACTTACCAAGATTCCCATTGTGCATTTAGAACAAAGTGCATCAGTTCTGCAGCAAAACTTGTTCAGATGACTATAAGAAATTGCATTGCATAGTTACGTATTGCGAATACTGTCAAGAGGAGAAGACTCTTCATGAAACAGTAAATTTCTCTGGCGTTAAGAGACCTTTCTGTAGTGAAGGCAAGTGTATATACAGTGTTGTTCATAACATTTATTGATATTTAATGTTTTTTGCCAAAATAATATATCCAGAGTGGCTGCACAATTTTAATGTAACTGAACAAAAATTGAGTTTACGTTTCTACTGACTTGTTTTGTTATTTTGTATGTGTTTGTAGACCTGGGCTTCAAGATGGTTTTATCTCTAAAAATTTGGTAACCTCTTGTTTCATTAAAGTTTTAGAATAAAATAAAAGCATTTCCATGCCGTGTTATTTCTAAACCTACATGTTGTGGTCTGAAAGTTGGTTTTCCAAGTGGTTTAAAATTGTTTTCCATTAGCTCCATTTTCCCTGCCCGGCTTACTACCTAACCTGCAAAGGTTTTCAATATGTATACCAGAAAGAAAATCACATATGGCAGTACTAAAATGGGAAGATACTTTCAGGTATTCAATTTGGGGTGCCAGGGAAACACTGGGTTCTGTTTTAGTATGTTCAAGAATTCCCTTTCCTCTTATCTACATTTTTGCTGTTCTGGTGCCAGGCAGCAGATTATACAGATGAATTCAAATTCTAAATCTACTTATCCAGAGATAGGAACTAGGATTGTAGCGATGGGTTTTGGGGTTTTGTTATTCCTGTTCTCAAATGTGACATTCTTGCTCTAAGCTGGCTTTCACTTTCTATTCTATTTCTATTGGTCCATGGCACTGAACTCCCAGCTTTCCTGTCTGCTATCTTCACCTATAATTTTTTAATGAGGAATATTTTTTTCTGGATCTACTTTTTATATGGATTCCTGACTGCTAGTTTGGAGTAAGAGAAAGGTGGGAAAATCCTAAATGTCAGCAGTAGAGAATGACAGCAAAATAAAAAGATTTATCAGTTCATTCAACTAGTGCGTTCATTTACAGTCTTAACATGTAATGTAAAGTCATGTCCCTAAGAGAGTGCTGCTTGCTTATAAAACAAGGCATTCCTACTTAATTTTGTACATTTCACCTGGAATGGAAAGTAACCATGTTTCTCTGTTATTTAAGAGTAAAGCTATAATGAAAGATGACAAATCTTATAATGTTTCATTGAGAAGATTGATTCTGAATTAGTCTTTTTACATTTGAGTTGTGCAGTGACATTCTTACTGATTCATAAATCTGAACATACATGTTGATTGCTCATATATGTCATTAATTGTCTACCATTTGGATTATATGGACTTTACTAAAATAGACAATTAGCAAATAGGTAATTGACATTCAAGAAGATAATTTTCAGTTGGAGGGATTTATACATTCAGACGGGTAATACCATGTTAAAAAAGAATGTGTTTTTTTTCCTGTTAAATGACATATTTTTTTGCTTTCTCTTACTGCACCCAGTTCTCTGCTAGAACCTGTCAGAAATAACAAAACACATAATACCTAATACTACCATCAAACTCTAGTTAGATAAAGCTAATAAAGGTAAATTTTAAAGAATATTTTAAAATATAGTTCAAGGTAACAGAAGTCATAGGATAGTACATAAATAATTGCTAAATAAATTATATAGAAAACAATCGCACTTCATGTTTGCAGATAGGAAATGTCATTTTAAACTAGGTATGGTGGGCAGCATTTGTGGTAGGGGTATAATTTGAGGTCCTTATGAAAGGATGAATAGGATTTTAGTAGATAACATGTAAGTCATTCTACTTACATAGCACAGTGTAAGTATAGAGTTACTTGATCCTCGTAGAGGTATTATAGGGAATAAATAAGATATGTAAAAATACTTAATGCGTTTATGTAGTAGAAAAAAATATTTCATTAAAGGACTAGATAACAAAAGTATTTTCTCTGGGCAAGTCAATAAATCTGTTTTATTTCCCTGAAGGTCCATGTAAGAGAGGTAAGCTTGAAAAATTAGCTAAAATGCCTAATTAAGTTGAATATCTCTATAAGTTTACTCAGAGCCTCTCAGTAGTCTACATTGTTCTTTTTTCTAAAATGCCTATTTGTGGTATGCTTACTTTGATACTTAAAATTCTATCTATTTCCCAGGCCCAAGCAAGATTCTGTTTAAATAGAACAAATAAAATAATTCTGAGACATTACTAGATTTTAATGTCTTGAAACATTATTTTAACCCACATGTTAGATAATATGTTATCTAATAAAATATCTCATATTCTGTTCTAATTTTTGTAGGTTGATATTGATTATAGTAGATTTTATAGTTTTGATCAGGAGAGGAAAAATCTTGACCAATTAAGATCTGTCTCTGCTCAATAATTAGTTTTCATGTGTTTTTTGTTTTAATATATAAACCTTATATTTTTCAGGCTGCAAATTATTATACAAACAGGATTTTGCAAGACGTTTAGGATTGAGATGTGTTACTTGCAACTATTGTTCTCAGCTTTGTAAGAAGGGAGCAACTAAAGAACTCGATGGTGTTGTGAGAGATTTCTGCAGTGAAGACTGCTGTAAAAAATTTCAGGATTGGTACTACAAGGCGAGTAACTCCTTTATTACAGCAGCTACTTTAACCAGTCTTAAACGTTGTAGCTGTTACCATTACAAATCTGACAACTCATTTATTTTAAAAATGTACACACTTAAGGCCTAGCCCTGATAATACTATTCATTAAAATTGTCATTTCTGCTTGTTTGAAGTAGCATTTTTATCTCCTTTTTTAAATAACTTAAGCATTACCAAAAGATTAGGAATACCTATATTTTCAGCATTGTAGTTTAACAAAATGGATTGTTTTTCTAAAATTTGTTGTGTCTTTATTTCACTAAGTAGAATTTTTTTTTTTTTTTTTTGAGATGAAATCTCTGTCGCCCAGGCTAGAGTGCAGTGGCACCATCTTGGCTCACTGCAGCCTCCACCTCCCAGGTTCAGGCAATTGTTGTGCCTCAGCCTCCCAAGTAGCTGGGATTACAGGCACATGCCACCACGCCCAGCTAATTTTTATACTTTTAGTAGAGACAGGGTTTCACCGTGTTGGCCAGGTTGGTCTCGAACTCCTGATCTCAGGTGATCTGCCCGCCTCAACCCCAAAGTGCTGAGATTACAGGCGTGAGCCACCGTGCCCAGCTAAATAGAAA
Organism: Hylobates moloch; assembly: GCF_009828535.3. Taxonomy (NCBI): domain Eukaryota; kingdom Metazoa; phylum Chordata; class Mammalia; order Primates; family Hylobatidae; genus Hylobates; species Hylobates moloch. The sequence continues at coordinate 99,974,074 of NW_026652279.1, forward strand.
TACTTTCGACTATGTTATCAGTGTTGAATGTTAGCAGGTAATTGTTTTGGATACTTGGGATATATTTTAAAAACATCTTGCTCTTTTTTGGCTTTTTGCCTTTTTAATTGTGAGTTTTGGGGGACTTTGAAAAGAACACTAAATAGAGACCAGAAACATTTAATTTGAAACTATAAATGTGTGTATGTGTATGTGTCATACTAAATCCACTTTAAAAATTTAACTTTTAAGTTCAGGGGTACATGTGCAGTTTTTTTATGTAGGTAAATTTGGGTCACGGTAAATGATGGGTAAATGACCCAACAGGACCCAAATTTACCAAAAGTAAATTTGGGTCATATTGTACTGATTATTTTATCACCCAGGTATTAAGCCTAGTACCCATTAGTTATTTTTCTTGATTCTTTCCCTCCTCCTACCCTCCAGTCTTTCATAGACCCCAGTGTCTGTTGTTCCCCTGTATGTGTTTGTGTTCTCATCATTTAGCTCCTACATATAAGTGAAAACATGCAGTATTTGCTTTTCTTTTCCTGTGATAGTTTGCTAAGGATAATGGCCTCCAGTCCTATCCATCTTCCTGCAGGGTATATAATCTCTTTTTTATTGCTGCATAGTATTCCATGGTATATATGAACCACATTTTCTTTATCCACTCTACTATTGGTAGGCATTTAGGATGACTCTTAAGTGTTTGCTATTGTGAATAGTGCTGCAGTGAACATATGTGTGCATGCTTTTTCTGTGCAGAAGCTCTTTAATTAAACCCCATTTGTCAGTTTTTGCTTTTGTTGCAGTCGCTTTTGGCATCTTAATCTTTGCTGGTTCCTATGTCCAGAATGGTATTGCCTAGGTTGGCTTCAGGGGTTTTTATAGTTTTGGGTTTTACATTTATTGATCCATCCTGAGTTAATTTTTGTATATGGTGTAAGGAAGGGGTCCAGTTTCAATCTTCTCCATATGGTTAGCCAGTTATCCCAGCACCGTTTATGGAATAGGGAATCCTTTTCTCATTGCTTGTTTTTGTCAGGTTCGTTGAAGATCAGATAGTTGTAGGTGTGCGGCCTCATTTCTGGGCTCTTTATTCTGTTTCATTGGTCTGTGTGTCTGCTTTTGTACGGGTACCATGCTGTTTTGGTTACTGTATCCCTGTAGTATAGTTTGAAGTCAGGTAGCATGATTCCTCCAGCTTTGTTGTTTTTGCATTTTGCTTAGGATGGCCTTGGCTATTTGGGCTCTTTTTTGGTTCCATAGAATTAAAAAAAAATTTTTTTTTTCTGTTCTGTGAAGAATGTTATTGGTAGTTTAATGGGAATAGCATTGAATCTGTAAATGGCTTTGGGCAGTATGGCTATGTTAATGATACTGATTCTTTTTATCCATGAGCATGCAATGTTTTTCCATTTGTTTGTGTCATCTCTGATTTCTTTGAGCAGTATTTTGTAGTTCTTGTAGAGATTTTTCACCTCCCTGATTGGCTGTATTCCTAGGTATTTTATTCTTTTTGTGGCAATTTTCAAAGAGATTGTGTTTCTAATTTGGTCCTCAGCTTGATTGATGTTGGCATATAGGAAAGCTAGTCATTTTTGTACATTGATTTTGTATCCTTTGCTGAAGTTGTTTATCAGCTGAAGGAACTTTTGGGCTGAGTCTATGGAGTTTTCTAGTTATAGGATCATGTCATTTGTGAACAGGGGAAGTTTGACATCCTCTCTTCCTATTTGGATGTCCTTTATTTCTTTCTCTTTCCTGATTGCTCTGGCCAGGACGTCCAATACTGTGTTGAACCGGAGTGGTGAGAGAGGGCATCCTTGTCTTATGCCAGTTTTCGAGGGGAATGCATTCTTCCAGCTTTTGCCCATGCAGTATGATGTTGGCTGTGGGTTTATCATAGATGACTCTTATTATTTTGAGGTATATTTCTTCAATACCTGGTTTATTGAGAGTTTTTTTTTTTGACATGGCGTCTCGCTCTGTCGCCCATGCTGGAGTGCAGCATCTCAGCCCACTGCAAGCTCCGCCTCCCAGGTTCACGTCATTCTCCTGCCTCAGCCTCCTGAGTACCACCACTCCTGGCTAATTTTTTTGTGTGTTTTTAGTAGAGATGGGATTTCACCATGTTAGCCAGGATGGTCTCGATCCCCTGACCTTGTAATCTGCCTGTCTCAGCCTCCCAAAGTGTTGGGATTACAGGCATGAGCCACCGTCCCCAGCCTACTGAGTTTTTAACATGAAGGGATGTTGAATTTTATTGAAAGCCTTTTCTGCATCTATTGAGATAATCATGTGGTTTTTGTCTTTAGTTCTGTTTATGTGATGAATCACATTTATTGATTTGCGTATGTTGAACCAAACTTGCATCCCAGTGATAGAGCCTACTTGATCATGGTGAATAAGCCTTTTTGATATGCTGCTGGATTTGGTTTGGCAGTATTTTGTTGAGGATTTTGGCATTGATGTTCATCAAGGATATTGGCTTGAAGTTTTCTTGTTGTGTCTCTGCCAGGTTTTGGTATCAGGATGATGCTGGCCTCATAGAATGAGTTAGGGAGAAGTCCCCCCTCCTCAGTTTTTTAGTATAGTTTCAGTAGGAATGATACCAGCTCTTCTTTGTACATCTGGTAGAATTGTGTTGTGAATCCATCTGGTCCTGGACTTTTTTTGGTTGGTAGGGTATTTATTACTGATTCAATTTCGGAGCTCATTATTGGTTTGTTCAGGGCTTCAGTTTTTTCCTGGCTCAGTCTTGGGAGGGTGTATGTGTCCAGGAATTTGTCCGTTTCTTCTAGATTTTCTAGTTTATGTGCACAGAGGTGTTCATTATAATCTCTGGTGGTTATTTGTATTTCTGTGGGGGTAGTGGTAATATCCCCTTTATTGTTTCTAATTGTGTTTATTTGGGTCTTCTCTCTTTTCTTTATTAGTCTAGCTAGCAGTCTGTCTATTAATCCCCCCCTCGCCCCCCCAAAAAAACACTCCTGGATTTATTGATCTATTGAATGGTTTTTCGTGTCTCAATCTCCTTCAGTTCAGCTCTAATTTTGGTTATTTCTTGTCTTCTGCTAGCTTTGGGATTGGTTTTCTCTTGGTTCTCTAGTTGTTTTAGTTGTGATGTTAGGTTGTTAAATTGAGATCTTTGTAACTTTTTGATGTGGGCATTTAGTGCTATAAATTTCCCTCTCAACACTGCCTTAGCTGTGTACCAGAAATTCTGGTACGTTGTATCTTTGTTCTTATTGGTTTCAAAGAATTAACTGGTTTCTGCCTTAATCTCATTATTTACCCAAAAGTTGTTCAGGAACAGGTTATTCAATTTCCATGTAATTGTATGGTTTTGAATGGATTTCTTAGTCTTGACTTCTAATTTGATTGTACTGTGATCCAAGAGACTTTTGGTTATGATTTCAGTCCTTTTGCGTTTACTGAGGAATGTTTTATATGTGATTATGTGATCAATTTTAAGAGTATGTGCCCTGTGACAGTGAGAAGAATGTATATTCTGTTGTTTTGGGGTGTCCATTTAATTCTATGCTGAGTTCAGGTCCTGAATATCTTTATTAATTTTCTGCCTCGATGATCTGTCTGATACTGTCATTGGAGCATTGTCTGGGAGTCTAAGTCTCTTTGTACATCTCTTAAGAACTTCCTTTATGAATCTGGGTGCTCCTGTGTTGCGTGCATTTATATTTAGGATAGTTAGGTCTGATGGTTGAATTGAACCCTTTACCATTATGTAATGACCTTTGTCTTTTTTGATCTTTGTTGGTTTAAAGTCTGTTTAGTCTGAGGCAACCCCTGCTTTTCTCTGTTTTCCATTTGCTTGGTAGATTTTTCTCCATCCCTTTATTTTGAGCCTATGTGTGTCATTGCATGTGAGACAATGGGTCTTGTTTCCTTGTCCAAGCCACTGTGTACCTTTTAATTGGGGCATTTAGCCTGTTTACATTTAAGGTTAGTATTGATATGTGTGGGTTTGATCCTGTCATCATGATGTTAGCTGGTTATTTTGCAGACTTGTTTGTGTGGTTGCTTTATAGTGTCACTTGTCTGTATACTTGAGTGTGTTTTTGTAGTGGTTGTTAATGGTCTTTCCTTTCCACATTTAGTGCTTCCTTCAAGAGCTCTTATAAGGCAGGTCTGGTGGTAACAAATACCTTCAGATTTTGCTTGTCTGAAAAGGATCTTATTTCTCCTTTGCTTATGAAGCTCAGTTTGGTGGGATATGGAATGCTGATTGGCAGGTGGCATTGGTGTTAAATTAAAAAAAAAAAAAATGTTGAATATTGGCCCCCAATCTCTTCTGGCTTGTAGGGTTTCTGCTGAGAGGTCTGCTTTTAGTCTGATGAGTTTCCCTTTGTAGGTGACCTGACCTTTCTCTCTAGCTGCCTTTTAACATTTTTTCTTTCGTTTCAGCCTTGGAGTATCTGATGATTATGTGCCTTGAGAATGATCTTTTTATGAAGTTTCATACTGGGGTTCTCTACATTTCCTGAATTTGAATGTTGGCCTGTCTAGCTAGGTTGGGAAGTTCTCATGGATGATATCCAGAAATATGTTTTCCAAGTTGCTTATACTCTCCCCATCTCGTTCAGGGACACCAACTTAGTTGTAGATTTGGTCTCTTTACGTAATCCCATATTTCCTGGAGGTTTTGCTCATTCCTTTTTATTCTTTTTCTCTGTATTCTTGTCTGTCTTATTTCACAAGGCCAGTCTACAAGCTCTGAGAGTCTTTTTTCCGCTTGGTCTATTTTGCTATTAATACTTGCCTTATAAAATTCTTGTAGTGTGTTTTTCAGCTCTATCAGGTCAGTTACATTCTTTTCTATCCTGGGTATTTTGTCTGTAAGCTCCTGCTTACATTGTTCCTTGGATTGGGTTTCAGTGTGCTCCTGCTTCTCAGTGATCTTCATTCCTAAACATATTCTGAATTCTATTTCTGTTATTTCAGCCATCTCTGCCTGATTCAGAACCCTTACTGGAGAGGTAGTACAGTCATTTGGAGGAAAGAAGGCACTCTGGCTTTTTGAGTTGTCAGGGTTCTTGTGCTAGTTCTTTTTCATCTTTGTGGGCTTATATTCCTTCAATCTTTGAAGTTGCTGACCTTTGCTTTTTTTTTTTTTTTTTTTTTTGAGATAGAGTCTTGCTATGTTGCCCAGGCTGGAGTGCCGTGGCATGATCTTGGCTTACTGCGGCCTCCGCCTCCCAGGTTCAAGTGATTGTCCTGCCTCAGCTTCCCGAGTAGTTGGGATTACAGGCACATGCCACAACCCCCAACTCATTTTTGTATTTCTGGTAGAGATGGGGTTTCACCATGTTGGCCAAGCTGGTCTCGAACTCCTGACCTTAAGTGATCCGCCTGCCTCTGCCTCCCAAAGTGCTGGAATTACAGACATGAGCCACTGTGCCCAGCCAATTTTTTTTTTTTTATCCTATATTTGATGACCTTGAGGGTTTAATTGTGGAATAAGGTGGATTCAGCCAAGTGACTGTGTTCTGGAAGATTTTAAGGGACCGGTGCTGAGTTCCTAACTCCTGGACTGTGTGCTTTAATAAACTCTGGGGTACTTATATCAGTCTCAACTTTATTCTGTCTCCTGGAGCGTAAGTATCCACTGCACTGGGGAGACTGACGTGTTTGGGGCCGCTGATCACTACACTCGATGGATGGTGTCAGTCAAAGCATTTGGTAGTGCAGTGACAGCAGGATCCATCCTCATTGGCATGTGCCAGCAGCAGTGCAGCATGATGGGGGTGTAGACTAGTTGGCTGTGGTAGGATGCTAGTTGGTGCTGGGGTGCCTGCCTCCCAGCCTGCACTTGCCACAGTGGTGGATGCAATGTGGCTAGGGGGTGGAATGGGGAGCCCCTGTCGGCTACTGTGCCTGTGGTTGCACTGGTGGTGGTGGTGGTGGTGGTGGTGGTGGTGGCAGGGCGCTGGCAGGTGCAGGTCTTTGTGCATTCTCAGAGGGCTCTTGGTCGCTCAGGGAGGTGGAGTGTCCGCTGTTCTGTGTGCCTAGTTCTGCTCTGGGCAGTGTTGGTGAAAGGGCCAGGTTGTGGTGGGGGTGGGGCTGACTGCTAAGGCTCCAACTGCAGTGTTGTTGGTGGGGGCAAGGTTGGGGTGAAGTGCACTCCTGCTGCATGAGTGGCAGGGCAGGGTGCACACATACACATTGGGTGCTGGCTGGGTGAGGCAAGCAAAACCTGCCTGCACATGGCAAAGGGATGTGGGAAGTATCCGTGGGCCCCAGGGGAAGCTGCAGTGTGGGGAGGGAATGGATGGCACTGCTGCATGTCTGTGGGGGCCACCCCACTGGGGGTCTCCAGTGGTCAGGTTCCGTCTGCCAGGGTAGAAGCTATGATGGGGACTCCTAGGACTCTCGAGGCTGACCTGAAAGCAGGTACTTTCACACTGGGACCCTGCAAGAGGCCAACAGATCAAGGGCTGCTCAGGTCAGACTGGCCTCTTATGGGCAAGACCTCCCTGCAGAGTTCAGATCTGACGGTTGCCCTAGGGTTAAAGTCTCCTATGGGAGCAAGTTGATTCTAGGTGGATGGTCATCCTTGGCTGTGCTCCACTACAGAGGTCCCTGCACCAAACCCTTTGGGTTCCACATCAGCTGGCTTGCTGCCCCTACAACTTCTTTAAGCAGCTTTCCCTGCCAACTCAAGTGTCCCTGCTGGTTGAAGGGTTTCCTCCTGCTGAGATTCCAGAGGCCTGTGCCCAGAGCAGGTTGCTCACTGCCAGTTCAGCTAACTTGTGCCCTCAGCATATTGGGGGTCAAGAACAAGTCCCAGTGTGTGGTAGCCTCATGCAGGGTTCCCAGATTCCTTCTCCTTCAGCCAAGCTTCTCTCTGTCTTCCCTCCGCTACTCTTGGTGCTTTCCCTCTGAAGATCTCTTAGGAGTGCACCAGCACTCTCAGTCCCTCCGGGGCACCTCTTCTACCTGGCTGCGTCTAGTCAGCCATCTTGCCCCAACATCTACTTTTATAAAGTTAGTCTGTTTTCACATATTGCATTAATTTCTTCCTCGATAAGAAAATGAGTGTAAATTTGGACTTGTGGGTAGTCAGAAAGATTACAAGAAAAGAGCATTAATTCCTATGTTGATAATATGGAAAACCATCTCAATGCTGAAACTTCATTGTGGGTACAGTTGTAAAGCATGTGAAGACAGGCCAGGCGCGGTGGCTCACTCCTGTAATCCCAGCACTTTGGGAGACCAAGGCGGGCAGATCACTTGAGGTCAGGAGTTCAAGACCAGCCTGGCCAACATGGTAAAACTCCGTCTCTACTAAAAATACAAAAATTAGCCATGCATGGTGGTGCATGCCTGTAATCTCAGCTACTCGGGAGGCTGAGGCAGGAAAATCACTTGAACCCGGGAGGCGGAGGTTGCAGTGAGGTGAGATGGCGCCACCACTCCAGCCCGGGAGACGGAGCAAGACTCTGTGTCAAAAAAAAAAAAAAAAAAAGCATGTGAAGACAGACATTATCATGACTTCAAATTTGTTAAGGCCTCTAAAGAAACATGAAATAGTTGAATATGGAGAACAGTATTTAGTTTACTTTATCAAGGTATTGGTATTAAAATGATGCTACTAGGAGAATTGCAGGAGTTCTGGTGCAGTTATTTAATATCTGCAATTCACCATGTTAACTAGCATATTGTAAATAAAAAAAGGAAGATGCTTTCCAAGTTAAGAGCTGTAAAGTAATTCCCAAGTTGTTAAGAGCTGTGAAGTAATTGAGACTAAGAGTTTTGATGTACTAAAAAAAGTTACTTCATTACTTTACTGTTGCTTCTATATGATGTAAACTTTAAAAATTAAGGCTCAAATTTTAGAAATACACAGAGGACAAACATACACTCTAAAACGTGTTTCTTTTAGTCTAAACAAATGTTTTGTTTATAGATATTAGTGTTTTTGAGAAATCACTCAGAAAATGTTACTTCATTGCCTTGCAATGCTTGATGTTAGTTTAGCACATACAAGTACACTTTTATACTCATTGTTTAGGAGGTTTTATTTTTAAAAATTTCTTTTGGATAATCTCAAAACAATAAAGGCATTTAGTAAGTACAAATTTGGAAATCCCATTTTATTTTTATATCTATTTTCATTGTTTATCTTATTGTTTGAGACAGAAATTGTTACCATGTGATGATGACTTCCCTGTCATTTTACTGTACAAATATCTGCCTAATTGTAAAATTATGAATATAAAATTTTAATATTGTATAATAATCTTTCTTGGAGGATTTTTTTGTTGTTGTTCACAGCACATACTGAATGTATTTCTTTGTTCGGCTTCTTTCTTTGAATGAATGATCTCCTAGCTTTAAAAAATATTACTGGGGCTGGGCGCAGTGGCTTATGCTTGTAATCCCAGCACTTTGGGAGTATGAGGTGGGAGAATCACTTGAGGCAAGAAGTTCAAGACCAGCCTGGGGAACATAGAACCCATCTCTGCAAAAAAAAAAATTAAAAATTAGCCAGGTGTGATTTCATGCCCCTATAGTCCCAGATACTCAGCAGGCTGAGGCAAGAGAATTGCTTGAGCCCAGGAGTTCGATGCTGTGGTGAGCTATGATTACACCACTGCACTTAAGCCTGGGTGACAGAGCAAGACCCTGTCTCAAAAAGAAAAAAAAAATTACTGAGAGCGGTGGCTCACATCTTTAATCTCAGCCCTTTGGGAGGCTGAGATGAGAGGGTTGTTTGAAGTTGGGAGTTCTAGTCCAACCTGGGCAATATAGCGAGACCCCATCTCTACAAAAAGTAAAAATAAAAAAAATTAACCAGGCATGGTGGTGCATGCCCATAGTCCTGGCTCCTTGGGAGACTGAAGTGGAAGGATCACTTGAGTTCAGGTTTTTGAGGTGACAGTGAGCTCTGATCACACCACTGCACTCTGGCCTGGGAGACACAGTAAGACTTTGTCTCTAAATTAAAAAAAAAAAAAATATATATATATATATATAGAGAGAGAGAGAGAGAGAGAGAGAGAGAAGTTTGGGATTTGTTTCCCCTTTTTTTGGGAAGCAAAGGTATGTTCTTTGGCAAAAGATCATGTTATTGTAGATGTCATGTGTTCCACCTTGCTACTTATTTTAATAGATAGTTATTTCTGTTTTCATTTATGCGGAATTTAGTGATGAGGATTTAATGAAGCAGTGCATTTCAGAATATACAAGAAATACTTTAGTCAAATACCAGGTTACAATCATCTAGTTATGTTTAATGTCAGTATTCTGTACCTTAAATACATTATATATTCCTGCCTTATTTTAAACAGATCTTTGTATAATATACATAATAGCTTATTATATATTATACTAATCTGAGGAGTAAAGGTAAGAATATTTTTGTTACATGGTAGAAATTTATAAAGCAAGTAACAATGCTGATTTTTCTATACAATCAATATGCAACACAATCTTTGAAGTGTGAAGAGTTGTCTCTCTTCATTCAACTTTGGTTTTTCTGCCTGCAGCCATTATTGTAATCAAATAGTAACTTTATTCTCTGTGCCTTCTACTTGAGTCAGACTGTATTTTCTTATAACCCCCATGCATCCCTTCTATTCACTGTTGCCATGATATCGTCTTGAAAATGTGATAAACTAATTATGGGATCCCCCCTTTTATGGTTTATCTTTTTTAATTTAAATACTCACAAGTTTATATATTAGTACATTAAAACCTATGACCCTTACAAATCATTCTGGCTTATCAGAAAAATAAGCTTCAAGGCAAAGGAAAAAAAAGTGCTTCATCACAGAAACTTAATCAACAGCTAGCCAATCTGGCTGTTATTTCGTGTTTAGCCATGAACATTTCTTAAATGGTAGTACACACACATTGTATTTTTACCTTCTCTTATCTTTGCGCTTTAGATTGAGAGACAACTACCTATAGTATAAATAACTTCTACATTTTTATTTATTTAAATTTGGTTTTATGCTTTAAAAATTGTTTTACTTGACAAGACACTGAATGAGCTGTGTTTTCTGGTCTATATCATGGTTTGCTTCTAGATTTAAAATAGAGATTTATTAAATTCTGTCTCTTCTAAATTGGAATAAGAAATCTGTGACATCATGCAACCAAAAAATGCTGAAAATAAAACTAACATATTTTTCTTCTCCCAGATACCTTTTTAGAAAGAAGTAGATTTTACTTTTCCTCAAGTAAATGTTTCCAGGCATAATGAAAAACCAGATAGTTCTTTTGATCTGTGTAAGTTTAAAAGTTTTTAAGAAAAAGAATTTAGTATTGTAATGCAATAATAGCTAGAAGGTGTTTGATAAATTGGTAGAGATAATATTTCAAAAGGTCCACTGTTTCCCAAGAGTATGTCTATTAAGACCTAAGCTTTTCTTAAACTGTATTATTTGCGATTGCACAGTTTTTTAACACAGGCTTTGATTTGTTTTCCAAACAAGTAGCGAATGGTGGCAATATTAAATTCTTAATACAAATGCCCTCTAATAGTCTTAACAGTATGATTTATGGGCTTTAAATTAATAATATTAGACTTGTATAATTTTTCTTTATAAACAGCTATATCCATTTTTTAAAATTGTTTTTGAAATTATTTTTAGGAAAAGAATATTTAATATTCGAATATTGCCTTAAATATATATTTTTGGTCACCGGAGAATTCCTATGCTTTGCATAGTACCCAATCACCTTTTATCACTGCATTCTTTTTAAAAAAAAAATTTGTAGCGATTCACTCCATTGAGCTCAGAAAGCTGTATTGAGAAGTCATAAAGGATTTCTGTTTAAAATGTCTGTAAAATACCCCTATCTTTTTCGTATTCATGGTTCTCCCCTGGAAAATTAGGTTTGTTTGGTGAAATAGGGAACAAATGGATAGGAAAGTTTAAAAAGATATCAACCAAAAATGAAAAATTGAAACTATCCAAGACATGAAAGGGACTGGGTCAGGATAGGCTGAATGACCTTTTGCCAGTTATTGCAAATGAAATTTCTGTTTAGCTGATAGGTTGGATTAAGGTTTTTGAATCAGAGTTTAGTACCTGGCTGTTACTTAGATTTGTTTGAACCTGTGACTTTTTTTTTCCCCTCCCCCTTAGTTTGCTATCCTTGATTTCACAATGACAAGAAAACCACAAAATAGATGATGCAGTATTCTTAAAACCAGAGACTTATGTCCCATTTATTTCATTTTTTATGATGTCTTAATAGTTCTTTTTTGCAAATGGCTAGGGAGTGCAGCTTAGAGTGGAGTTGTGTTGGTGTTGGTAAGGAATGATGGTCATTAATGATCTTTTTAAATTGACCATCATATTTATTTTAGCTGAATTCCAAACACTTTACTAGGAGTTTGCATGAGTGGATGTAAAAGAAATAAAAGTTCACAACCTCCAAAATTTTGATTATGGCATTAAACTTGGAATTACTAGTATTGAGTTCTCACTTAGTGTTTTTTTTCAGGCTGAAAAAATACATGCCTATTTTGTTTACATTTGTAAATTGGTATTAATCTTGCCCCTTTTTTCTTTGGGTAGAGGGAAATTATCTAAATTTGTTTTTAACCTTTAGAAAAAGAAGGGAGCTTCAAATATTGATTCTATAAAAACCAAGTGTCTAATTGTAGAACGATGAAGTGATTCCATTGTTCAAATTCTCGAAGTGGAATGTGTTTGATTTTGTGCCCTTTACCTTCCACATTATTGTATAAATGGAAATACTACTACTAAGAGTCAGCATAGTACATGTAATGATTTGAATTAATACAGATTTCTGTTTTAAATGTTAAATTGAGAATCTTCTTGTAGCATTTTATTTGTATTGTGTTAGGATATTTATTCTCTACTCATTTATAGTAACTCATTTTGTCTTTATTGCTTACTGTACAGGATAAAGCCTAGGTTTTGACTTGGTTGTCTGCCTTTTGAATCCTATCTCTGCATTTTTAGTATTTGACCTTAGTCAAGTCATTTAATCTTTTTAGACCTTAGTTTGCAGTACCCATTTTGCAGGGCTGTTGTGAAGATTTATAGAGAGTAGATGCAATGGGTTTGGCTTTTATTTCAGGTTCTCAGTGAACAAGGTAGTCAGGCTGTAACTCTACTTATGGTTCCTGCACTGTTCAGAATCAGTGAATAAAGTATTAAGCTTCCATTTCCTTCCTTTATGCTTTGTCTTTTCTTTGAGCATAAATTATAAAAAGGGAAAAAGAAACTGAAAGAAAGAAAAGAAACCCTGGAACAATTCTATGGTTATTTCGAAGAACAGTCTCGCTGGTGAGAATTTAACAAAGGGACTTTTTTATTCTTGAGTGAAAATGTGATCTTGGTTGATATTAAGTGCTATTGTTACTGAGATAATCACATAATACCATCAGCAGTATAAAATTTGGATTCACAAGTTTTTGGACAAGAGTTGTGATATTGCATCACTTAGTAGTCATAATTTATACTATAAATCTTCATTTAACATTTATTCAGCAGGAGAAATACCTGACCTGGAGAAAAAAAAAGAGCCTGTGTTCTAACCTTGGGGTATGTTTGTTATGTAAGACCTGTTTGTCAACACAGTCATTTGTTAATATTCCTGACCAGGAATTTTGACATGGCATTTGTAGAATTCCTCTTGGAATATAATGTGAGAAATTTCAAAATCCACAGCATAAAACTCTAGATTAGAGTAATAAAGGAAAAGCCATAGCCACAATTACTATGAACTGCAAAATACTTAACAGTTATTACTTTATCAGAATTTCTAAGCTGTTAAGCCAAAGGGTAATTGAAAAAAATAATAGTAGTTCATTTCTAGAACAGAAACTTAAATTATGAAAAGAACTGTTTTTGAAATTATATCGTTTTTCCGTATTTGAAGATATATCATTTATATTTTCGTTACACTCATTGGTCAAGACGTTAAGAAATAGTGAAAATGGGCAAAATCTAGGGAAATTAGGATCTCTAAAAAACTAAAATCTGTCTCAAGATTATTGATTCACCAAAATAAAGTACATTCCATGAATTTTAATTTGTTTTTCTTGTATCGTTTTTTTGGTATTGCAAGTTAAGTTGTGGACCCATTGGGCCGATTGTTTTCCTAGATGTAGGTCAAATTGCTTGTCTTATAGATATTACTGGTTTTCAGAACATTTAAACATTGAGTGTTTTAAAACATAACTCAAAGTTCTTGTTAAAATTAAATGAATGTATTTATTAAAGTTTTTCAAATTTATATTAAACTGTTGAGAAACTGAAATATTTCAAGTTAACATCCATAAATTTCCCATCATAAGAGCTTGCTTCAAAATTACCTTTGTCTTGTACAGCTAACCTGGGAAATCCGTTCATTACTCGTAAATGTTCAGTGTAATGATTGTAGGAGACGATTCTATCAGTATATTATATGGCCCTCAAAATTATTTTAAAACATTAAAATACATTGATTTGGTCTACTATCTAAATATATCTAAATATATATATAACTAAATATATATTTAGTTATCCTACCTTTGTGATGCTGGTCTTTGACTTCTGGTAAGTATAGGATGGGACTTTGTCAATTGAGAAATTGCTTCTTTTTTTTTTCCACTTTTACTTATTGTAGATTTTACTGTTTACAAATGATTTATATTATAGTTCTATTTTTTCTTTATCAGTCACGGTTTTATCACATTTGGCAATAATCACTGATAAACTTCTGGAAATCTTCAAAAATAATTTGCAATGTCTGAAACCTTCCTTTTTAAATTAAGGCTGCAAGGTGTGACTGTTGTAAATCTCAAGGAACTCTTAAAGAGCGAGTTCAGTGGCGTGGGGAAATGAAACATTTCTGTGATCAACATTGCTTACTGCGTTTCTACTGTCAACAAAATGAGCCCAACATGACAACTCAGAAAGGACCTGAAAACTTACATTATGGTATGTAATAATTTAGGTGATAACTTGAAATCCCTGTAGATCAGTCTTTATGTAGTTTTGAATCCAAAGCACTGATAATGAATAGTTGATTTTGGAGATAGCTTTAACAGCAACTTAAATTCCGTAGATTCTCTGGGTCGAAGTACCCTTGTGTGTTGTTTTTATAAATGTATTGCTTTTTGTTTTATTGTCTTTTTGAAATTTAATGCTAATTGAGAAAACAAGGCGTAGTTGATAGGAGAAGCTAAACAGCGCTATAACACAAATTTTAAAAAGAATAGACATCTCCCTATCATGTGTCATCTGCAATTTTAAATGAAAATTATTTTTAGCAAATCATATTGCTAGGGAGTCGGCTGGGAGGAAGAACAAAAACCCTTTAGAAGCTGTAATTTTTTTTAAAAAATATATATCATTTAAGATATAAATTTAAGAATATATAATAGTATTTCCCCAAAAGCAGTGTATACTTTCAGAGGGGACAAAAGGAGAAAAGGATTAATTTCATTTATTTACCTGTATATTTCTATACTTAACACAAATTTGAAATTCTTTCCTTAAAATAGTCTAAAATATTTTCTTTAGTCACATTTTAAATTTGTGAAATTTAATGAGAAATAGGGATTTAGAAAATTGTGAAGAGTATTTGTCTTTCTTATTTTAAATTTTTTGTGTTTTTTAGATCAGAGTTGTCAGACGTCTCGAACCAAAATGACAGTAAGTATTGGTCAAATGGAGTGCAAAATTGTGATTTTTATAATATGGGATAAAAAATAATTAGGCCAATTTAATGTGATCATAATAGTAATTTTTTTTTGTTTTTTTTTTTTGCTTTACTGAGACGGTGGAGTATTCAGCTGAATTGTATTAATACCAGAGACTGTCATGCATGCTAAAGAATATAAAGGAGAATTAATTATAGCTGCTACTCACAATGGGGTGATAGACATAAGTGATATTTGAGTTGACGGATGTTTCCATAATACATGCATCTTTAAAACAGTGGCATTAGTATGTTTGAAATTAAGACAATGGCAATAGTATGTTTGAAATGTCTGTATTTGTTCTGAAAGATACGAATAAGCTGACTGTAAACAGTTGAGTAGAAGATTGCCAGATAGGCATGAAAAGTAGGAGAATAATAAAGTGCTAAGCACATGTGTATTTGGCAGAACTACTTACTAGAGCCAAGCTTGAAGGGGATCTTTGGTGGAATAATGGAAAATGAGGCTGAAGGAATAGGCTGAGGCAGATTATTAATGGCTTTATGCATTTATTTTTCAAGTAGAGATCTGAAGATATATGTTGGTGGCTAGAATTTTTTGAGTTAAAAAATTTGGGAAATACACAATGTGTCCTGGATTTTTTTTCCTCCAATTTATTTTTGTTTTGGTGTAATACATCAACTTCTACTTTTGTTAACATTTTAAGAGTTTTATAGGTTGAAAGTGGCCATTGATGTTACTAATGACTACTAAAGATAAGAGGCAGTGCTTTTGCCACTGCCTGGCCTTGGCATGCTGCATCTTACAGCAGTCACCAGTGGTGGATCCTGGTATTTCTGGCATCCTTATCCGAGGGAAGCTCTTTAGGAGTCATTTATTGGCAATAAAGTCTCTGGGCTAGTTCTTGTTGTGTTACAAAAGAACAGATTAGTGGTTCCTAGCTCTGACTACTCATTAGAATCACCTGGCAAATTTTCAAAACCTTCCAGTACCTGGGCTCCAACCCAAAAATTCTGTATTTTAAAAAAGTTCTGGCTGGGCGCGATGGCTCACACCTGTAATCCCTGCAACAAGGCGGGTGGATCACCTGAGGTCAGAAGTTCGAGACCAGCCTGGCCAACATGATGAATCTCCATCTCTACTAAAAATACAAAAAATTAGCCGGGCGTGGTGGTGGGCACCTGTAATCCCAGCTACTCAGGAGGCTGAGGCAGGAGAATCACTTGAACCCAGGAGGCAGAGGTTGCAGTGAGCCAAGATCGCGCCACTGCACTCCAGCCTGGGTAATAAGAGTGAAACTCCATCTCCATTAAAAAAAAAAAAAAAAAAAAAAGTTCTTCAGGATTCTAATATGTAACCAGACATGAGAATCACTGATATAGATGAAAATTGGTATTTTTACATTTATTCTGTTCAGTGTTTGTTTTTGATTTTAATAGTTGGACAGAATCCTGGAAAAGAATACTTTTTCCATACCCCCCCCTTATGGAAATAACATTTTAAAATCAGATAATTTGGAAGTACGTAAAGTATTCACTTGAATTATCTGATTTTAATACCAGACACTTTTATCCATGCTGAGGGTATGAAAGATGACTACTTCCTATTTTATATTTATAAGGCAACTCATCAACCTTGTTTCAAAGGTGTGTGCTTTTGACCAGAAACCCTTTCTATTAGCACGATATTAAATATTTTTCTCCTCCTACAGCACTTGAACCAAACTATATGACAGAGGGATAGAGGGAGCATTATTAATAGGGAAGGATAAGTAAGGCTGCCATTGCAGCTGTTGCCTTTTGTCATATAAAGTCCTCTCCCATCTTTTCTTCGTAAGCTTTTGGAATCTTCTAATGCTCCACCCATAAACTTCAAAGGATAGGAGCTTAGCTGTATAATTTTGGGCAAGTTACTTCACTGTTCTTTGTGTGAGTTTCTTTATTTGTAAAATCAAGAGGAATATAGTACCTACCTCATGATGAATACTAAACGTGGTGTAGCTGTTTTGTTCCAGACTTCATAGAGGCAATATGTATAGTAAAGAACATAAACTTTGACATAAGATGAGTCTTACTTGAATCCTGATTTCAGAACTTCTAGCTCAGTGCCTCTTGCCAGGTTATATCACTTCTGAGCCTCAGTTTCCTCCTATGTAAAATGGGAGTGATAAAAAGTCCTACCTTTTGTGGTGTTAGGAGTATGCAATAAGATTTGGTGCTTTTCATAGTCCCTGGCATCTAGCAAATACTCAACAGATGGTGGCTTTTGTCATTATAATTTTTATTCTTTTGGGTCCTACTTCAGCATACACAAATAACTGTGGATCCTGCCTATTGACTAAAAAAGTAAAAAACGTTCTAAAAAACAAGTTTGGTTCAAGTGTAGATTTTCACCAAGTGGCATAGTTAATTGACAAATTAGTATTTGTAGAATGGCAAGAAGTGCAACACTGAGCAATCCCAGGACATCTATGACTTTAGATCCTCTCTTCTGGGATTCCAGTTAAGACCAAACTTTCCTAATGCCTGGTATGTAACAGATACTGTTTGCTAAGTTATTCTTTCCATTGTACAGTGGTGGAAATTGAGGCATAAGAGATTGGGTGACTTGCCTGACGTCACACAGCAGTAGCTTTAAGTATAGTTGACCCTTGAACAACCTGGATTTGAACTGCATTTGTCTACTTCCACATGGGTTTTTTTTTTTTTTTTTTTTCCAACCAAACTTGGATGGAAAATAAAGGATTTGCAGGATGTGAGTTTGAGGGCATACTTTTCATATGGGTGAGTTCTATAAAGGCTGACTGTGGGAGTTGTGTATGCAGATTCTGGTATGAGGAGTAGGGGTAGGGGCATTGGTGGATGGTGGTGGTCCTAGAACCAATCCTCCACATATACTGAGAGATAATTGTGCAGTCAGTCCTCATTCATGAATTTCAAATTTGCCTACCCACCAAAATTTATTTGTAACCCATTAATAAATACTTAAGATGCTTTCACAGGCATTTGCAGATGTGCAGAGTGGTGAAAAATTTGAGTTACCCAATGTGCATGTTCCCAGTTGAAGTAGAACAAAGCAATGCTGTGCCTTTTTGTTTCAGCTCTCATACTGTAAACAAGTGTCCTTTTCTTAGTCTAAAATTAGTGTCAGGGTGTTTTGTTTTTGTTGTTTGCATTTTTGTGTTTTTTGTTGATGATTTTTGTCGTTTAGAAGGGCCAGCAAGTGTGGTGTTGAAGTGCTGTCTAGTGTCACTAAGAGCAAGAAAGCTCTGATGTACCTTATGGAGAAAATACTGTTAGAAAAGTTTCATTTAGGCATGAAGTTACAAGTTCAGTATTAATGAATCAACATTATCATACATCTAGAAAAAGGAAGAGGAAATTTGCCAGTCTACCCGAGTGCTATAGTAACATCTCTAGTTTGTGATACAGCTAAGGAAAAGATAGAATAATGACTAAACTTACGGATTCATGAGATTATGACCAGTTTTTTGTTTTTTGTTTTTAAAGCATACTGAACAGCTTTCAGCTCACAACAGGTTAATCGGGGTTAGGGAAATGTTAAACCCTTCTTGGCTATGTGAGAGCTAGCTGGCTTACACATTTTAAGGCAATGTGGTATGAAAAATGTTAAACTTGAGGTGAGTTTTGCAGATCAAGATACTATGGAAGAATACCTACGAAGTGTTATACAGGGAAAAGGTTATATGGAAGAGCTAGTTTTCAACACTAATGGGACTGGCTTATTTTTACGAAGTCATTGGCATATGAACCTTTGAAATGCTCTTGGCCTTAATTCATCCAAAGAGTGTGCAAGCTTATTATTGTATACCAATGCCAAGGACACCTTTAAATGCAAACTCTTAATGATACACACAGCTCAAAATTCTTGAGCACTTGCAGGGAAAAACCTGAAGCGTGTATCATTTCCATTGGAGGTAGGACAAAAAAGCATGGATGATGCCCAAAATATTCTGGGATTGGTTTCATTGCTTCATCCTAGAAGTTGAACACTATCTTCAGGGTGAAAACTTAGCCTTCAAAGTTTTATTACTGGATAATGCCCCAGTTCATTGCTATGAAGAACTTGAAAGTGCCCATCCCAATGTGCGAGTTCTTTTCGTGCCCCCAAATACCATGTTTCTTCTCCAGCCCCCCAGACAGGGCATTTTAAAGGCTTTCACGGTGCACCACATGAGGGAGCTTTGTAACAAGGCTTGTGAGGCTCTCGATGCCGACAAGGAAACCACCATGGATAGACTCCTGGAAGCAGTCACAATATGCATCTTCTTGATTATGGCGACACAACCTGGGGACAGTATAAAGCAGGCCATTGATAACTGTTGGGAAGATGTTTGATCAGACTGAAAAGGTGTTAAAGAAATTATAAAGAACAATGTTAAAAACATAATGTGCATCACACAGCAAATGAGCATACAAGGCTTTGGCAACATGAAGGAAGGTGGTATCAGAATGGAATTCTGTCTTGGGAAAAATTGTCAATAAAACAGAAAAATGTGGCCCTATGCTTGAGCACAGTCTCAATTTTAAGCGCTACTGAGAACATGCCTTGAGATGCTTAAAGGATCTGAGGTTAAAAGCTAAGCTGCCAAGGCTGACACAATTTTTGGAGCCAGTTTGGGTAAGAAAATCACTGACACTGTCAACAAGGCACAAGAGCCAGTTCTACAACCTCGGTTTTCATGGGGCACATCAAGGTTGAGAGGTCGGACCACACAGTGCAGCACCTCATCACACATTCTGCAGCTCCATCCACAGTGAAATTTTATTAATGTTTGTTTTGTTTTTGCTTTGTGCGTGAGACAAAGTCTAACTCTGTCATCTAGGCTAGAGTGCAGTGGCATGATCTTGGCTCATTGCAACCTCTGCCTCCCAGGGTCAAGTGATTCTCCTGCCTCAGCCTCTAGAGTAGCTGGGACTAGAGGTGGGCGCCACAATGTCCGGCTAATTTTTTATTTATTTATTTATTTATTTATTTTTATTTTTATTTACTTATTTATTTATTTTTTGTATTTTTAGTAGCGATGGAGTTTCACCATGTTGGCCAGGCTGGTCTCAAACTCCTGACCTTAGGTGATCCGCCTGTCCCGGCCTCCCAAAGTTCTGGGATTACACATGTGAGCCAATGCACCCGGCCAGCTTTTGTAAAACTTTGCTTAATTTTTGTTTAATATTTTTTAGGATTTTATTTGCATAAAGGTACAGTAAACAGTATGTGCTTACAGTGTTGTTTATGTGATTACTGTACAATATGTGTGGAGTACTGTACAGTGTGCATGTGCTGTGTGAGTGCTATACCGTATGCGTGTGCTGTATTATATCTACTGCGTTTGAGTTGATCTCAGTACAGTAGTGTATTACACAAATATTCTCTAATGAAATATTATCATAAAAAAATACTGTATGAAGTATCTTTAACAAAATTATGTATTGATCAGTTGCTGAAAACATTGCGACCAGAGGCTCACAGGAACCTCATCTTGTATGTCCCATTGCAGCAGCGGTTCAGTAGTCATTGTTTGGGGCAACTGTGTAGAACACAACTATTCCGAATTATGTACCTACATTTTCTCCGTATCAATAGATAATGTGGAGAGTACCTTATTTTTACTCCCTTATGCTCATATCTTCCACTTATTTCAGATTTTATTTATGTGGAGTTTTGTTTTGTTTGCAATGCAAATAATGCTACAGTGAACTTAGTGTGAAATATCTGAGAGACTGCATCTGTAGAATAGGTTTCAGAAATTGCCATTGCTGGGCCACAGGAAATATACAACTTAAAGTTTGAGGATATCTTTGGTAATTGTTTTCATTTTTCTTTTCAAATTTATAATCATATTTAAAGCCATTTATCCAGCAGAGGGAGCTAGAGTATCAGAGAGCCATAATAACTGTTAGATCTTCTTTTTCTGAAATAAATTTAAAAGTGCCCAAGTATTTTCGTAGTTCAGGTTTGCAACCTTGATTTTGTACTTAAAAGTTGGATTGTCTTTTTATATTTTTCTAAAATCATTCTGATGGTATCCTTTGAAGGTGATATAAATCTATAGAATGAATAATTGCTACCACTTTGCTAGTAGTTAGGATAGATTCATATTGATCCTTATGGGTTAAGAGTATGGTGAACGTAGTGATAATAGCATAATTTGGTTATCCTCTTCTGCTTTTGTGTGTTCCCTTCTTAGGACTGAAAATCCTTCATTGACACCAGGAAGTATTGAAAATTAGACGTAAAAATAAAAATGTTTCTCTTTGCTTCTCCATAGGGTTCAGCACCACCCCCTTCTCCAACACCTAACAAAGAGATGAAGAACAAAGCAGTTCTTTGCAAACCTTTAACAATGACAAAAGCTACTTACTGTAAACCTCACATGCAGACCAAATCTTGTCAGACAGGTAACTTAGGACAATGTGACTTACATACTTCCCCATACCTTCATCTCACCTAATGAAATACATGCTTTTCTTGAACGACACCTCCAGGATAGATTCATTTGGTCAATTTGTCATTTTCTGTTGATTTTGCTTACCTAATTTTAGATATTACCTGGAGAATACAGCATCTCTTTTTAAATCATTATGATCAATCTCTGATAAAGGCATAGAATACAAATTATGTCAAAAGTGAAAAAATACTATCTCGAAAATTTCCTTGGGGATAGGACTACTAAAATTAAAATGCTTCCTCTGAGAAAATCATCTCTTTGCATGTGGTTTGTAATGGTAACAGTTCTGTTTCCTTCCTGTCAGAATGAGATGAAATTACTCAAATATGTATTTTTTATCAAATTTACAGTGTTATCTGTGTATTCTAATTATTTGATTAAATAAGCCTTTGGGGAGGTTGTTGAGGAGAGTATGGTAGTGTATCTGGAACTACATAGTGTTTTTAAAGGATGTTTTCTTTCTTAAAAAAAAAAAAATCCCTAAATTCTATTTGTATTTTCTGTAAGTTAGAACAGCTGCTGCTTTCTTTTTTGTCCTGTTCTTTTTAAGTTACCTAACTTGTAAAAACTGGGAATTTAAAAAAAAAAAAAAAAAAGGTACTGAGGTAGTTAAATTTTTCTTTATCAAATTATTTTAACATTGAGCACCTGTATATAAGTGTTAGTTAACATTGCTCCTTAAATATGTTTTGTGTTTTTAGATGATACTTGGAAGACAGAATATGTTCCAGTGCCTATCCCTGTGCCTGTGTATATCCCAGTTCCTATGCACATGTACAGTCAGAATATTCCTGTTCCTACTACAGTTCCTGTTCCTGTAAGTCACATTTTAAGTTCCTTCTCATTTTGAGATTTAGCAGGCACAGTTGGGAAAACAGTGTACAGTTGACCCTTGAACAACAAGAGTTTGAACTCCATGCATCCACATACATGGATTTTTTTTTTTTTTTTTTTCAATAAATATGGGTGGCCCTCTATATTGGCAGTTTCCACAACCGTGACCAAACACAAACTGAAAATACAGTATTCTGCCTGTAATCTCAGCACTTTGGGAGGCTAAGGTAGGCATATCTTCAGCCCAGGAGTTCAAGACCAGCCTGGGCAACATGGTGACACCCTGTCTCTACTAAAAATATAAAAATTAGCCAGGCACAGCGGCATATACCTGTAGTCCCAGCTACTTGGGAGGCTGAGGTAGGAAGATTGCTTGAGCTTGGGAGATGGAGGCTGCAATGAGCCATGATTGCACCACTGCACTGCAGCCTGGGCTACAGAGCAAGTCCTTGTCTCAAAAAAAATTAAAAAAAAATTATTTGAGGATGTGAAATCTGTGTAGAAGGCTGACTGTAGGGGTGTGGGACTTGAGTATGCATAGACTTTGGTGTCCATCCACAGGTGGTCCTGGAACCAATCCCCTAGAATACTGAGGATAACTCTAGTTGCAGTTATTAGTTTAATGAGGCTAATAAAACCATCTTTACCTTTCTTCAACAGTGAACTTGGTTGAATCTCTGTTGTCACGATTGATCACTTTGTGTATAGTATGTATATGTTCATCCTCAAGAGTGACATTTCACAGATGTCTGCACCTGCTCTATGCATATTAAGTTTTATATTTGGGTTCATTTTCAAAAGGAATATTTGTGGGCCGTGTGCCCACAAATACAGTGCTCACGCCTGTAATCCCAGCACTGTGGGAGGCCGACATGGGCAGATCACCTGAGGTCAGGAGTTCAAGACCAGCCTGGCCAACATGGTGAAACCCCGTCTCTACTAAAAATACAAAATTAGTCAGGCGTGGTGGCGCATGCCTATAATCCCAGCTACTGAGGAGGCTGAGGCAGGAGAATCGCTTGAACCCGGGAGGCGGAGATTGCAGTGAACTGAGATAGCACCATTGCACTCCAGCCTGGGCAACAAGAGCGAAATTCCATCTCAAAAAAAAAAAAAAAAAAAAAGAAAGAAAAAGAAATATTTGTGAAACCATAAGGTTTAGAACTGAAACATAGAATTTCATATAAAATATTATTTTATCCCAAATCACTTGCAGTACTTAGAAGAACACTGTGTCTGGGCTTGGCTATTATAGTCCCCTGGGGGACAGAAATACTTCAAAAATTCTTTTTCTTTAATTTGAATTCCAAAAAGTAGATGCTTGTATTCTAGGCTTTCTTGTCACAGTTAACATCTTAGTTTTGTATGTGTTCTTTTCAAAGCTTTTATCCAGTGTGATATTACAAAGTAGATCATGTGTCAGAGTAGTTTTTAATTTGGAAAAATACCTTTTAATGTTTAGTAAACCTAACTCGAAATGATTTGGTTAATTAGGTGCCAGTTCCTGTTTTTCTGCCTGCTCCATTGGACAGCAGTGAGAAGATTCCTGCAGCAATTGAGGAGCTAAAAAGCAAGGTTTCTTCAGATCCTCTTGATACAGAGTTGCTTACAATGACGGATATGATGAGTGAAGACGAGGGGAAAACAGAGACTACCAACATCAACAGTGAGCTACACTAAATTATACCTTGCAAATAAGTGTTACCATTGGTTATTTATAAGTATTGTTACAGTACTTTCCAGGGCATATCATTTTGTTTCAACTTATGTGGGGGTGAGGAAAGCATTGTAACAAAAATTATTTTATATTAAGAGATCTACACTATATTTAGCCAGGTGCCCTCAGACAGATATCCGAAGCAGGAGTTTGGTCTTTGGTCTCTGTTTTAAGCAGGATTTGACTTGTAAAATCAACTCAAAATTATTCTTGTTAATGGAGTAGCGCAGATGCAAAACTATAATAACTTGTAGTAGACTCTAATAATGATCAAAACTCTTATTTTGTAATAGTTATCCCTAGTTTGTTTGTTTGTTTGTTTTGAGATGGACTCTTGCTCTGTTGCCCAGGGTGGAGTGGAGTGCAGTAGCATGATCCCGGCTCACTGAGATCTCTGCCTCCTGGGTTCAAGCTATGCTTCTGCCTCAGCCCCCTGAGTAGCTGGAATTACAGGCACGTGCCACCACCCCAGCCAATTTTTGTGTTTTTAGTAGAGACAGGGCTTCACCATGTTGGCCAGGCTGATCTCAAACTCCTGACCTCAGGTGATCCGCCTGCCTCCCAAAGTGCTGGTATTACAGGTGTGAGCTACCACACCCAGCCCCTAGTTTTCTTTTATTGCTTATACTAATAAAATAATTTGCATTATCTAAACCAGAGTTTCTCTTAACCTCTGTTAGGGCAGTGCTTGTGCTACATGGTGTAACATGATGAGTGTGTTGTGGATGGTTCTAAGTCACTTAGAATATTTATTTTCCACCCTTAACCCTCTCTTGATACCCAGAGTCCTATTTCAACCTTGAGCTAATTCTTACCCTTACCCTAGAGGACAATCAAAATACTATAATTTTCTCTGGATTTAATAATGAGACAGTGTTTTTGAAGCACTGTGGTAAGGAGTTGTGAAATTAATTTAGTGGGTTGCAACCAGTGTTTTTGTTTAAGAAAAGAAAAAACTAAGTGGAACGGGGTAAAAAAAATGACAATGTGAATCCCTCATAGAAAAGGGTAAGTACTATTTTGTGAAACCAGTGTGTATACAGATGTCTTTCTGTTCCCCACCATCACCTTGCAGTATGTGCTGGATAAAAGGCATTTCTTACCATGATTACAACACGAAAACACTTGAAAACAACTGATCGAACTATTAAAAGGCAGTTGTTAATAAGCATATATTGAACGATTTGAGAAACCTAGGTCAAAATTCAAAGAGTATTGGAAACTACAGTCGTCTACCCTCATTAGTTTATTTTTGACAAAAAGTTGCTTTTAGAAATACTTTACTTGTTGAAGTTGTTTTACTATCAAAGCATACCTATTAGCTTTTGAAGGGAGTCTTCCTGTAAAATTTATAGGATTAAAAGTTTTCATGTGCTTGTGACTAATTATAATTATGAGGTTTATAGTGGTTTACATTTTGAGATAGTTATAATATGCCCTTTTCTTTTGTGACATTATACATATTTTTTTATATTGCATTTAAAATTAAAAGACTTGCTTTTGCCAGATTAAATGCAGATACCACTGGGGTTTTCTGTTTTGATTCCTAATGATAATATGGATTGATTTCAGGTGTAATTATTGAAACAGATATAATTGGCTCTGATCTTTTGAAGAACTCTGACCCAGAGACACAGTCCAGCATGCCTGATGTACCATATGAACCAGATTTGGATATCGAAATAGATTTTCCCAGAGGTACTCAAAACCTTTATGACTATGGAATTTAGTTATGGAGTCAACTGTGGTTATGATCATTTACCATTTGATGTTTGTGTCATTGCCTGTTAGCAGTGTTTATATTTTTTGTTCTTGTTGTTATTTTTTAAACTCACCTTAACAGTTAACTTCATATTTTGTTGTTTTTTTTTTTTTTAAAAACCCACCTTAACAGTTATTTCTAGAATGAGATCACTTGAGCCCAGGAGTTGAAGACCAGCCTGGGCAATGTAGTGAAACATGCCGTCTCTACTAAAAATATAAAAATTAGCCAGGTGTGGTGGTGCATGCCTGTAATCCCAGCTACTCAGGTGGCTGAGGCAGGAGGATTGCTTGAGCCCAGGAGGTAGAGGTTGCAGTGAGCCAAGATTGTGCTACTGCACTCCAGCTTGGGCGGCAGAGCGAGACCCTGTCTTAAAAAAAAAAAAAAAAAAAAAAAAACCTCTAGAAATAATTCATTATAGAAAGTTTAAAGAAGTGTTTGTGTCCTTTTTAATTTAAAAATATTGTTAGCGTCTGGGTGCGGTGGCTTATGCCTGTAATCCTAGCACTTTGGGAGGCCGAGGTGGGTGGATCACCTGAGGTCAGGAGTTTGAGACCAGCCTGGCGAACGTGGTGAAACCCCGTCTCTACTGAAAATACAAAAATTAGCTGGGCGTGGTGGCAGGCGCCTGTAATCCCAGCTACTTGGGAGGCTGAGGCAGAATTGCTTGAACCCGGGAGGTGGAGGTTGCAGTGAGCCAAGACTTCACCATTGCACTTCAACCTAGGCAACAAGAGCAAAACTCTGTCTCAAAAAAATATATATATATATACACATATAATATATATAAACATAATTGTATATATAATTTTATATAATATATATGTTTATATATTATATATAGTTTTTATGTATTTTATATATATGTATATATAGTTAGCTTTTTTTAAGATCCTTTGAAAACTAAGTTCACCTTCAAAGGAAAAATTATTTTCAGGTCTTTTGTAAAATAAGTGTGTCCATTTTTCATTATTTTCTTAATCCATGGATGGCTAATGAGCACACTGAGTAGAATGTAAAAATTAGTTTTTGGAAAAAACATTTAATAGATTGAATCAGATTTGTACCAAGACCATTTAGATCTTGTAATTGGATTTCAGACTATAATAATTTTTCTGGTATACATTTTCATGAAAATTCTGTGTTGATATTCATTTTATATATGTTTTTAGGAGTTTGAACAGGGTTTGTCAGAATTCACAAACCTTGATAGGTACAATGAATCATTTACTCCCCAGCCCAGCCCAGATTGTCCCCATGTACGAATGCTGGTTTACATCCTGTGGTTTGTTCTTTGTTGGCTGTGTTTATGTAACATAACCCTGTGCTATTTCATTTAAAATAAAAGTTCTGATTTGGTTGTCAGCTGCTGAGGAGCTTGATATGGAAAATGAATTTTTATTACCACCTGTTTTTGGCGAAGAATATGAGGAACAGCCCAGACCTCGATCTAAAAAAAAGGTACATTCACTTAATAGCCTATATAACAATATTTCTCTATAGGCAAACAAAGATACAGTGTTCTTTTAGTGTGTCTAAGGATATGGGAACATATTTTGTTTTCTAGGTTGGAAAATAATTTAAGAGCTAACCTATTTCTAAGTAATAAAAATATCTCAGATTTAGTTGATACCTCAACTAAACTGTCTTGATACAAGGTCAAAATAGAAAACAGTTGCTAAAGTAGTAAGTTCAATTCTTTGACAAAAATTTAGACTGTTTTCTAGGGAGCTGTTTTTTCCACGATTATTTCTGATGAGATTATCAGCGGGGTTGAAGTACACAGTTTATTATTTCTGGTCTCTTTTAGGCATACCAACATACATAGAAAGACATGCTGGACAGTTTGATCATTCAGGTAGACCAAATCTACATGCATTAACAAGTGTAATTGTTATAATATTCTGTCAACTTTCTGTGTTTCTGACTTCCAACATAAAGAAGGTTTTAAAAATACCGTAAGAAAGATAGCTTTCACAAATTGTCCCCAAAAGAAAGGAAAAAAAACCTGAAAAGGGAGAGAATACTTGCAGTAGAATGAAGGTGGACTTCTGCTTGACACCAAACACAACAGTTAACTCAAAATGAGCCATAGACCTAAATGTAAGAGCTAAAAATATAAAACTCTTAGAAAAAAACATAGGCCTAAATCTTAATGGCCTTATGTTAGGCAGTTTCTTAGGTAAGATACCAAAAGCACAGGGAAGAAGAGGAAAAATAAATAAATAAACTGGACTACATCAAAACTAAAAACTTTTGCATTGCAAACAATGCCATCAGGAAAGTGAAAAGGGGGCCAGGCACAGTGGCACCTGTAATCCCAGCACTTTGGAAGGCTGAGGCGGGAAGATTGGTGGAGCCCAAGAGTTTGAGACCAGCCTGGGCAACATAGTGAGACCTCTACAAAAACTAAAAAATAAAAACTAGCCAGGCATGGTGGCACATGCCTGCAGTCCCAGCTACCCGGGAGGAGGATCGAGGCTGCAGTGAGCTATGATCGTGCCACTGCACTCCAGCTTGGGCAACAGAGCAAGACCTCTCCTCAAAACAGAACTCCAGCATGGATACTTACTTACCTGGCAGGGGAGATACCGTGATTACAAAACTCTAGCATGGGTGACAGAGCAAGGCCCTGTCTTAAAAAAACAAAAATAAAACAATGAAGTAAAATAAAAAATGAAAAGTAGTTAAGTGTCATTCTTTTATAAGGTGGAGTTGTTGAAAAGTTCTTCAGTTTCTCTGTTACAGTAATATTTAGATTATTAGTTTATTAATTGTCTTATATTTATTTTCTCATCATTGGTGACTCTCACCACAGAATTTAATATGATTTTGTTGCACAAAGTGATTTATGTAGAAACATCACATTACCTGAAATATTAACTGACTGTTGTCAGATTCAGGAATACCAGTCAGTTCAAAGCAAATACCTGTATTTCACTTTTTCTTTTCCAATTTCATGACAGATTAAACGAATAACTATATTTTTATGACAGATTAAACAAATAACTATATTTGTAATTACAGATGACCCTTGTACAATGCAGTGGTTGGGCTCTGATCCCCCCTGCATAGTCACAAATTTGTGTATATCTTTTGACTCCCTAAAAAGTTAAGTACTAGTAGCCTACTCTTCACTGAGCCCCCCTGCACAGTCAAAAATTCATGTATTACTTTTGACTCCCTAAAAAGCTAACTACTAGTAGCCTACTGTTGACTGGAGGCCTTGCTGATAAGTTGATTAACACGTATTTTATATGCTACATACTGTATTTTTATAATAAAGTTAGAGGAAATGTTATCAAGAGAATCATATGGGAGAGAAAATATATTTACGATTTATTAGGTGGAAATAGATCATCCTCGTTGTCTTCAAGTGGAGTAGGCTGAGGAGGAAGAGGAGAGGTTGGTCATGATGTCTCAGGTGGCACGATTGGAAGAGGTAGAAGGAGGTAGGAGAGGCAGGCACACAGGAAAACGTGTCCAAGTGGACCCCTGCAGTTCAAACCCATGTTGTTCAAGAGTCAATTGTAATTTGCCTTTGTTGAGAGATGGCTTGTATAAAGTAATGAAATAATGTAGGCTTTAAAAAAGATGATATTATGGTGTTTTTTACTAATAGGGAGCCAAGAGAAAGGCTGTATCAGGATACCAGTCTCATGATGATAGTTCTGACAATTCAGAATGCAGCTTTCCTTTCAAATATACCTATGGCGTAAATGCATGGAAACACTGGGTCAAAACTAGGCAACTTGATGAAGATCTTCTGGTATTAGATGAGTTAAAATCTTGTAAGTGTTTTAATTTTGTTTCTCCTAAGTCCTATTTAAAATCACGATTTCTGTTATTGAATACCTTTAAATTTAAAAAACATAAATGTAACTTAAAATACCTGTAAGAATGCATTTTATTTTACTTCAGAGCTCTTACAAAGAATAACGTCAGAAAGTTTCTTAACCTTAATAAGAGATTAAATAATAACAATTATTTTTTATTTTATGTATTTTTAGCTAAATCAGTAAAGTTAAAAGAGGATCTACTCTCTCACACCACAGCCGAGCTTAACTATGGGTTAGCTCATTTTGTCAATGAGATCCGACGGCCAAATGGAGAGAATTATGCACCTGACAGCATCTATTACCTTTGCCTTGGAATACAGGAGGTTAGTAATTTGATGGCTGCTTTCAAGTATAACATTAATAAGAAAAGTTGTGGTAGTTCTTGTTCCTGTAGCGTTATGGAACCTTTATTGACTTACCAAGAAACACATTTACAAAGTTGTATATTTGCCACCATTTATATATAAATGATAATCAGGATGACATTCTTTCCTTACCCATTGCAGATAAATGAATTCACATTATAAGGCATGATATGTAGCCACATCTGGCTATAGATCCATGCTGATCTACGTGTAAACAAAAATGTCATAACTCTGTAAATAGGTCTGTTTCACTGTATGCTTCTGATGTGTTTCTAACTTGTTAAATAGTATAACTACTCATTAATTCTTTGGCTCTTTCATAAAAAGAGATCATTCTTTAGGGGTAAAGGTAAACTCCATCCACATGTCTATGAATTTGTTTCCTACAGTAAACATGGAGATCAACTTTAAATAATGACCTCTAGTTCTGAACAGATTCCACAGATTTGTGCCCGGAAGTCAGAAAGAATCTCCAACTTCACATCCTATGTATTTTGAAATATGGTAGATGACAGGGGAGATCTCTTCAGAGTTTTGTTTGTAGGCCTAAAAGTTCATTTTATTCTGCTAACAGGTGTTAGATAATGAAATAAATCACTGAAGAAAACTACAATTGTCTTAATTTGTGTTTTATTTACTTTAGGATAGAAATTTGCTTAAGATTCTGTAAGTGGTGGTGCGAGTATATAGTGTATGGCTGTAAATCACTATATTCAAGGACCATCATATACCTTGCAGTAGCAACCTAAAAGATATGTGAATAGGTTTACTTTTTTCTTATTCTCGTTTTATAGGTTTACGTGTACTTTGAGCCTTTGATAATATAGGTCCACCATTCCACAAACCTCTGAAAACCGGAATTTTTTTTCATGAAAACACAGTCAACAGTAAAACCTAAGTTAAAGGATTGTGAAGCTATTGTTGTCTTTATTACTCTTGGTGTTAATATTCATCCATAGAACATTAACCGTAGAATTTTTTTTTTTTTTTTTTTTAGGGTACATGTGCACAATGTGCAGGTTTATTACATATGTATCCATGTGCCATGTTGTTTTTCTGTACCCATTAACTCGTCATTTAGCATTAGGTATATCTCCTAATGCTGTCCCTCCCCCCTCCCCCCACCCCACAACAGTCCCCGGAGTGTGATGTTCCCCTTCCTGTGTCCATGAGTTCTCATAACCGTAGAATTTACTATAGAATTGTTAATGTTTCTAAACAAGTACAGAGTGTTTACCCACACCACTCTAGGCATATTAATGTCTTATAATTATGTACATGCCCCGTTTCCCCTGTAAAATCCAAACAATTATGAATTCCAAAACATGTGACTCCAGTGGTTCTGGCTGAGGGGTTGAAGACCCATGTGTGTATTTTCCCTC
Source organism: Hylobates moloch (assembly GCF_009828535.3). Lineage (NCBI taxonomy): Eukaryota > Metazoa > Chordata > Mammalia > Primates > Hylobatidae > Hylobates > Hylobates moloch. The sequence continues at coordinate 100,005,080 of NW_026652279.1, forward strand.
CTCTTCTTTTATTATACCTAGGAGGGAGGGGGAGAGTAGGAGTAGCATTTATACTGTACCAGGTGTAGATGAAATTGTCTTAGTCCTCTAGTTTCAGAACAATTTATTTAAGGAGAACATTTATATTTTAGAAATAATTCTGTTAATCTAGATCAGCTATTTTTTAAAGTGCTGTAGAGAGCACTAGCGTTGTGCCATATCAACTCAGCAGGAAGAGAGAGTTTGAGTTCTAGGCTCCTCTTGTTTTAATTCATTCCTACTTTTTGGGGCTGTGTTTTGGGGTTATGTATGGAATTTCATTTAGAAATTTCATTTCTGGTAGAAACAAGGCTTAAAAACATATTTAGATAATAAAACTTTTAAAATCAATAAAAACAACAAAATAAGGGGTTCTCTGCCCCACTGATCTCTAGTCTACCTAGTTCCTCTCCCTAAGGACATGCTTTTTGCTCTTTTAGCTATTTGCCTTGGCATTACTTGCAAAATATAATTGATTTTTATATATTCATCAGTTCACTATTAGTTCTAGTAGGTGGTCTTGTTTTGTTATTTTTTAAATATATCTTAGAATTTTCTATATACACAATCATGTCACCTATGAATGAGGACAGCTGTACCTCTTTCTGATCTTTCTTTGCTTTGCTTTACTACATTGCTTGAAACCTTCCCCCATTTTTCTCTCCTGCTACCCAAACCCTAGTCCTAGTACAGTGTTGAGTGGAATTAGTGATAGCAGAAACTCTTGTCTAGTTCCTGATCTTAGAGGAAAGTATTTTGTCTTTGACCATTAAGTATGATGCACCCTTTAGGGTTTTTTTTTTTTTTTGATTGCTTCATGTTACCAAGTTGAGGAACTTTTCTTCCATTCTTAGTTGACTAAGGATTTTTTTAACTTTTTATTTTGTTGCTGAGAGTTTTTTTTTTTTTAATTATAAATGCTTATTGAATTTTGTCAACTCCTTTTTCTGCATCTATTAAGATACGGATTAATAATGGTATGAATATAAATTAATTTTCAGGCATTAAACCAGCCTAGCATTCTTGGGATAGACTCCAATTGATAATGTTATCCTTTTCATATATTGCCAGATTAGATGTGCAGATATATTGTTGATGATTTTTGCAGATGTTCATGAGGATAAGTAGTTCAAAGTTTTCTTTTTTTAACAATAATTTATATTTATAAAGAACATTGTTCTATGAACAACAACAAAAACTCAGAGAAAGAGTGATCAGAGTATTATTTCTCACAAATCAGGCAACTAATGCACTGGTATGTCAAAATCCTTTACAAAAGGAGATAGCTTCATAAGATCTAGTCAAGGGGTTTTTGGTGTGTTACTTTTTTTTTCTTCTATGTTACTTTGTTTTTCTTTTCATCTGCTTCCATCTTAAGCATAATTTCTTCAGCTGTAAGAGCTCCCACTTGCTTATTCTTTGCTTACTTAACTTTTTGTTTGATGCTGGCCACATGAATTTTAGTTTCAGCAGAAGCTTCCTTAGGTTTCACATCTGGTTTTTCTTTAGATGGAATGAAAGTTTTGCTGCTTTGCTCGTCTCTTACAGAGGGCTTCTGATTGTTTAGCCTTTATTGCGTCCATTTGCTGCTACTGCTTCTGATTTGTCTTCGAGAAGTATTCACCACTAGCCAGTTCGTTATCAATCTGACTTTCTGGCTGTGGTGGTGGGAATGGTGTATATTCTTTCTTAACATTTTTTTTTCTTTGGTTCCTTGCATTTATTCATATTTGTATGTTTGAATTGTGGCAAAGATCTCTCCCATCTTTGTGATTGAAATTCGGAATCATTTGCCAACTCTTCTAATCATTAAGGTTTTAATATTATAAATAGGATGCATATTCTTCATAGTATATAGGACTACTTTTCAAACCTGGAGTCTCGCTCTGTCACCAGGCTGGAGTCCAGTGGCGCGATCTTGGCTCACCGCAGCCTCCGCCTCCTGGGTTCAAGCAATTCCTCTGCCTCAGTCCCAAGTAGCTGGGACTACAGGTGCACACCACCACGCCTGGCTAATTTTTTGTATTTTAGTAGAGACGAGGTTTCACCATGTTGGCCAGGATGGTCTCAATCTCCCGACCTCATGATCCACCCATCTCAGCCTTCCTAAGTGCTGGGATTACAGGCATGAGCCACCGCGCCCAGTCAGTCTCAAACCTCTTTTTTAAGCCACTAAAAGGTCCAGTGGCTGAAACTGTTTCCCTGCATCATAATGGAGCAAGTTCATTAAGAGTTCTTCAGTGTAGATCCTTTGAGACCAATAAGCCATTGTCTTTTTACAAATCTCTTTATTTCTTACTAAATAACCTATTTTAATGATGTTACATGCAACATCATCCAGAAGAATTCGCACTGCCTGTTCAAATGAAACACTCCTTGCTAACAGTTTTAGATCTCTGGTCGCAATGATGATATATGAATCAAAAGTCTTCTGTTTTTTTTTTTGAGAGTCTTGCTCTGGCATCCAGGCTGGAGTGCAGTGGCACTATCTTGGCTCACTGCAACCTCTGCCTCCAGGTTCAAGCGATTCTCCTGAGGAGGCTGGCATTACAGGTGCCCACCATCACGTCCAGCTAATTTTTTGTATTTTTTAGTACAAGTCTTCTTTGTACTACTGTTAACGGAAGGAAAGCCTTGAGTGTTAATTGTCCAGGTTCTTGGCATTTTGAACAAAGGATTGGACAAAATGCACAAACAACAAAGGAACGAAGCAGCGAAAGCAGGAATTTATTAAAAGTAAGAAAGCACTGAACGGGGTGGGAATGGGCCTGAGCAAGTGGCTCTAGGGCTGAGTTACAAAGTCTTCTGGGTTTTAAGTACTCCTTTTGAGGTCCTTATTGGTTACCCCTTATCTGGATGAAGGATTTGGTCTAATACTAATAAAAGGCTGAGGTGAATTGGCCCCCTGTGCAGATGAAGGGATGGTCCCTGCTTGGCCCATGGCCAGTCCAGGACACTCTCTCTTTCCACCTGAGACCTGGCGGAAGGGAGAGGATTGTAGGGAGAGTAGCCTTTGCTATATGGGCATGGGGAGATGGGGTTTTCCTTTCTGGTTCAGCTTTAGGAAGTTGGCGTTAATTGGCCTTAGATTCCTGTCCCCAGGTGTTTTCCCTTGATTCACCATGAATGACTTTAATTTCTCTGCCTGCAGACCCCATTCTTCTGCCTCAGTTCAAACAGTCATGCTGCCCTGGATCCAATGCAGGGTTGCGTTAACATTGATGTTCGTTCAAGGCTTTCTGCACCAATGGCCAGCACTCTTTCTAGTAAGCCTCTCTATATTTTGGGAACAAAGTTACATAATTGCTTTCCTTCAAGAGTCCTCTGGGATTGCCCTCTTTGGAAAGAGCTGTTTCCTTCCAACCATCAGGAACAGTTAGGAATTCCGATTCATCTTGGTCTCTCCAGCTTCTGCTTCTGGTTATGAAATTCACTGTTTCCAGCCCCTTTTCTGGCCGGTTCAGAGAGGAAGACACCATTTTCAAATTGCTTCTGGTGGAGCTGGAAATAAACTTGAAAGTTCTCTTGTCTTTACCTGGCTTTGGTTTGAGGGTAGTAGTGACTTCATAAAATGAGTTGGGGCTGGGCACGGGGGTTCACGCCTGTAATCCCAACGCTTTGGGAGGCCAAGGCAGGTGGATCACCTGAGGTTCAGGAGTTCTAGACCAGCCTGGCCGACATGGTGAAATGCTGTCTCTACTAAAAATACAAAAATTAGCTGGGTGTAGTGGTGAGCGCCTGTAATCCCAGCTACTTGGGAGGTTGAGGCTGGAGAATCGCTTGAACCTGGGAGGCGGAGGTTGGAGTGAGCCGAAATCACGCCATTGCACTCCAGCCTGGGCAACAAGAGCAAAACTCCATCTTAAAAATAAATAAAAAATAATAATTTAAAAAAAAGAGTTGGGAAATATTCCTCCCCCCTATTTTCTGAAAGAATTTGTGAGAATTGGTATTCTTAAATATGTAATAGAATTCACCAGTGAAGCCATATAGGCTTAGGATTACTTTTTGTGGTGGGGGTGGCAGGGTGTGGTGGGTGTGGTTTTTAATCACTTAATCAGTTCTTTTAGTTGATATCAACTGTTCAGATTTCCTATTCTTGCACCACTTTTAGCAATTTTGTCTTTCAAGAAATGATGCATTTCATCAAAGTCATCAAATTTGTTAGCCTAAGTTTGGTAATATTTTCTTATTATCCTTTCATTCCTAATACTGGTAATTTGTGCCTTCTTTTTGTTTCTTAGTTGTTGTTGTTGTTGTTGTTTGTTTGTTTGTTTGTTTGTTTGTTTTTTTGAGACAAAGTCTCACTTTATCACACAGGCCAGCGTGCAGTGGTGCGATTTTGGCTCACTGCAACCTCTGCCTCCCAGATTCGAGTGAATCCCTGCCTCAGCCTCCCAAGTAGCTGGGATTACAGGTGCCTGCCACCACATCTGGCTAATTTTTGTATTTTTAGTAGAGACAGGACTTCACTACGTTGGCCAGGCTGGTCTTGAATTCCAGACCTCAAGTGATCCGCCTGCCCTAGTTTTCCAAAGTGCTGGGATTACAGGTGTGAGCCACTATGCCCAGCCTCTTTTTGTATCTTGAACAGTCCAGCTCAGGAATCAGCCAACTTTTTCATAAAGGGCAAGATAGTAAATAATTTAGGCTTTGCAGACCAAGAGGTAAAAATTTAGACTGTAATATAGCTACTTATATATAACTGCTTTAAATTGTAACCATTTATAAAAGAATAAAAAACAATTCTTAGCTTATAGGTTTGTGGGATTGGGCCCATGGAGCTAGCTAGGTCTCTGTAGTTGGCCTAGACACTCATGTAGCTAAAGGTGTATCATTTTAATTTTTCTCTTGTATTGAGTCTGAGTTGTATTATTTCCTTTCTTAATTTGCTCTCTTTTTATCCAGCTTCTTAAGATGTAAGCTTAGATAATTGATTTTAGCATTTCTTCTTTTTCAGGAAAGCATTTAAAACTAAAATTTTCTCTAAAACTAGTTTACTTACATCACGAATTTTTATATGTTGTGTTTTAATTTTCCTTGACTTAAAGAAAGTGGTATCACAGGAAGTTGAGTCTCTGGATTGCCTTTTATTGAATGGGTTATTTAAATAATTAGGACTTCAATACTATTAGAAGTTTTGAGAGCTAAGTGGATTATATAATAAATGATTATGAAGTATGTCCTAAATAGGTTTTTTTCTCTCAGTTTTTGTTGTAGTAAAATATACATAACATAAAATTTACGGTTTTAAGCATTTTTAAGGGTGCGGTCCAGTGGCATTAAGTACATTCACATTGTTGTGCAACCAGCATCACCATCTGTCTCTAGAACTCTTTTCATCTTGCAGAACTGAAACTCTGTACTCATTAAATAATAACTCTCCATTTCCTTCTTTACTGAGCCCTGTAAGCCACTATTCTACTTTCTGTCTCTATGATTTTGACTACCATAGGCACCTCATATAAGTGGAATTATACAATATGTGTCCTTTTTAGTCTGGCTTATTTCATTTAGCATAATATACTCAAGGTTCATCTGTGTTGTGTAGCATATGTTAGAATTTCCTGTGTGTGTGTGTGTGTGTGTGTGTGTGTGTGTGTGTGAGTGAGACAGAGAGAGAGACAGGGTCTCACTCTGTCGCCCAGGCTAGAGTCCAGTGGCATGAACTTCGCTTAGTATACCCTCAACCTCCCAGGTTCAAGTGATCCTCCTGCCTCAGCCCTTTAAGTGGCTGGGAATGTGGGCATGTACCACCATACCTGGCTAACTAACTTCTCTATTTTTTGTAGAGATGGGGTTTCGCCATGTTGCCCAGTCTGGTCTCGAACTCCTGGGCCCACGCAATCCACCTTCCTCAGCCTCCCAAAGTGCTGGAATTAACAGGCATGAGCCACTGTGCCCAGCTTCCCTCCTTCCTTTTTTTTTTTTTTTTTTGAGACAGAGTCTCGCTCTGTCGCCCAGGCTGGAGTGCAGTGGCGCGATCTCAGCTCACTGTAAGCTGTGCCTCACGGGTTCAGGCCATTCTCCTGCCTCAGCCTCCCGAGTAGCTGGGACTACAGGCGCCTGCAACCGCGCCTGGCTAATTTTTTGTGTTCTTAGTAGAGACGGGGTTTCACCGTGTTAGCCGGGACGGTCTCGATCTCCTGACCTCGTGATCCGCCTGCCTCGGCCTCCCAAAGTGCTGGAATTACAGGCGTGAGCCACTGCGCCTGGCCTTCCTTCCTTTTTAAAATAGGTTCCTTATGTATTGATGAATGTTTTCTCAAAAAGTTGTTTTACTACTAAACTGCACATTTAAAAATGTTAACATTTAAAGATGGCAATTTTTTTGTTCTACAGTTTACCACAATTTTTAAAAATTGTGGAATATCTATTTTTATTATTAGATAACATTTTCACAGACTTGTTTTCAAAGACTGGTATTTATAAGCAGCTTTAAAAGTAATCCTGAAACTCAGTATAAAGATAAGATAACTAAAGTAAACTTTCCAGAAATCAGTGCTGTTTAATGTTAGTTCAAGATGTGTGCAGAAATAGAAGCTATTTTTGGAAGAGTGTGCATATTTTTCTGTCTGTTGGATTCATTAGTTTTGCTCACATCTGACAAAGATACAGTTGACAGGAAGTATAATTTTCTTCCGTATGTCTATAGAAGAAACAGTATCTTTTGTTGTAAGGACTAAGTCTTACGAATGTATACTGAAGTAAATAGTCACTTCTGTTTTGTACATTGAAAAATTAAACATAATTGTAAATAACTGGTACTGTATGAAAGGGGAGTACGGCCTTATCTTTTCTTGTTTTGTTTGTTTGTTTTTCTTACTCTTTCTCAAAGTAACTGACTTTCCTCCACTGATGTTGTATAAGGAGCGGTGGTTATTGTTAAATGTTCACATAATATGAAAATGTTTGAGGAAGAAGGAAAATGATAGGAAATCCTACGATAACCATCATTAACATTTCATGATCATTCTTTCATACACTGTTTTACATACGTGAACACACATCCGTCATACTAAATTTATTATGACTAGAACTATAGACACCTTTTTTTTTTTTTTTTTTTTTGACAGAGTCTCTATTGCCCAGGCTGGAGTGCAGTGGCACCATCTCGGCTTAATGCAATCTCCGCTTCCTGGGTTTAAGCAATTCTGCCTCAGCCTCCTCCCAAATAGCTGGGATAACAGGAATGAGCCACCATTCCTGGCTAGTTGGTTTTTTCTTTCCCCCCCCTGTAGAGACGAGGTTTCGCCATGTTGGCCAGGCTGGTCTCAAACGCCTGATATCAGGTGATCCACCCACCTCAGCCTCCCAAAGTTCTGGGATTACAGGCATGAGCCACCATGCCAGCCACATTTTTTTCTTTAATCTCCCCACCTTATCACTGTTAGCTAGATGTATATATTTCTGTTTTTTATGAATGTGATGAAAGAGAGTTTTGTCAGCTAGGAACACTAGACCATATTATATACTTCTACATCTTACTTTCTCTTCGTCTACTTTCCAGTAAATTGTGGCAGTCCCTCTAAGCAGGAGCAGGCCTAACTATGTATATATCTCGTTGTGTGCTATATCACAATTAATTTAGTAATTTCCACAATGATGAGCATTCTCTTCGTTTTATGAAATTTTGCTGTTACAGACAGTGTACACTTTCCTTCCTCCTCTGCTCCCCTCCTGCCCCACACAAATCTTCTACAATTATCCTAAAGAGCTGATGCATTTGTTTCTGAGATATGATTCCAGAAAGGGTATTATTGGATCTTAAGAAAAAGTATATTTTTTATTTTTAAAGATACTAACAGATTTCTTTCCCAAGAAGTTTGAGGATCTTTTTGTGTTTGTTGACCATTTGCTTTTCTGTGAATTGCCTCATTGTTTATCTTTTCTAGTTTGTGAGTTTCTTGTTTATTATAGACAGTAAATCTTCATCATTTTTCCAAATTTTTCTCCAGAATTTTTATTTTTTACTTTCTACATGTTAAGTCTTCTATATGGAGGGATGTGTTTTTTAAGAAGAAAGAACTTTAATTACTAAATTAAATATAGTAAACTCACAGTGTGGCTTGTTAATTTAATTTCTGTGTAAATGGGTAGTTTTCAAATAATTAAATTCTATTAAAATACATAGAGGATTTCTAAGCTTATTTAATCTTTATTCAGAGGACCTTAAGATTTATTTTTTATTTTATTTTATTTTTTTGAGATGGAGTTTCTCTCTGTCGCCCAAGCAGGAGTGCAGTGGTGCGATCTTGGCACATCGCACCTCCGCCTCCCAGATTCAAGTGATTTTCCTGCCTCAGCCTCTGAGTACCTGGGACTACAGGCCACCATGCCCAGCTAATTTTTGTATTTTTAGTAGAGACGGGGTTTCACCATGTTGGCCAGGTTGGTCTCGTTCTCTTGACCTCGTGATCCATCCGCCTTGGCCTTCCAAATTGCTAGGCTTACAGGCGTGAGCCACCACGCCCGGCCTCTTTATTTTTTAATAGCAGTGATGAGGTTGATCAGGCTATTTGAATCCTTCTTTCATTGGTTAATTTAGCAAACATTAAGTGCTGTTGTATGCTGGATGCTGGACATTGGAGTAGGCTTTGGAGATTGAGATAAGCATGTTGACAACTTACATTTACTGACTGTTTACTGCTTTCCACGCACTATACTACATGCTTGATGTGTCATTCAGTCCTCTCAACAGCTTTACTGTAATTATCGCATTTTTTAAATGAGGAATTAGAGTTACTTGCCCAAGTTACACAGCTCATAAATTTTGAATCTGGTGAGCAGTTTGAATTAAAAGCCATTACAATATGTTCCACTCAAAGAGTTGAAATACACAGACAAATAATATTTAAATAATGTTATGCTGATGGTGTATACAGACTTGGTAACACAGAATTGGGACTAATTAATTCTACCTAAGTATATACAATGAAAAAGTATAGGAATTTAGATGACATTGAGTTTTAAATTTTAAATTGAGTTTTGAAGTACATATAGAAATTTATTCAGCAAAAGGGTGAGAGAAGGACAATGGCAGTACAAGGGCACAGTTTACCAGAAACTATTTAGCCTGGCTGGAATGTATAATGTGAAGTGGAGAAAGCTTTGGGGTATTGAGGTTGGGGGCTGCGGTAAGTAAGAGTCATACCACAAAGGCCCCTATTCCTTGATAAAATGTTTAGATTTCGTCTTTATCCAGGGAGAAACATGAAAAGGTTTTAAGTTTTTTTTTTGTTTTTTTTTTGTTTTTTTTTTGAGATGGAGTCTCGCTCTGTCGCCCAGGCTGGAGTGCAGTGGCGCAATCTTGGCTCACTGCAAGCTCCGCCTCCCGGGTTCACGCCATTCTCCTGCCTCAGCCTCCCAAGTAGCTGGGTCTACAGGCACCCACCACTACGCCCGGCTAATTTTTTGTATTTTTAGTAGAGACGGGGTTTCACCATGTTAGCCAGGATGGTCTCGATCTCCTGACCTTGTGATCCGCCTGCCTCGGCCTCCCAAAGTGCTGGGATTACAGACGTGAGCCACCACGCCTGGCCAGTTTTAAGTATTTTTAAAGATGATACTTGAAATTTTTTTTTCTTGGGCATAGGCATCTGAAAGCTGGAATATTTTCACTGAAACACAAATTATTGTGCAGAACTACTGATTGATAGCTTAAATTAATGGTGGGTTATTTTATATTATTAATGAAGCTTTATTCATATAACATTTAATAAAACAACTGATTTGAGAGACTTAGAAGTAGAATCTAGTAGCCCTCAAATTATGAATGTCTTATATTCCCAATATTTATTTAATTTTATAAATTGTTAGGTATATTGTTGCACATAGTGTTTCTTGCTTTTAGCTAGCTCTCCGAAACATTTGACCATATGTTTGTCATATTAGTGACAATACATGTCTGAACAAACATGCCAATAGTCTGAACATATCTAAAATACATGCTTTTCAACTCTCTGTTAGCTGTGTTTTATGAGATTTTCATTTTGCTTCTCAGGTACTAGTACCATAATTTCTGTTTAAATAGATATCTATCAAGTGCTGCTTTGCCCTACAAAGCATTTTTTATCCATAAGAAACAGGGCCTTTGAAATGTGGCTAGTCTGAAATGAGAAGTGTTCTGAGTGTAAAATATATACAAGATTTCAAAGAATTGGTATTTTTAAAACGTTAAATACTTTTATATTATATGTTGGGATTACATGTTTTGGATATATTGGGTTAAGTAAAATATTATACTTGTTTCTTTTTAACTTTTAAAATATGGCTACTAGAATAAAGTTAAATGTATAACGTGTTACATTTTTATCATTCAATATTGCTCTTTACAGATGTTCCAAAATTATTTAGGGAACTCTAGTTCTGTCATGTATAGTCCCAAAGAAATCTAAGTAAAATGAGAGACCAGTAACTCTTAAAAAAGGAATTTATATTTTAAAAAAAGAAAGATACTTTTATTGGCCGGGCGCAGTGTCCCACGCCTGTAATCCCAGCACTTTGGGAGGCTGAGGTGGGCAAATCACAAGGTCAAGAGATGGAGACCATCCTGGCCAACATAGTGAAACCCCGTCTCTACTAAAAATACAAAAATTAGCCGGTCATGGTGGCACATGCCTGTAATCTCAGCTACTTGGGAGGCTGAGGCAGGAGAATTGCTTGAACCCTGGAGGCGGAGGTTGCATGAGCCGGGATTGCGCCACTGCATTCCAGCCTGGCGACAGAGTAAGACTGTGTCTCAAAAAAAAAAAAAAAAGATATGAATTCAAATCCCATAATTGAAGACTTTCTGTGATGATTTTTTTAAATTAAGAAATCTACTCTTCAGACAGGCCTATTCTATCACGGAGTTTTCTCTAGGATTAGTTACTGAAGTTGCTGGTCTTCTTTGCAGCTTCTCCTTTGCCTCTGTTCCTGAAACCACACACAGAATTTCTTCTGTAGATTCTCACTGGTTGCAAGGGCTTTGGTGCTAAGGCAACCATATATGTATAGATTAGATGTTTGTAAGTTGTGACTGCCTATGATGGAAAATAACAGCAACAATAATATGGCATTGCTTCCCATACTACCACAATGAGTAATAAAACATATTGTAATTAATTCTGTAACAAGAGCAGCAGATCATTTATCCTGGATTGCCTGGAGAAACCTTTTCAGGAGGATTAAGTGTTGGCACTTCATTTAGGAACTGCTTTTAGTAGAGCTGAGTTGGGAACTTAGTTTTTGGTTTATTATTGCTAAGGTTCTGAATGTTACATAGAAATTTTCTCTTTGTACTAGATTTACAGATGAAAATAATTATTTCAGAATCATTTCCCTCATTTTTTATTACACATGTTGCTTTATGATAAAAGCAAAAAATATAAATTGCTATTCTAAACTTAGGGATTTTACTTTAGTGATTGTTTTATGTAATACCCAACTAAGTTTATATATTTAGAAATCCAGGAACAATCCAAAAGTTTATAGTCCCGTTAAATAGCTGGAATCATGATGTTATATTTTAAGCAATCACTGCTGTTCTCATTCATAACAATGAGGATCTCCAGGTAGTTTAGGAAATGCTATTTTTAGAACATCGACTCTTTGACTCACCCAAAAGCAGGGGAGAAACCTAGCATTGTCACTTTCTTGATTTGCCAGGCTTTTATCAGTTGGTCTATCATTGTATTTGAAAGACATTAATTAGGAGTTTTTGTGCTACTATTTTAGAATTTTTAGAATTTTGCTGACTAATATTCCTTTGACTAGTTTGAATAACATTGGATCAACTCAGATGACGGCATTCTTGTTTTTTTTTTTTTTTTGGGACGGAGTCTTGCTCTGTTGCCCAGGCTGGAGTGCAGTGGCGCAGTCTCGGCTCACTGCAAGCTCCGCCTCCCGGGTTCACACCATTCTCCTGCCTCAGCCTCTCCGAGTAGCTGGAACTACAGGCGCCCGCCACCATGCCCGGCTAATTTTTTTGTATTTTTTTTAGTAGAGACGGGGTTTCACCATGGTCTCGATCTCCTGACCTTGTGATCCGCCCGCCTCGGCCTCCCTAAGTGCTGGGATTACAAGCGTGAGCCACCGCGCCCAGCCGGCATTCTTGTTTTGATTAGTGTATACATGGTGTACATTTTTTCTTTCTTTTACTTTTCACTTATCTGTTCTTTTATTTAAAATAGGCTTTTTGTAGACAGCATATTGTTGAACCTTGCCTTTAAAAAAATTGAATCCAACAATATCTGTCTCTCTTTTTTTTCTTTTTTCCTTGAGACTGGGTCTCGCTCTGTCCCAGGCTAGAGTGCAGTGGTGTGATCTCATGTCTCACTGCAGCTTTGACCTCCCAGGCTCAAGTGATTCTCCTGCCTCAGCCCATGAAGTAGCTGGAGCTACAGGCACATGCCACCACGCCTGTCTAATTTTTGTATTTTTTGTAGAGGTGGGGTTTCACCATCTTGCCCAGGCTGGTCTTGAACTCCTGAGCTCAAGCTGTCTGCTTGCCTTGGCCTCCCAAAGTGCTGAGATGACAGGCGTGAGCCACCGCTTCCACCCCAGTATCTGTCTTTTAATTGCTGTTTAGACCAGGGACCAACAGACTTTTCATTTAAATAAAGGACCAAATGGTACATGGTTACAGGTCATGCTTGTCTGTCGTGCAGACATTCAACTATGCCGTCACAACATGAAAGCTGCTGTACAGTATGCAAATGAACCAGTATGTCTGTATTCCAAGAACACTTTATGAAAATAGGCATGGGCCAGATATGGCTCCAGGACTCTAGTTTGCTAACCTTGGCTTAGACCTTTTACATGTAACATGATCACTGCTGTCGTTGAATTAAAATCTATTATCCTTCTGGTTGTTTTGTATTCTTTCTGTTCTTTGTTTTTTCATCTTTTTCTGCCTTCTTTTTAATTAATATGTTTTGTGATTCTACTTTATTTCCACTATTGGTTTGTTATTTGTACCTCTTAAGTTTTACTTGTTACCTTAGGTTTACAATCTGCATCTTTAATTAACATGTCTACATTCAAATAATATTACTTCACATGTAGTTTAAGAGCCTTAGAACAGTGTACTCCCAGTTCTTGCCTTCCATTCTTTGTGCTATTATCATATAATTTTATGTTATTTTCTCTTTAAGTCCCACTAATGTTTATACTTTAAATGATTCTGTAATTACCCGCACTGTTAAGATTTTTCTAGGTTTGTGACAGTAAGTTACAAGATTCATAAATTTGCACTGTTTTACAGGTGGAGAATTAGGAATATAGAGACAATAAGATAAAAGCATTAGCCTGACAAAGTCAGAGTGCTAGAAGAGAGCTTTCAATAGCTACAGATAACATTTTATCACATCCTTACCACTCAGTGTTTTTCTTTAGTCATTACCTTAATTACTCTTACTTTATAAGAAAAAAAAACTAAAAAGAAAAAACTTTTATTTTAAGATTTACATTTTTCTTGCGCTATGTAATAAACACTGGAGTCAAATATTCTGTTTTTTTTTTTTTTTTTTTTTTTTTTTTTGTCAGACAGACTGAAGATTGTCATCCAGTTTTTACATTCTTGATTCTGTGTTGTGTATTTCAGCTTTGAGTGTTTCAAGCAACAGATTTGTTGATAATTTATGATTCTTTATAATTTCTAGGTGCATACATAATATCAGTCATGTTTTAGTATGCATTTCAAAGACATAAAGCTTTCTTTTTTTCTTAAGAAATACGGAGTGTAATATGTTTACTGTAATTAGCTGATTTTCTTTCAAGAAAGTTTGTGGGGCTTTTTTTTTTTTTTTTTTTTTTAGTACTTGTGTGGAAGTAATCGAAAAGACAACATATTTATTGATCCTGGATACCAAACATTTGAGCAAGAATTGAATAAAATCCTGCGAAGCTGGCAACCAAGCATACTTCCAGATGGTAATGCTATTTTAAATAAAGGTGTTGCTCTCTTGATATTAGGATTGTTATTTTTACAGAAGATGTTTGAAAATATTATAATTAAGTCACTTAAATTAGATAACATTTCCTGAGCACTTACTCTTGAGCTCATCTGCCTTTCATCTCTTGTTGAATTAGAAACAAATGTGGTCAATAACTAGTGTTTATGAAGAACTTTGTAAGAAATTTAATCTACTTTCTCTGGAGTATGAGACTGGATGTTCATGTCTTAAGCCTTCCAGTGGAGCTTCTGTTGTAAATTTCTCTTAAACCACTGTTTTCAATATGTGAAGAAAATGTGTATGTATGTGGAGTCACCAGTTTTTTTCAGGAATTTAAATTCCTGAATTTTAGTTTTAAAAGGATTTACATTGTTTTCTGACCACTGTTTGCTTGTCCTACTGAAGAACAGAAGCAAACATCCAGTCCCTTATTCCATAGACAATAGTTCCATAGTAGCCTCTGTATTGTTAAAGAGCTGCATAGGTAATTCTAAAATTATTCTAGTTGATCTAATATGAAAGGAGACTTGGTATAGATTTGTCCTTAAATTAACTGTGTCTACTTCTAGATGGTTAAATGAAAACTTTTATTTATTATAATTCTTTTAAAATAGTTCTCTCTATTTAAGGGTCAATATTCTCTCGAGTTGAAGAAGACTATCTCTGGAGGATAAAACAACTAGGATCACACTCTCCAGTAGCTCTTCTGAATACACTGTTCTACTTTAACACTAAGTATTTTGGCCTGAAAACAGTGGAACAACACTTAAGACTTTCCTTTGGCACTGTGTTTAGGCATTGGAAAAAAAATCCTTTAACGATGGAAAACAAAGCGTGTCTTCGATACCAAGTGTCTTCCTTATGTGGAACAGATAATGAAGGTAGTGTAACAGATTTCTAATTTTATTTTTATTTTTAAATTTTTTTTGAGATGACAGAGTTTCGCTCTTGTTGCCCAGGCTGGAGTGCAGTGGTGCAGTCTCGGCTCACCACAACCTCCACCTCCTGGGTTCAAGCAATTTTCCTCCTTCAGCCTCCTGAGTGGCTGGGATTACAGGCAGGTGCCACCGCGCCTGGCTAACTTTGTATTTTTAGTAGAGACAGGGTTTCTCCATGTTGGTGAGGCTGGTCTCGAACTCCCAATCTCAGGTGATCTGCCCACCTCGGCCTCCCAAAGTGCTGGGATTACAGGCGCGAGCCACCACACCTGGCCCAGATTTCTATTTTGAGATTGTCTATGGTAGGGATATCCAAACCTTGCCTAACTAAAGACCGCCTGGGTCACTTGTTAAGAACCTAAGGACTGTCAGTTTTATAAAATAAGACAACCTATGTCTTCTTAAGATGTCTCAGTTCCTTTTGTTTGAAAAATTCTACATTACCAGAAGCCATAACTTAAAACTCCAAGGGGCACCTGGTCCTATTCTTTGGTATAACAGACACTAGGAGTGATGTTTATATCTTTCTTCAAGATTAGTTTAGGAGGTTTATTTCACTTTTATTTTTTAAGATAAAATTACTACTGGAAAAAGAAAACATGAAGATGATGAGCCAGTATTTGAACAAATTGAAAACACAGCCAATCCTTCCAGATGTCCTGTGAAAATGTTTGAATGCTACTTGTCTAAAAGGTGAGTGTTAATGATACTTTTAAAAATGGTGGTAGAAGTTGGCTGGTTTAAATTTAACATTACTAAGAAGTGACTTTTTTAAATGGATTCTTTCTCAGATTTCTTCTCTCTCAGTTATACCCAAGTTCATTCAGTTATAGTGTTTTATTTTTAAATACCCAGCTTATACATCATACTTAGAGTTTAAGCATATGTTAAGAAATCACTCTCTACTAATGAAATTTCTACTGCTGTCATTTTCTTTTGGAGATGGGGTCTTGCTCTCTCACCCAGGCTGGAGTACAGTGGCACATGATCGTAGCTCACTGCAACCTCAAACTCCTGGGCTTAAGTGATCCTCCCACCTCTGCCTCCTGAGTATCTGGGACTGCAGGCGTGTGCCTCCATAGCTGGCTAATTTTTGTATTTTTTGTAGAGACAGGGTCTCACTGTGTTGCCCAGGCTGGTCTTGAACGCCTGACTTCAAGCGATCCTCGTGCCTCAGCCTCCCAAAGTGCTGGTATTACAGGCATGAGCCATTGCGCCTGTCACTGTCTTTTAAATTACAGCAATTCCAATGACAGCAAAGCAAGGAACACAAACTTTTTCTTAAACGGTCAGATGGTAAATATTTTAGGCTTTTTGGGCTATAGAATCACTATTGTAACTAGTCAGTTCTCTTGTAAGTAGAAAGCAGCCATATACTATGTATAAACTCATGGCATGTGGCTGTGTTATAATAAAACTTCACATAAGCAGGTGGCTGGCTGTAGTTTGCCAATGCCCGGTGTAAAGGTATGCTCAAAGGTAGTATAGATAGGTGGAAATGTAAGTGAAGTATTTACATTTAAGAGAAAACAGTCGGCCGGGCGCGGTGGCTCACGCTTGTAATCCCAGCACTTTGGGAGGCCGAGGCGGGCGGATCACGAGGTCAGGAGATCGAGACCACAGTGAAACCCCGTCTCTACTAAAAATACAAAAAATTAGCCGGGCGTGGTGGCGGGCGCCTGTAGTCCCAGCTACTCGGAGAGGCTGAGGCAGGAGAATGGCGTGAACCTGGGAGGTGGAGCTTGCAGTGAGCCGAGACTGCGCCACTGCACTCCAGCCTGGGCGACAGAGCGAGACTCCGTCTCAAAAAAAAAAAAAAAAAAAAGAGAAAACAGTCAAGCAGGTATGAAAAATGGAATCATGTTCTGGAATTTTTTTTCCCCCAATCTCAGACCATCAGGCATTTTAAAAAGTTTAAGCCAATAAAACGTTTAGAGACCATAGATTATTTGTTTTAAAACTGTTGTTTTAAGTAAGCACTCTCTAATTCTCAGAAGGTCAGCATGAATTCAAAATGTAGTTCCCTGTTTAAACAAATTTATAAATCACAGGTCCCCAGGATGGCCCTCAAGAACTTGTAAAAACAACAGTATCATATATAGGATGATAGTAGTACAAGTTGAATACCCCTTATCCAAAATGCTTCTGACCAGAAGTGTTTTAGATTTCAGATTTTTTCGGATTTTGGAACATTTGCATATACATTATAAGATGTCTTAGGGCTGGGACCCAACTCTAAACATGAAATTCATTTATATTTCATATACACCTTATACATGTAGCCTGAAGATAATTTTATTTATGCATAGCCTGAAGGTGATTTTATTTTCCCCTTGGGGATGCTGAATAACCTGTGTGTTGTGTGCCTGTGTTTTGGCTGCGAACACCTCACATGAGATCAGGTGTGGAACTTTCCACTTTTGGTGTCATTTTGGCAAAGAGTTTCAGATTTTGGATTTTTGAATTAGGGATGCTCAGCCTGTATTTCTCACCATGGTTTAGGGTAGTCCTATTTGGCTGCAATAGTGTCAGGGTCTTCAGTTGTTAGTAACTATTTGTTAGGTGGAAATTCCTATCTCACTATTATCTTGTTGGTATTTTAAAAATTAAGTTTCTATTATGTAATGCTGTAAGAATTTTTTAATTTTATGTGCTGCCATACATATTTCATCAATTCTAAGACATTTTCACATTTCACTATTTCTGAAACTGGGATGCACAGTTTAAATTGTTGCATCTTGAAATAATAATTGGCAGTGTTTTACTTGCTTAATGGTAGCAATAAAATAATGAGTGGTGTGTCTATTGATAGTGTCTTGGATTTAGTGAAGTAGAGTTAAAATTGTGGGGAATAATCTCTATTGCAGAAAATAACTTTGAGAATATTTTAATGACAGAATAATGGAGACAGTGGGGCATAGGGTCTGGTCATATAACGTGATTAATGGGGTCTGAATTATTCTTGAAAAAAAGAAAAGAAAGTTGTGGAAATTTTGTGTGTATTTTGTGAAATTGACTTTTTCTCTCTTTCCTCCTGCCTCCAAAGTCCACAGAATCTTAATCAGAGGATGGATGTTTTTTATTTGCAACCAGAATGTTCTAGTTCTACAGATAGCCCTGTCTGGTATACGTCTACTTCACTGGACCGAAACACCTTGGAAAATATGCTTGTACGGGTTCTTCTAGTAAAAGATATTTATGATAAAGACAATTATGAACTGGATGAAGACACAGACTAAAAAGGAACGTTGCAGAAGCAATCGGGATAAAACAGCATTAGATAGTCATGCTGCTAGATCTTTATTATGGAAAACATTTCAAGTTTACTCCTTCTGTTTTGAGTTTTGTAGCAGTGTACCCACGCTGGGTATTACCATGTAAATAATCTGTGAGTGAAAGTTGCCATTATTCTATGTAGTGGTTTTAGGATACTTAACAAATACATTCAAATTCTTTTTTTATTATTATTTATTTGATTAGGTATGTTTGTAACTTTTTACATTACAGAATATGAATGAGAATGTGCCATGTATAATTTTTTTCTTGTAGTAAGAAACATCCATATTGCACAACTCTACTGTTGCAAAGCTTCCCTGGAAGGGGGCTCTTTTACTGGGTTCTTAACCAGATGGTTGTGTATGGGTAGCACTACTAAAAGTTTAGAACTTGCAGTGTCTTTCGGAATTTTAAAAATAAACTGTAAACTAATAGGCTGGGGTTTTTGTTTTGTTTCGGGGTTTTTGTTTTGTTTTGTTTCACATTTTAGTTACTGAAGCCTTACAAGGTTATGTAGAGAGATACCATCTTCTGTACCAAAAATAGACAAGAGAATGCTGTCAATATTGGTGTACTGTAATGTGAATCTATACTGGTGAAAACAGTTTTTTGTTCCCCTTATTAAAACCTTAGTGTCCTTTTCTCATTTGTGGCTTTCTGCATCACCCAGTCAATAAAAAAACAAATATATATATGTATATATATGTATGTATGTGTGTGTGTGTGTATATATATATATATATATATATATATATAAATGATTGTAAGTTGAAAACAAGATCATCAAGACATTTCCTTTGTAAAAATGTCTGGTGAAAGTATAAAATTCTGTTTTCTTTTATGCCAGCCATAAGTATCTGAAATCCTCTTCATTTATAGAGGTTTGATTTTTATTTCTTTTTTTCCCTCTTAAGGACACAGATCATGCTGCAATGTTACCTGTGTAGTACTCTAAAACTTAGCAATTTTATCAGAATTCTTGTGCCTGTTTACATTGGATAAAATTGTTTTTAGAAATTCCACTCCTGAAATAGTTACAGAAAGTCAAGCTATGTTAAATAAGATAGGATCACATTTTATTATGAAGATTACCAGTGTAGTAATTCTGATATTGCAAATGATTGAGGAACAAAGAAAGAAACTAATAGAGAAAGTCAATCTCAGAGGAAATCCCATTTAATGTTAGATTGTTTGGCTTTTTAAATTACTTCTTATAGAAGATTGCATTAAAAAAAAACTTTGTGCTTCTGCATAGCAATTTATCCATTCAGACCTTTTCTTTTAGAATAAGGAAACTTAAAATCTACTTTGTAAAGACTGAACAAAGTGCTAGCTGCAAATTATCTTGAAATCATTTGGCTATTTTCTAGCATGTGTGTAATCATGTTTTCTTCTGATTCCTGAATGACCATGGTAGCATTAGTGTTTAGAAATTGTTCAGGGGAAAATTGAGCTATTTTCCTTAGTGACTAGCAATTGCTACACATCCTTAGACACTCCTCTCTCCCATAGGACAAATGTTACAGCACACAAAAGAAATTTTCTCAATTCCGATTTGGAAAATTTCACAGGTGTCATTATTGTATATCTAAGCAATAATTATCTGAATGTTTTGGCATAAAAATTACTTTATAATGTTCTAACTTGTTTTGTAAGTTTGAATGACTTTTCAGTCCCTTGATTTTATATTGTTGAGTGATAATCAGACTGATAGTAGCAAATCTGATATTACATTACTAAAATAGATTGCTGATTGTCTATTTAACAAAGACAAATGGGTAACATTTAAAATATATAATACAAAAATTTCCTCTAACTTACCTTTTTCCAGAACTACTTCTTTAAGCACTTTTCCTATTAATGCCTGTTGTTGATTAAAAGGTGGTTAATTCTAACCATCTTTTAGTCTTCAAAGTGGTGCTATATTCCATCAAGAGCAATAAAGTTTTTCCCAGGTGTCACTTATTGTATATGTTACCAAATACCATAAATTTCTGCCATAGTACTACTATCAAGCACCTTGTCTTGCTATTTACAGTTTCTTCATTTGTACATTTTTAGCTT
The DNA here is from genome assembly GCF_009828535.3 of Hylobates moloch. NCBI lineage: Eukaryota > Metazoa > Chordata > Mammalia > Primates > Hylobatidae > Hylobates > Hylobates moloch. The sequence continues at coordinate 100,025,313 of NW_026652279.1, forward strand.
TTCTAAGTGGAAATGTCTACATAATTTTGATCTTGACATGGTTGAGGATTTAGAGCTCTTGTCTTTGTCTTGATTGCAATCCAACGATAGATTAACTTGATTCTCAGGGGGAAAAGAAAAAGAAAAACTTATTTTATGAGAATTGTTTGTTCTGTGAAACTCACTTCACCTAGAACACATTTCATTGATTCTTGGATCTTAGTTAATGTGGTCATAGTTGACTGCTGAGAAAAGGACAATGAAATGATAGCAATTTCCTTTTGCTTCTAGGTGATCTCTGATTATAGATAGCATCCTGTAAATACAACTTTATTGTCTTGAAATGTTTATTGAAGATGCTATATTTTTCTGTTCTGTTTTCTGAAGCTTTTGCCATTTAAAATGATCCAGTGAAAAATATTTATCCACATTGAAGAAAGTGGATTTCCCATGCAAATTGAATCTTCATTAACACATTTTAAAAGGCTTTACTGTATTAGGTAACATAGATATTAAAGGATTTTTCTAGGCAAGAAGCTCAACTTTTTTTTTCCATAAAAATAATTTTTGCTTAAATAGTAACTCATGGTTTTCTTTTATTAAATGGGGTTGTTGTCAGTATGTTAAACATTAAAGTAGGAGGAGGATGCATATTGTACTATGCATTCAAATTTATCACTGTTTTTTCTGACAGACTTTCCCTTTGTCCTTTCTAGTTATGACTTGGGAATGGGGTAACTTCTTTATGCATAGTATTAAGGGTTATAGTATGAAGAAATCATAAAATTGCAAGTTTTGGTTTGCATTACTCTAATGTGGGTTCATTTAATCTGAGATCTTAAATATCTTGCAGCCTTAAATCACTACAAACATTTGCATTTTTATTATGCCAGTTATTTCCAAAATGTATTGTTATACATGTCACTTATGTTTTTAAGCTAATATTGACTGTAGGATAATCTCATTGTTCCCCTCAAAATAGTCATGAAAGTGTACATGAAAATATTTTTAAAGAATAAATTTCTTTAAATTACATACTTTTGGATTTCCCCCTTAATAAGCCCCTTACTCATTTTTATAGAATATTTTGAATTTCATTTCTTCCATTCTACTGTGTCCTGAGGATTATATCAATTTAGAAGTTGATGTCCAGAACAGGTTATCTGTATCAGTTTGGATCTCAGAATAGAAACAACCTAAAGTGCTGTCCCAATTTGTACTTTTTTTCATTACTCGGAAGTTAGATGTCAGAGGGACACCTCAAATAAGTGACTGTGATCCCCTGCCTTGTAATGAAGTGGAAAAGAGAGGGTCCCTAAAATCTGGGCAAGTGATGTCCTAATTAGTTACTGAGTTAAAACAAGTTCATGAATTTAGGCCTTTTGGTAAAGAAAGAGAATGTAAGATTTAACCAGTAAATACTAAGAATAGAACCAAAGAGAGGGCCACAGACCATTAGTTGTTAAGAGGTATCAATCTTAACAGCATATTTTCTCTTGTGCAATGAAAAGAACAATTGTAGCTCTTTTGGGGATCTTAGGTCTTTTATTCTTTCTGGATGGCTTACACTGAATCCTTGTGATTTATTTAAAGACACGTTTTTCCTGGAGAGGAGAAAGATCTCTAAAATAGCCTTAACACTGAGAACATGCTAGGCCTAATTTTAAAAGTCCAATTCAGATAACTCCTCAGAAGTAAATGCAGCACAGTAAAATTCATTATCACAAAACTTAATATTTGTTATATGTTTCCTCTGTGCTAAAAGGCTGCTGCTAACCATGGTAGGGAGGAAGAGAAAGTAAAACAAGACATTAGTGTTCAAAAACTTACATCTGTGGGGGGTAAACAAGACATATAGTACATTCAACTCCTAGGGAACTTAGAATATTTATGGTAGGATAGAGATGATTGTGGACACACAGAAGTACCCCAAAAGGCCATTATGGTCTAGAATAGGTTTCATACAGAGGATTACTACCGCCTGTGATTATATGGTATATAAAACATGAGATTCTGTAACCTGGACGTTGCTTTTAGCTCTGTTGGAAATGATCAGTAGAGCAATTTCTGAATATTTTGATGGTACGATGTTGATGGCATCAGTCCTTATCTGTGGCTTTCAGCCCAACTTAATACAAGAGGAGTTAAAAATAGCACCCAAAAGGGGTAGCTAGAGCACCCTCACCATGCACTAAAGATAAATCTAAAAGGTGTTCAAATACATTGAATCAAGATGAGTAATCCAACTTCTAGGTTATGTAGGATGAATGGAGCACACAAATTTCTTGCAAACATTGTAGAGGTTTTTTTAAACTTCACTACGGGTTTTTTTAATAATAATTACTTTTGAAAATAAAATCTCAACTATTTTCCAAGTTATGAGTGTGCTGCTCAACCCTATAAGCAAGATGAAATCTTCCCATTGTGATTACATATTTGTAGTTCTATATCGACATCAGCAGATGGCAATAGTATACAAATAGTATACAGCATGAGGCTTCCATTGCTTTTATTTGTTTGTTTATAAATATACTATAATCCTTTATCTGAAACCCTTAGGGTTTTAGAATTCAGAATTTTCTCCTTTTCAGAGATAACATGTATAATGTAGATTACATAACACCCTCAATGGGGCCTGGGGCAACACCCCATAATCAAACGTTAGTATTTCTGTGGTTATGAATGAGACGTTCATAGTAACTGGGATTAACTATGTAAGGCAGTAAGCTGTCTGCCTTACATAGTTTAGGTCAAGTTTTCTCACAAACTTATGGAAAAACTAGGTTTTTAGAAATTTTTTGGATCCCAGAATTGGTGATGAGGGATTGCTGACCTCTATAAGGAAACTGGTGTCAGGTCTAGAATTTTCCTTCTAATGAAATACGTAGTCATTTTTCCCCCTTTTTAAATTGCTTAGCTTTGGTAGAGGTAACTGAAGGCTTTCTTCTTTAGAATTCGTGTATTAAGAAAAATGCATGAAATTGTTAGAACAGGCATAAACACAAATGGCAATTGTAGAGCCATTACAGAATTTTGAAACACTTAACAATTGCTTTCTTTTACTTTTCATCTTGCCTCAATACTTGTAGCATTACAAGTATTCTACGTAAATAAACGTTTACAAAGTGCTACAGTCATGTCATGGAGCCAGTCATTTATTCATTCAACAAATACTCAGATTATTCTTCCACACACTAATTATTCCAGGTGCTGGGAACACAGAATTAAGACCCAGCCCTTCCTCTCAAGGATTTCGCGTAGTTTGGGAGAAATGGGAATGGGCTGGAATGTCAGAATAAGGTGGGCACTTAGGCCTTACTGAGCATGATCACATTTGTATTTTGAAGTAAAATACCCGGATCAAGTAATTTACCAAGAAGCTACTTTTTGTGACACAGCTCCGTCTCCTGACTGCGGTTCCAGACTTCACCATTACACCAGTCTATTTCCATTCTGGAAAAGGAGAGGTACCAGCTTTTAGGGTGCAGAGATTAGCAAATTGAAAAATAGCAGTGAACCTGATGGAAGGCTCCCGATCTTTAGAGGTTATCAATCAGTGTTTGTTCATTCAATTTTTAACCAGTCACCTTGCTGTAAGAGCAGAACGTAATTGGCTGGAATGTAATGTAGGGAATTTTTCCCTGTTGGATCCCAAGCACCTAGAGATGTTCCTAACACCTATTAGGTGTTAATAAATGTTTGTTGAATGAATCAATGATTACAAGTACTTTTAAGAATTTTGAAAATAAAGGAACCATTGGAAATAAGGACCTGCGATCAAGGAAGAAATACCTGTTTTTTGGTGTGCCTTTGAGCACTTCCCTTGCGTTTGTGTGTGGGCGTGTGTCTTATCGCTTGAGTTCCTGTAACCGTCCATTTGTGAGAGCCAAGGCGATGAAGATGTAGGACTTGGTTTGTAGTACTGCTCAAAATAGTAACACTTAAAAATCACTTGTGAATTTTGTTAAACTGGAGGTTTCTGGTCTGCCCACTGGAGATGGGTTTAGTAAGTCTGGGTGCAAGTCTCCCAGAGAGTTGCATTTTAAACACCTTGGCTGAAAACCCAAAGACCTACAGTCTAAAAAGTGGCCCACCTGTATTTTTAAAAATTAAATAGAATTGCATGGAATAGAACATAATAAAGGCATTTTCTTCATGCACTTTATACTTGTGTGCATTGGGTGGCAAATGTAAAACACTTTCATGGTTTTCAAAGTGTGAAAGCCTTCCCCTAGGAGACTTAACTAAGAGCAACTCCACACTACATACAGGAGGATTTGGTGTTAGTCTGCACCTCCCATTTTGTTTTCAGATGTCAACGTTTATCTACACTGAACTCCAGAAAGTTGTGAACTGTGGGGACATTTGCTTTTCATTTTGCTGTAATAGGTAAGTGGCTAGTCAAAGGTAGTGTGGTGTAGTATTTCAAACATCTGTTTCTCTACTTGTTTGCCCTAAGTTTGAGGCAAGATTTTTTTTTTCTTAGAGTTACTGTGAGAATAAAAGCAATAGTTCTTGGAGTGCTTTTCTGTGTGCCAACCCATGATGTATTGTTGGCATTATTATCCCCAGTTTAAAGATGAGCGAATGCCTAAGGTCACACAACTAGGAAGTGGCAGAGCTGTGATCCACGTTAGGTCTTGTGTCTAAAAGCCCACGTGTGCTCCTAAACTACTTGGCCATTCATTTCTGTGACAGACTGAAATAGGTAGTCCTTCCAGGCTACCCCAATCATCCACGAACCTCTTCTCAACTGGTAGAGCAAATGTTTAGTAAGCATATGCCGAGACAAAAATAATAGGTGAGCCTGCAGCAAAATTGTGGAAGATAGCAGATGGATACATGGAAAGGAACTTAGCAGAGCCAGTCCCAGCCGTGCTCTGTACACTTGCCCTGCTTGCCCCAACTGCACGTCGGCAGCTGAGTGCTGAGAGGAATCCACTTGGCAGCTGGATTGCTATCCCATGCCTTTCCGGCCACACATGAACATTTCTCCATTCTTTACACCCAGGGGTTGGTCAGCTTTTTCTGTAAAGGCCCAGAGAGTCAGTATTTTAGGCCTTGCACACCAAGAGGCAGCATTGAGGATATTCTGTAAGTACTTAAAAGAGAGGAATGTCCATATTATTTTTTAACTGACAAAATTTGAAATAATTGAGTGCAATTTTTCTTAATGGAGTCTACTAATGAGAGGGATAGAATGCTTTTTAGGGGACTGTTTCACTTAATTGGAGTTCAAAGAAAGTAGTTGGCTGTGATCAAAATTGATTGCAAATGTTCATCTGTTAGGTTTTAATGTATTTCATCTTTGAAAATGTCTTTTCAGGCCAGGCACGGTGGCTCACGCCTGTAATCCCTGCATTTTGGGAGGCCGAGGTGGGCGGATCACGAGGTCAGAGCGAGACTCCGTATCAAAAAAAAAAAAAAAAAAAAAAAAAGTCTTTTCAAGCAGGTAGATACTGCCAAATACCGATATCAGTCCATGTGCGTATGATTTTAGTCAAACATATTCATCACTTGGAAAGCATTTGTACAATTCTACTAGATTGTTCTCTTGATATTTACCTTTCGGCATGTTACTCTGTTGCAGATTAATCACTTTCAGTTAAAGGTTAGATGTGATCTCCTCAGTTTCACAATTAAATGGATTTTGTAGTACAGAAATTTCCTTCACACTTGCATTGAGCTCTGAAAAACACTGCTGGAACTCTAGTTTGAGACTGGCAATGTGTCTGCTCTCAATGTGTGGGGATGGGAATGCCATTGCTTGTAACTTTTGACAGCATGAGAACTGCATAAGCAGCTTGATGTTAACTTGTGATTCAAGCAACATTAGTTGTCATTATTAACTGAAATAACCTTACTGCAGTATGTTTTGCATTTAAGCACTGTTTTGCCTTGTAATTTTAGGGTGAATTCATCAAGAAACGTTATCAAGCTTGCAACAAAATAACTTCCAAAGCTATTCAGTGTTGAATAGTAGTGGTTGAGTGTGGTTTATCTCATTCAGAACAATTGCAGTCTTTGCCCTGAGATCAAAACATCACAATAAAACTTGATTGCTGCTAATCCATTGACCTCCTGTGTGGTAGGGCAAGTCAGGATATTCAGCTGTGCTGTCTGACAGATGTTCACGGAATTGACGACGGTTAAATCCATGAAAGTGAATGAAGTTCGTCCTTGACACTACTGGTTCAGTAACACGTGATCAATTCACTTATTTACTGCAAAGCACTGCTGATAAATAATACCATGAACAACCTTAGGCTTTAAACATTTACATTTCAACTAAGACTTTCTGCTTCATAATGTTGCCACCATTAGTTGCACTCAGCCAATTCTATTTTTAGGTTTTCTCCACTTTACCTACAGATCTACTCATAGATGCTAATAATTCTTCAGTCACGTTAAACTTGGAATGAGACACATTGAAAAGACACCTAAGCAGTGTCGGTAAAAAAATCATCAAGAGCAAAGAAACACACTTGAAAACATCTATCTTGTTTTCAAAATCTTAAATGACTCTTCAAGCAAGTCTTTTTGCCAAAAGGCCAGTACTCTTAAACAAGCTTATTTTCTCTGGATATATTTCTTTGGCTGCTGCAGTCAAATGCAATTTAATTACCATTGGGAAGCTGCTTTCCTTGTTTAGCTAACAAATGAGCCACTGGAAACTTACTTTGGTCGCAGCCTCATTTGAAATTTTTATTTTTTGAGGAAATTGTGCTGGAATGAGAGGTTCTTTTTTAAATTTTCTAATTTTTCTGACCGCTGCTCTCCTGTGAGTTGGACATACTGTGAGGAGGGCTGAGTCTGGTCATGTTGATGGACACTGTTCTTTAGCATCGCTATCGTGTCATAAGAAACACAAAGCCAGCTAATTCAACAGCAGAATCCAGCTCCACTGTGCATTAACAGTGGGACACCCAGAGAACACTTTAATTGCTTTGACATGGTGAGTTTGCACTGTGAAAATAAGATGTTGGTGTGGCAATGTTCATGGCACTGGAAACACTGATGTGAAGCCCTCACCGCAGTGTGCTAAGCAGCAGCACAGAGCTGAGAGTGCCACAGGCTGCTCCGTCACAGCTCCTCAGCCTTGCCCTTGTAGCAAAATAGCCACCAAAGGCCATACATAAGTGAAAAGTGTGTCTGTGTTTTAATACAGCCTTATTCATGGAAATATTTGAATGTTACATGCCACAAAATATTTTTTAAGATGTCTCCATTAAAAAATGCATAAACCATCCTTAGCTAGTGTGCCTTGCAGAAATGGATCGTAGGTAAGACTTGGTCTGCAGCCTGAAGCTTGCCAATTCTTTTTTTTTTTTTTTTTTTGAGACGGAGTCTCACTCTGTCGCCCAGGCTGGAGTGCAGTGGCGCAATCTCGGCTCACTGCAAGCTCCGCCTCCCGGGTTCACGCCATTCTCCTGCCTCAGCCTCTCCGAGTAGCTGGGACTACAGGCGCCCGCCACCATGCCCGGCTAATTTTTTTTTTTTTTCTATTTTTAGTAGAGACGGGGTTTCACTGTGGTCTCGATCTCCTGACCTCGTGATCCACCCGCCTCGGCCTCCCAAAGTGCTGGGATTACAAGCGTGAGCCACCGCGCCCGGCCTGCCAATTCTTTCTTAAGTTGCTAACCTTGCTTTCTACTACAATTTCTTTTAAATGCAATTTTATTTATTTATTTTTGAGACTGAGTCTTGCTCTGTCGCCCCGGTTGGGGTGCAGTGGCGCAATCTCAGCTCACTGCAACCTCCGCCTCCTGGGTTCAAGCAATTCTCATGCCTCAGTGTCCTGAGTAGCTGGGATGACAGGCACGTGCCACCACGCCTGGCTAATTTTTGTATTTTTAGTAGAGACAGGGTTTCACCATGTTGGCCAGGCTGGTCTTGACCTCTTGACCTCAACTGATCTGCCTTCCTCGGCTTCCCAAAGTGCTGGGATTACAGGCGTGAGCCACCGTGCCCAGCCTAAGTACAATTTTAAAGCAATCAAAAGAGACTTCCATTGATCCCACCATCACTTCTACCCACCTGCAAGCATACTGATTGTTCGCTTTAGCACAAAAGCTGCTGTTGATCTCATCTTTAAAACAACCCTTTTTAAACTCTACTTCCCTCTACTTCATTTCTTTGCTTTCCTTTAGAGCAGAATTCCTCAAAAGTTGTCTAGCCTTATGGTAATTCCTCTCTGTTTTCTCTCAGATATCAAGAAGGTTTTTGTCCCAAATCCCACTGACTACTCTTACCAATGCCACTCATGACCTCTATGTTAAATCCAGTGGGTAATTCTTTTTTTTTTTGTTTTTTGAGGCAGTGTTTTGCTGTGTCACTTACCGAGGCTGGAGTGCAGTAGTGTGATCATAGCTCACTGCAGCCTGGACCTCCGAGATTCAAGCGATCCTCCTGCCTCAGCCTTCTGAGTAGCTAGGACTAACAGGTGCACTCCACCATGCCTGGCTAATTTCTGTATTTTTTGTAGAAATGGGGTTTCACCATGTTTCCCAGGCTGGTCTTGAACTCCTGAACTCCAGCAATCCTCCCACCTCAGCCTCCCAAAGTGCTGGGATTACAGGAGTGAACCACCATGCCCCGCCCCATAGGTAATTCTTAATCATCGTATTTAAACTGCAGCACATGACTTCCTTTTTGAAACATATTTTTAAACTTAGTTTCCTGTATTCTATGGTCTCCTGGTTTTTCTCCTACCTCATATGGCTCTTCTCAGTATTCTTTGCTAACACCATCCTTAGCACCTTAGCCCCTAACCTTTTAAAGTCAGGATGTCCAGAGCTAAGTCTTGAGCCTCTTATCTAACTTAAATCTTTGGGGTTCTTATGTAGTCTCAACGGCTTTAAAAGCCACCAATACACTGAAAACTCTACTACATGTATTGACTATATATCTCCAACTTGGGGAATAGATGAATAATGACCTTATTTTGTTCTAGTGCTTTAGCTATATTAACTCAGTTAATACAACTACCCTGTAAGCCAAAGGGCAGAACACCTTTCTATTAAGGGCCAGAGAGTAACTATTTGAGGCTTTGTGAACCTCCTAATGTGTCCCGAATTCCTTCTGGTGGGTTCTTGGTCTCGCTGACTTCAAGAATGAAGCCGCAGACCTCGCGGTTAGTGTTACAGCTCTTAAAGGTGGCACATCCAGAGTTTATTCCTTCAAATGTTCAGATGTGTCCGGAGTTTCTTCTTTCCGCTGAGTTTGCAGTCTCACTGACTTCAGGAGTGAGGCCCCAGACCCTGGTGGTGCGTGTTACAGCTCATAAAGGTAGTGCGGACCCAAAGGGTAAGCAGCAGTAAGATTTATTGTGAAGAGGAAAAGAACTAAGATTCCACACCATGGAAATGGACCCGAGGGGTTGCGGCTGCTGGTGGTGGCAGGGGCGGTGTGGGGTGGGGAGGGGAGGGGGAGTGGCCAGCTTTTAGTCCCTTATTTGGCCCTGCCCGTGTCCTGCTGATTGGTCCATTTTACAGAGTGCTGATTGGGCCATTTTACAGAGTGCTGATTGGTGCATTTACAATCCTTTAGCTAGACACAGATCGCTGATTGGTACATTTACAATCCTTTAGCTAGACGCGAAAGTTCTCCAAGTCCCCACCCGACCCAGAAGCCCAGCTGGCTTCACCTCTTACTAACATTTTGTTGCATGTTCTTTTATGAGTTTTTTTGGATTCTTTACAACCGTTTAAAATGTGAAAACCATTCTTAGCTCATAGGCCATACATAAACAGGCCATGGGCCAGATTTGCACTGATGGCTGTGGTGTGCTGACCCCTGCCATAAGCTATTACAGAATAGTGTATTATTATCCTCGTTTTACATATGGAGATACTGAGGCACAAAGAGTTCAAATAACTTGCCCACACTCATCAGCTAGCAAATGAAACGAGGGTTCCAACAGGCAGTCTGGGCTCCAAGTCTGTGTGCCTAATCACTACACTGCCTAGAAAGTTAAAATATGTGTCGGTAAAAAGGAAAGCTAACCAAAAGCTAGCAATTTATGCCCCAGAACGCCAAAAAGTCTTAGGAATTGGAAGCATCAGACACTCTGAAGATCAGATATAGGCGATTATTTAAAAGTCTGCCAGAAAAACCATGTAGTCCTTTCCGAGATCCTCCCCCCAGCCTTAGCAGCCATTCCCCACACCTAGGAGTTGAGGTTTAGTCTCTGGAAAAAGTGCGGTGGAGAAACCTGGGACTCAGAGAGGCCAGGCAAGACTGACGCCGGCGGGTTGCATGCCAGTCTACAGCTGAAAGTGAGAGCCCTACTGCTTGGCACCCAGGATGCTTGAGGCCAGGCTTGCAGAAGATCTGACGATTCCTCTCTGGGGGGATAAACCAGCCCAGGACAAATGACAGTGATACCCACAGCTGCTGACATCACGATTCTGCACAATGACCTTGCAGTGAATGCCAGCTGTCAGAAAACCCTCCTCAGGTCCACAGAGCTCCCTTTCAGGGGTTTGCACTTTAAGTAAGCATGGACTAGACATTTGAAGAAAGCTTTCAACATGAAAAAGAATCAAAACAAGAAGGAAATGGGAAAAAAGTGCTACGACGTAGGAAGCAAAGGAAAACTTTAATTCGATTAAAAAAGAAAGATAAACATATCCAGGAAGTAAGAATCAGAGGCTATGAAAAAGGAATATTAAGAAAGACTTGGGAAAATTCAAAATATGATAGCAGAAATAAAATATTCAGTCAAAAGATTGGATAACAAATTTAAGAAAATCTCACATAAAGTGGAGCAAAAAGATAAAGGAGGGCAAAGTATGAAAGGGAAAAGATTTTTAAAAAATCCTATAGATTTAACCCAGAAGGTCCACCATCAAACAACTACAAGTTCCAGAGAGAGAGAGAGAGAATGGAGAAAGTGCAGGGGAAGAAAATGGCAAGGAGATAATATGCGAAAAGTTTCTAGAATGGGAAAACGAGATTATCCACGATGAAAGGGCACAGGGTGCCCAGGGTAATTAATTTAAAAAGTCTCAGACCAAGACACATCATCGTGAAATTTCAAAAAATGGGATGTGAAGCAAAGATTCTAAAAGGTTCCACAGAGGGAGAAAAAAATCCGAAAAGCAGATTACATACAAAATATCTGGAATCAGAAAATGATTTGACTTTTTAACAGCAGCGCTGGAAGTTAAAAAAGCAGTGCTATAAAGCCTTTAAAATTCTGAAGAAAAATTATTTCCAACCTGGAATTCTATGTCTAGCCAAGCTATCAGGTGGAGGAAGGGCATTTTCAGATAAGCAAGTTCTTAGAAAGTTTACCTCTTAGATGTCGTTGTCAAGAAGTGGCTGTGTTCCGCCGAAATGAGATTATGAATGAGGAGAGGGGATCCAGGAAACAGGAGCTGCAGCCCAGATGAGAGGCGCTGAAGGATGGTGACAAGCTTTCAGGCAACTGTGTGACATATCATCGTGCCCCAGTTGTCACTTTATTGCCTCTTGGCTCTAAATCCACCCTTCTGCCGTTCTTTGTGCTACTGGAGCTGGACCCGGTAAGCATTTCCCCTTTGCCAGCTGTCGCAGTGGCAAGCCTTGTTAGTAAAGGGCACGGGAAGACATTGCAAGAGGGAAGGGTTTTCTTGGGGTTCAGGCCTTGTTTTTCTTGTTTTTGTGGAGAGGCTGCCAGCAGAACCCCAAGGGGCAGTTTTCCTGTGAGTTTCATTGGCAGATCAGTGGTGACTTCTGCCCATCGGCCCAGCCTCAGCACCTCATTGACTCTACCACCACCCCATAGGCTGCAGCCTCAGCCTTGGTCCTGCCTTGGTGCCCTCCCTCCATCCTAGCGGCAGCAGGATGCTATTCCTGCATAGGTTGCAATAGCAGATGTAGATCCTGCAGATCTACACCTGCTATTCCTGCATTCTCTAGTGTTCACTTTATGCCTCTCAGAAGTTCATTCCTTGCTTACTAGTTAATAATTCTTTATGTTAAATTTTCCCTGTTAGTATTACTGGTGTGGATTCTGTCTCCAGACAATCCCGACTGATATACATAGTACTATAAACACTGAAACATTATTCTATCAAGATGTATGCTGTGGTGGCCTTGGGATGATGGGAAAGGGGACATAGGTATGGATGGATATGTGAGGGGGTATGTATGTAGAAGAGCCAGCTCTTCTTAGTGATAAGTCAGTAGATTACATGAAAATTTAAAAACTAAAACAAAAAAATGCACTGAAGTATGTTTAGAAATATGGCTGTAGTGACCAGGAGAAAGAGCTCAGTGATAGGAAAGTTGCTGCCTTTGGAGAGCAGCAGGAGAGGAATCTGGAGAGGGCAAGGCACTGCTGGTTGTTATTATATGTCTCTCAGTGCTGTAGCAGCCCCCCTTCTCCTCGGAGGATATGGTTCAAGACCCCCAGTGGACGTCAGAAACCACGGATAGCACCAAACCCTATATATACTATGTTTTGGTCTGATAATCTAGATGGCTACTAAGTGACTGACAGGTGGGCAGCAAGTACAGTGTGGAGACACTGGTCAAAGGGATGACTTGCGTCAAAGGGTGGGATGGCTTGGGACGGCACAGGACTTCATCATGCCACTAAAAAGGCGGCTGTGCACTCTTACCTTAGATAATTGTTTATCTCCGGAATTTTCCATTTAATATTTTGAGGCTGCAGAAAGCAAAACAGCCAATGGGGGGATGACTTCTTTACTTTTAAATTGTTTAATGTATTACTTCATCTTTTAATTTAGTTTATTCCTAAGAGCTAAAATATGGAAACAGCTCAAATGTCCATCAACAGATGAATGGATGAGCAAAATGTGGCCTATCCATACAATGGAATATTTTTCAACCTTAAAAAGGAGGGAAATCCTGTCACATGCTATAACATGGATGAACCTTGAAAACATTATGCTAAGTGAAATGAGCCAGTCACAAAAGGATAAATATTGTATGATTTCACTTATAAGAGGTACTAGGGGTGGGGCATGGTGGCTTACACCTGTAAGCCCAGCACTTTGGGAGGCTGAGGCAGGAGGATCACTTGAGGTCAGGAGTTCGAGACCAGCCTGACCAACAGGGTGAAACCTCATCTCTACTAAAAATACAAAAATTAGGCAGGCGTGGTGGTGGGCGCGTGTAGTCCTAGCAACTCAGAAGGCTAAGGCAGGAGAATTGCTCAAACCCGGGAGGCAGAGGTTGCAGTGAGCTGAGATCCTGCCACTGCACTCCAGCCTGGGTGACAGAGCGAGACTCTGTCTCAAAAAAAGAAAAAAAAAAGAGGTACTAGGGTAGGTAAATTCACAGAGGCAGAAACCACAGTGGTGGTTGCTGGGGCTGGAGAGGGGAAGATGCGGAATGACTGTTGAATGGGTGTAGAATTTCTGCAGAAAATCTGCAGATGGATAGTGGTGATAGTTGCACAACAATGTGAATATACATTGTTACAGTGATATTAATATCACTGTAATACAGTGATATTAATATCACTAAGCTGTACACTGTAATACAGTGATATTAATATCACTAAGCTGTACACTTAAAAATGGTTAAAATGTTGAATTTTATGTTTGTTTTACCACAATAAGAAAAGTTGAATTTAATAAAATCGGTACATTTGAAATACAGGTCTGCTACAAAGAACATTAAAATACAGGTCTGGGGCCGGGCGCGGTGGCTCACGCTTGTAATCCCAGCACTTTGGGAGGCCGAGGCGGGCGGATCACGAGGTCAGGAGATCGAGACCATGGTGAAACCCCGTCTCTACTAAAAATAGAAAAAAAATTAGCTGGGCGTGGTGGCGGGCGCCTGTAGTCCCAGCTACTCGGAGAGGCTGAGGCAGGAGAATGGCGTGAACCCAGGAGGCGGAGCTTGCAGTGAGCCGAGATTGCGCCACCGCACTCCAGCCTGGGCGACAGAGCGAGACTCCGTCTCAAAAAAAAAAAAAAAAAAAAATACAGGTCTGCTACAAAGAACAGGTTCTGCTACAAAGAACATTAATTCATGCCTGATACTTGCAGTATTATCATCTGTAAACTAAGCATTAGCTTGAAAAAGATATTTTGGGAATTTCATTTTATTTATTATTTAATTCAATTTATTCCTCTCTAACTTTGTCTTATGTAGTAAATGGCCACTACTTTGCCTCCATTATTTCAAGCATTATCTATACCAGAGAAAAATACTTCAGCATCAAAGAGCAGTTTTCAATATGACATTCATTGACTTGCTGAAAGGAGGTGTCAGATTTCATTCAGGGAGGATGTGAGGACCTACTACACGTCAGCCCTGTGAGGCACAGGGTAAACAGAGACAAATAATATTTCCTTAAAGTATCTGCCACAATATAATAGGAGAGACAGACAGGAAGAAAGAAAGGGCCTGCGATCTCATGGCATCCAAGGTGAGCACACAGTGGGCAGAGGACACAACAGGACAAGGAGAGCACCTCTCAGCTTGGTAGAGAGGAGCTTGGGGCCAGCACTACAGAGCACGGAGATGAGGTCTTCAAAGGTGAATGACAGTTTGTTGTACAGCCACAGGAACCAGGGTGAAGCTGAGCCTGCCCACCATCTTTTGAACACCTGCCCCATATTCCTGCTTCCATATCTGTCGTTACTGCAGATTAGTTGCTCTCCAAATTGCATTTCCATGCTGTGCTGTGTGATTCGGATTAATAGGGACTGCATTAAATGCTTTCTATGAGGATCTTTCCCAAACTGGAGGCTGGAGGAAGCACTCAGTGTCTCGGGACATTTTCAAGGCACTCAGTCTCACTGGGGTGACAGATCTTATCAGCAAAGACTTTTTACCCAAGAGGACAAAGTGTCCAAATGGGTGCTTGTGGGAATGTGCTGGGGGTTGGGCAGTGTTTCACTCTGTTTTTTGCTGCTCTAATGGAATACCACAGACTGGCTAGCTTATAAAGAAAATAAATCTATTGCCTACACTTCTGGAGGCTGGGAAATCCAATATCAAGGGGTCGGCATCTGGAGATGGGTCATCCGGCAACGGGAGGCAGAAGGGCACGGGAGCGCCTCCAGAGAGCCAGAGAGCAAGGGGGCTGCACTCCCTTTACACCAAATGTACTCTGCGATCATGGTATTAATCCTGTACTTGAAGGAAAAAAATTCTGTACCAGAAGTAGTATTTGTTGTCTCCTGAGCCCATCTGGATCTACCTGAACTTGCTCCTTTTGGTAAGAAGGCACCGTTTTGACTTAAGTGGGTGCGGAAATCTAGCAGCCTCAGGTCCCCACACGGAATGCCTGTGTATACTTGTCAGCATCAGTTACAACTCCTTTAATCCTCAGCGTGTGAAGGAGGGAGAGGATTTTTCTCTTTGGCAGTGTCTGACAGATTCTCCTGTTTGAGGAACGTTGCTGGCTAGTGACATGGAGGAGCACTCACCAAGAGAGAAGGGGTTGATTTTATCACTGAAAGCCCAGCTCTGTGGTACATTCTAGAAGCTCTCAACATCTAGGTGAGTTTTACTCAAAGATTTTTCTGGGAAAAGGGAAACCTTCTGAAATGGGAGGTTGTTGTTTAAATTCTCATTCTTCTTTCCCCTTCTCTCCCCAAGTCTGATGGTGCGCACCAGAAGCTTCTCCGTCCTGTTGAATCTAATGAGAACATCACATGGGCAAGTGTTCAGTTAACACCCAAAAAGAGCTGCAGCCACAGACTGGCACTGCATCAGGAAAGGCAGATGGGAACACATTCTAGTGAAATGCAGGAAGTTAGAGACACGAGGCAAAAAAGATGTTAAAGAGTTTTGTGTCAGAGATAGCAGAAACTGCTTAATTACTTTTTGGAGTTTGGATTTCTAAATCACGGCTTTCTGGAAAATTCAGATTCTTATCAGTAAAAGATCCTGCTTTAGGTTATTTAATGTTTGGAGTCTTATTATCATTATTTGCACTTTATTGCACAGGTTGGAGTGCAGTGGTGCAATCTCGGCTCACAGCGACCTCCGCCCCTGGGTTAAAGTGATTCTTGTGCCTCAGCCTCCCAAGTAGCTGGGATTACAGGCACTCGCCACCACACCTGGCTAATTTTTGTATTTTTTAGTACAAACAGCGTTTCACCATGTTGGCCAGGCTGGTCTCAAACTCCTGACCTCAAATGATCTGCCCACCTCGGCCTCCTAAAGTGCTGGGATTACAGACGTGAGCCACTGTGCCTGGCCTGGAGTTATATTATTTTGTAAAACCAGTGAAGAATAGAAAATGGTAACCATAAAGAGGAAACACTTTAATACAGCAAATATATCTGAAATTTGACCCCCTAAGCATATCAGTATTTCCCCCATCTAGTCCTCTATATATCCACATTATTTGTATGTAAACAAAAGCATTTTTATCTTCCACCTTTCCTCTGGTGTATCGGAAGTGTTTTACATACTTCCTCTGAGGAGTTTTGATTATATGAAATATTATATGAAATATTTCTACACTTTACTATCATGCCCTTTAAAACATTTTTAAAGCCTAAAGGAAGGGACCGCCATTCTGTTTCCCTCCCTTTGTTAAAGTCACCAAGATTAATTTGATATTGGTTGACTGAGACGGTCTTACTCACACAGGCTGGAGTACAATGGCTTGATCATAACTCACTGCTGTGGCCTCCAACTCCTGGGCTTAAGCGATCTTCAGGCCCCAATGTCCTGAGTAACTGGGACTACAAGCATGTGCCACCATGCCCAGCAAATTTTTAAAAATATTTTTTAGAGACAGGGGTCTCACTATGTTGCCCATGCTGGTCTTGAACTCCTGGGCTCAAGTGATCCTCTCTCCTCTGCCTCCCAAAATGCTGGGAATACAGGCGTGAGCCACTGCACCTGGCCTAGTTTAATGTTTATTAAGAACCATCAATGAAATACATGTTGTTGCTAATCTGTGGAATGGGTTAAAGGGTACAAAAAACCGACGCCAAGACAAACAGGCTTTTGTGGATTTTTTTCTCCAGAAACGGGGAAAAAAATATCCTTCGTTCATTCATACTTAACAATATCCTTCGTTCATTCATAATATCCTTCGTTCATTCATACTTAACAATATCCTTCGTTCATTCATACTTAACAATATCCTTCGTTCGTTCATACTTATTCACTGGATCAAATGTTACTTGGATACCTACAGCGGGTGAGGTGTGCATAGGGACACTCAGTGCCTGCCCAGGGAGCTCACTGTCCTCCAGGAAGACGGCTCCCACATACAGCATCAGGCGACGTGGCAGGAGGGACACAGACTAAGTTCCACAGGGTACAGAGGACAAAGAACCGAGTTCAGCCACGTTGACCTGGGAAAATATCGTGGAGGGACTTTAAACTGGAGTTGGGGAACAGATAGAGAAAGAGAAGTCATTTTATTGTCAGGGATGAAAGAAGTGAAGTCACCAAGGAAGGGAACCGCTGGGCATGTGGGAAGAACGGTGAGCAGCCCCCCACAGGCTGGCTGCAGAGTAAGGGGTGGCTGGGCAATGGGGCAGGCCTGCTGCTCAAAGCCCTTCACGGAGGGCCTCGCAACTTTGCTTAAACAGGAACTCACAGGTGGCTTTCAATTAGGTGAGTGACTTCAAGAGGGGGCTTTAAAGCATGAGTCTGAGCAGTTGTGTTCAAGATAGGCTGAATGGGGCCCAGCCTGCCCAGAGAGTGCAGGGGACAGCTTAGGGAGCCGGTGGCAGAAACTGAAAGGAAGGGCCACCCGGGGAGGTGCTAGGATGGAAGAACAAAGGGATCTGGGATGGCAGACAAGGGAGAAGTGCCCCGGTTATTCTGGGGTTTTGAGTTTGGGGTGATGAAATATCCCACAAATGGAAGGAGCATGGTCAGGAGCAGGCCCAGGGTGTGGCCTGTCTTCAGTCCAGCTGCTCACCGTGTCTGGGGTCCAGGTGGACCCAGGTGCAGTGCAGAGCTCATGGGAAGGAGGGAAGAGGCTGGAGTTGATCACAAAGAGACGCAGATCCAGAGGTGGACAGGATCTCTGAAGGACGATGCCTAAAGGGGAAACTACAAAGGACAGAACTTCTGGGAGTGCCCACACTGAAGGAGAAGCAAAAGAGGAAGAGACAAAGAAGGCACTGCCAGGGCCTGGAGGTCAGTAAATGCAGTGCCGTGAGGTCGGGGGGCAATGAGGGGGTGTCTGTGTCAGGTGCATTGGGGCCAACCTTGACGCTGAGTTCAAAACACAGACCAGGAGCTCGAGGAAGAAACGGTGCCCCCTTCTGAGAACTTTGTTGGTGAAAGGGAGAAGAGCGGTGAGACCTCGATTTCCCTTTCGAGGCTGTCCTAGAAGCTGGCACTTCAGTTGTCACAGGGCAGTTCATTTGGACCCATATTTCTTCCAAAATAGTCTGTGGAGGGGTCACTGGCACCCAGCCCTTTGCTCTTCCCCCACGGTGCTGTTCTTCCAGGCAGGGTGGGTCCATCAGCTGCCGCTCCTCACCACACAACGCAGATTCCATGTGTCTATAGAACTGGAAGACTCTCCCGCGGTTATAGACATTTAACAGGAATTGAGTAAGAAAAAGCTCAGATGTTAACGCCTAAGCCAAAAGAGAAAAGGACAGAACCCTGAGTCCCGCCTCCTCCAGCTGGGGCAGGCCACTGCACTCGCCCTGTTTGCCTCTGGGTGTTAGCGGAATCTCCTTCCCCTCCACTGCCATCCCTAGCATCAGCCAACATCGAGCAACTGAAATCCAAAATGCCACACACCCCAAAGGTAACAGATTGAAAGAATCCCAGAGTTGGAAGGAGACTTAGAGGTAACTTAGATTATTTAACAGGGATTGCCAAAACTACTGCCTGCAGGCCATCCTGCCACTGTCCTTTTTGGGTAAAGAAGTACTGGTGGCCGGGTGTGGTGGCTCACACCTGTAATCCCAGCACTTTGGGAGGCTGAGGCGGGCAGATCACCTGAGGTCAGGAGTTCCAGCCCAGCCTGGTTAACATGGTGAAACCCTGTCTCTACTAAAAATACAAAAATTAGCTGGGTGTGGTGGTGAACACCTGTAATCCCAGCTACTCAGGAGACTGAGGCACGAGAATCGCTTGAACCCAGGAGACAGAGGTTTCAGTGAGCTGAGATCACGCCACTGCACTCCAGCCTGGGCCACAGAGCAAGACTCTGTCTCAAAAAAAAAAAAAGTACTGGTACATAGCCACACCCATGGGTCCACTTAATAACTGTGGCTGCTTTTGTGTGACAGTTGTCGAATTTAGCAGTAGCATCGGAGACTATTTGTCTCACAATATCCAAAATATTGACTATCCAGCCCTTTACAGAAAGGGTTTGCAGAGCCCTGGGTCATACGCTGGCTCGCTAGCTAGCTGTGCCTTTACTATGAACAAACAGGCCTTTTTCTTTCAACCTGGGCAAATTACAGTGTTTTTAAAAAGCACCAAGAATACTTTTTGGAAGTCAGAGTTTTCTGTCAAGTGGCTTTGGCTATACTCCAGATCTTTTTTATTCATTTGGCTGTAGAGCTGGATGGGCACATGGTATAAAAACAATTCTCAGACCTCACTCTTGTTTCTGCTCAATCCCTGTCCTTTTAACCAGCACAATGAAAGTGCTTCAGTCAGCAGGGTCAAGTAGGATAACCAGAGCAAAATGTGAAAACGAGATTAGAGCTGTGATTAGAGGCTGGGACGTGTGCTGAGTTCCCTCTAATCACGTGATATGAGCTAAGGCCACCATTTATCATAAAACAAACTGTCCAGCTTTGGGAGACATGGAATGGATGACAACTGCATTTTAAAATGTGTTCAAGTAAATGAAGCATAGTCATTTTGGAAAACAAGGAAGCAAAGCTTAAAAATAGCTGAAAGAGTTTTCAAGTTTTCACATGTGTATGTTCCTAAGGGATTTTCATTACTTTTGTTCCGAAGTGAGATGTGAAGTGATTTCCTTTTTATTAGCATATGAATATCAGGGCCATTTGATTTTGGAGAGATGCACAAATGAAAGTCAATTAACATTTGGGGGGTGAGTCCACCAATCTATCATGAATTTACCTGAGTAAAGTTAGGTGAGAAGTCCTCCTGCGTGGGGAAAGTGCACCTGTGAGCTGCCGACTGGGGAGGAATCATCACGGGCTTTTTGGAAAGTGGTTTGGCAATATGCATCAAAACCATTAAGAGAGTTTATATCCTTTACCCAGCCATCCTGCTCCTAGGAGTCCACCCTAAAGAAATAACCAGAGATGTGGAGAACAGTTATGTACAACAAGCATTATTTAACATAGCCCCAAAGTGGAAATCACTTAAATGTCCAACGGTGTTCAACAACTGAGTTCTGCTTAAACAAAATGTCATACATATATAAGGTGGAACGTCATGAAGCCTTTAAAACTATGATTTTCAAGAAAACATAATGTGGAGAATTTTCATAATATATTAAGTTTTAAAAATCAGGATAAATACACAGCATGATCCAAATTTCATATAAGCATACATTTAGAAAATACCTCAAATAAAAGAAATCATAATGTTAGCAGAGGTGTGTGCAGTCAGATGCAAATCTGTAGAACTCATCTTCATGTTTCAGTGTTTGTAATTTTACTATGTGTCTTGACTTGGTAGTTTTTTTTTTTTCCTTGACTTCAGATTTCTTGGACTTCTGAATCTATGGATAGGATCTTTTGTCAATTCTGCCAAATTCTCAGCTATTATCTTTTCAGATATTGCCTTTGCTCCCTCTCTGTCTCCTTTACTTCTAATATGTTGATTAGACACATGTGAGACCTTCTCTCGCCATTCTTCATGTCTCTGAATCTCTTTTTCATACCTGCCATTTCTTTGACTCTCCATGCTGCATTCTGGATAATTTCTTCGTGTGTGTGTGTGTGTGTGTGTGTGTGTGTGTGTGTGTGTGTGTGTGTATTATATTATATTATTTATTTTTTTTTTTTTTTGAGATGGAGTCTGTCTCTATCACCCAGGCTGGTATGTAGTGGTGCAATCTCGGCTCACTGCAACATTTGCCTCCTGGGTTCAAGTGATTCTCCTGCCCCAGCCTCCCCAGTAGCTGGGATTACAGGTACCTGCCACCATGCCTGGCTAATTTTTGTATTTTTAGTAGAAACAGGGTTTCACCAGGTTGGCCAGGTTGGTTCTTGAACTCCTGACCTCAGGTGATCCATCTGCCTCAGCCTCCCAAAGTGCTGGGATTACAGCCATGAGCCACCACACCCGGCCTCTTTAGCTATATTTTTTAGTTCACCAATTCTTTCTTCAGCTATGTGTTAAATCCATCCATCGAGTTTTAAATTTCAATTATTATTACTATTTTTTAATTTCTAGAACTTCTATTTGGTCATTATTTATTTCTTATTTACCTCACATATTTCTAATCTTGTTTTTTTTTTGTTCTTTAAATGTTTACATTCTGTGTCTGATAATTCTAAAATCTTAAGTCTTTGTAGGTCTATTTCTACTGACTCTTGTTTCTGTTTATTCTCTCTCATAGGGCCTCATTGCTTTGTGCATGTAATGAGTTTTTACCTGTAAGCTGTGTAAGGGAACATTTTTAAAATGACTTTTTTCTTGCTCCTGAAAGGGAAAAAGACCATTACTCCTTCAATAGCTGCTCACTGGAAGATCTTGTGGGGCTTCTTTGAGACACAGGACAAAGATGATTCCTCCCAGGAGGATTGGCAGGTGCTTCTCCCAGGTTGGAGACACCTTAAACCCAGCTGTCACCTTGAAGGGATTTTGTCCAACTAGTTGTGTGAGCTCAGGCTAAAAATATGCATGGGAACTAGCTTATGGTTATAAGTTATCTGGGGCAGGATGACCCCTTTCCACTGAATACCATAGATTAAACAGGCAAAGTTTCCTGCAGTCTTAGAAGGGAGTGATTACTAATTCTTTTCTTTTTTCTCTAATTTTTAAGCTGAGTACACGGTCTTCTGGGATGTCAGCTTTTGCCTAGTAGACTCTTTGGGTAAACCCTGGACTTTACCCTTGACCACTGTGCCTCACAGGGCCCTGAAAACTGAAGCTCAAATTCATCCTCAATTCCTTTCTTTTTCTCCATGTTGCACAGTGACCATGACAGGATATCCTACAGGCCCATCTTCCATTTATATCCAGCTTTTGACCCCTTCACACCACCTCAACTGCCACCTCCATGCCGGGCCACCACCATGCCCAGCCTAGATTGCTGTGCCAGCCTCCTAAGCAGCCTCCGTGCTCCTTCCCTGCCCTCTCATAGTCTGCCCTCAGCACAGCAGCAAGAGTGGCCCTTTCATAAATCAGATGATACCACTTCTCTGCCCAAATCCTGGGAGCTTCTTCATTTCACTTAAAGCAAACACAAAGTTTTACAGAGTGACCTGTGAGCAGGGCCACCCCACCACCTCCCCTCTCCAGCCTTGGTAGCCCCCACTGTCCCTCGCTCACGCGTGCATGCTGGGTCACCTCCTGATGTCTCCTGGGCCATGCAGGCCTCACTCTTCACTCACATATACCTCACCTCCTTCAAGCCTTTCCTCCAATGTTGCTTTCACAGTGAGGCCTACCCAGCTGGGGTCTTCTTTTCTTTTTTTTTTTTGAGACGGAGTCTCGCTCTGTTGCCCAGGCTGGAGTGCAGTGGCGCAATCTCGGCTCACTGCAAGCTCCGCCTCCCGGGTTCACGCCATTCTCCTGCCTCAGCCTCTCCGAGTAGCTGAGACTACAGGCGCCCGCCACCACGCCCAGCTAATTTTTTTTGTATTTTTAGTAGAGACGGGGTTTCACCTTGGTCTCGATCTCCTGACCTCGTGATCTGCCTGCCTCGGCCTCCCAAAGTGCTGGGATTACAAGCGTGAGCCACCGCGCCCGGCCAGGGGTCTTCTTTTCTTCCCTTTTTTTTTTTTGAGACAGAGTGTCGCTCTGTCGTCCAGGCTGGACAGATCTGCAGTGGCGCAATCTCTGCTCACTGCAACCTCCGCCTCCCGAGTACAAGCAGTTCTCTGCCTCAGCCTCCCAAGTGGCTGGGATTACAAGCACCCACCACCACACCCAGCTAATTTTTGTATTTTTAGTAGAGACAGGGTTTCACCATCTTGGCCAGGCTGGTCTTGAACTCCTGACCTCATGATCCACCCACCTCAGCCTCCCAAAGTGCTGGGATTACAGGCGTAAGCCACCGTGCCCAGCCTTTTTTTTTTTTAAAGAAGCAGGGTCTTGTTTTGTCACCCAGTCTGGAGTGCCATAGTGTGATCACGGCTCACTGCAGCCTTGGACTCCTGGACTCAAGCGATCCTCCTGCCTCAGCCCCCTGAGTAGCTGGGACCACAGATGTGTACCACACACTCAGCTAATTTTTTATTTTTTGTATAGACGGGGTCTTGCTGTGTTTCCCAGGCTGGTCTGGAACTCCTGGGCTCAAGGCATCTGTCTACTTCAGCCTCCCAAAATGTTGGGATTACACGTGAGAGCCACTGTGTGAAGCTCGGATTTTATTTTCAATAAAAATATTTATCTTCCACATTTATTTTTTGGCCAAGAATTAGGCAGTTCTACCTGAAACTCTCCTATTCTGCTGATGGGAGTGTAAAACGGTACAACCCCATCTGGCAAAGAGTTTACTGTTTACTTAAAAAGTTACATATGCACTCGCCATACAGCTCAATCACTGCACTCTTAGACCTGACAACACGCGTCTCCACAGAGTCTTGTAAAAATGCTCACGCTGGTCCAAATTGTGATGGCCAATGTTATGTGTCAACTCAAGTGGGCCAAGGGGTGCCCAGACATTTGCTGGAACCTGATCTTGGGTGTGTGTGAGGGTGTCTCTGGATGAGATGAACATTTGGATCTGAGATCAGGTGCGTGAAACAGACTGCCTCCCTGACGTGACCCCACCCCGCCAGTCAGCTGAAGGCCCGAAGAGATCCAAGGCTGGCCTGGCCTTCCTGCCAGCAATAGGAAATTCCTCCAGCCTGACTGCCTTCAAGCAGGGACAATGGTTTCATTCCTGATTTCAGATTCCAGCTGAAATATCAGGTCTTCCTGGGTCTGAAGCCTACCGGCCTTCGGACTAGAATGACAACATTGGCTCTCCTGGGTCTCCAGCCTCCGTAATCACATGAGCCAGTTCCTTAGAATAAATCTCCATCTATCCACCTACCCAGCTGCATCCTATTGATCCTGTTCTCTGGAGAGCCCTGAGTAATGTACTACCCAAAAGCTCTTGAGCAGGTGAATGTGCACACAATGGGACTCCCAGCAATGAAAAGAGACACAGGACTGCAGCCTGCAGTGGCAGAGATAAATCTTGGAAACATGAGTTGAGTGAAAAAGGCAGCCACAGAGGAGTCCATACAGTATAGTCCAACTTACATGAGGTTCCCAAAAGGTGATAGTGCCCAAAAGGTCAGTGATTGCCTGGGCCTGACAGTGAAGGAGAATTGACATGGAGCACAGGGAAACTTCAGGGGTGACAGAAATGTTCTTGATTTGATTGTGGTAACGACTACATACACATTTGGCATACAAATGTGGGAAAAGAAAAAAAAAAAGAAAGAGAAGAAAAGAAAAAGAAAAAAATGAAGCCAAGCACAATGGCTCACACCAAGTAATCCCAAAACTTGGGAGGCCAAGGTGGGAGGATCACTTAAAACCAGGAATTCAGGACACACACCTGTAGTCCCAACTACTTGAGAGGTCCAGGCAGGAGGATTGTTTTTGCCCAGGAGGTCAAGGCTGCAGTGATCATGCCGCTGCAATCCAGCCTGGGTGACAGAGAGAGACCTTGTCTCTTAAAAAAAAAAAAAAAAAAAAATGGCCGGGTACGGTGGCTCACACCTGTAATCCCAGCACTTTGGGAGGCCAAGGTGGGTGGACTGCTTGAGCTCAGGAGTTTGAGACAAGCTTGGGCAACATGGCAAACCTCATCTCTACCAAAAATATGAAAAATTAGCCGGGCATGGTGGCACGCACCTGTGGTCTCAGCTACTCGGGAGGCTGAGGTGGGAGGATCTGTTCAGCCTGGAAGATTGCAGTGAGCCATGGTAGCACCACTGCACTCCAGCCTGGATGACAGAGTGAGACCCTGGCTCATAAATAAATAAACAAATAAATAAAAAATAATTTAAAAAAAAAACAGAATTCTCCAGCCCTGGCAAAGGACTAAACTTTTCTTTGATGCTCCGATCTGTGTCAGATGAAGTTTCAGCCAGAATCCAATGTTTCATTCATTCATTCGTGCATGCATTTGATCACCATTAAGTGCCTACTGCATGGTAAGCCATGGTCCAGGCAGATTCAGTCCCAGCCTACCTGGAGCACAGATGGGCATGGAGGTCTTCGCTAGGTCCCCTTTACACCTGTAGGCAGTAAAGCCAACATTCCCCGTCCTCCCAATCCCCACCATTTATGGAAATGAGATCCTGCCATGTGAAGTGGCTGACTCTGAAAATAACATGGCAAGTCAGAAGAGGCACTGGTGTTAGAATTCGGGAAATTCTTGGTTTTTGTTGTTTGTTGTTGTTGTTGTTGTTGATTTGTTTTTTGAGACGGAGTTTCACTCTTGTTACCCAGGCTGGAGTGCGATGGCGTGATCTCCGCTTACCACAACCTCTGCCTGCCAGGTTCAAGCGATTCTCCTTCCTCAGCCTCCCGAGTAGCTGGGATTACAGGCATGCGCCACCACACCCGGCTAATTTTGTATTTTTAGTAGACACAGGGTTTCTCTGTGTTGGTCGGGCTGGTCTCGAACTTCCAACCTCAGGTGATCTGCCCGCCTCAGCCTCCCAAAGTGCTGGGATTACAGGCACGAGCCACCGCACCTAGCCAAGAATTTGGGAAATTCTTGGCTCTTGGTCTTCTACCGGTGGACATCATATCTACTCATGTGCAATTACTTGGATGTCTGAGTTGAGCTTGGTTTGCACATTTAACAAAAACTCCGGAGGCCACCATCCAGGTTTGTACAAGTGCACACCAAGAAAAGCAGCTGAAGCCTCCAAGCAGTGTTCTGGTAGGGAATGCTCTGTCTCAAGACAGAGGGTGCTTAGAAACAAACTTCAATTTCACGAGGTCTTTAATACAAACGAATAAGGAAGAACTGTTTTCAACCTTAGCTGGATTTGCCAATTGGATACATTCCAAAATCTTAGTATTCTTATTAGCTGTTTTGTGTCTTACCCAAACCAGCCTCATTTCCGTCTAATAAAGGCAGTCATGAAAGATACAGTCTTGGTGGCCAACGTTCGATAGTGATCTTACTTTTGCAGTCGTGGAATGGTTTCTTAACTATGCTTTCAGTAACATTAAAATCACTTCCCAGATTTAAGAACTCATTACCAGATAAATGGTTGATCCACAGAATCAATAATTTAAATTGTGTCAAATAGGCTGTACTTAAAATTCATTCGAAATAGAAATGTGTTTTCTTGTTGAGGATTTTATGTTGCAGCCTTATGGACAACAGAGGCAGTGCCCTGCTGAAGTGCAGGACCCGCACCTAATGATGGTGCACTTTCCTGAAGAGCTCCGAGGGACCCTGTGGCTCAGACAGACCCTATGAGTGTTCAGAGAACCAACTCTGAAGCCAGATGGCCTCTCTGGGGCCCTGGCTCTATAACCTTGGGCAAGTGACTTAACTTCTCTGTGCCACTGTTTCTATCTATAAAGGAAATAACAATAGAACCTACCTCATAGGGCTGTTGTAAGGACTCAACACAGCAAGCTCCCATGTAAGTGTTTGTGCTATGATGAATATTTTTACATTTGGTTAGATTTGCAGCTTCTTTTGTTAAATGACAATGATAGTATTTATTTTGTATGGTAGCTGTGAGGATTAAATGAGATGATTCATGTAAAGTGCCTGATATATTTCAGTAAATAAAAGTTATTTATTTTGGAAGTTTATAGCTAAGTATATAGTTATAAAAATAATTGACTTTGGGCCGGGCGCGGTGGCTCATGCCTGTAATCCCAGGACTTTGGGAAGCCGAGACAGGCAGATCACCTGAGGTCAGGAGTTTGAGACCAGCCTGACCAACATGGAGAAACCAGCTGGGCGTGGTGGCGCATGCCTGTAATCCCAGTTACTTGGGAGGCTGAGGCAGGAGAATTGCTTGAACCAGGGAGGCGGAGGTTGTGGTGAGCTGAGATCACGCCATTGTACTCCAGCCTGGGCAACAAGAGCAAAATTCCGTCTCAAAAAAAAAAAAAAAAAAAAATAACTTTGGATGATCCTTTTAAACCTGAAATTTTTTTTTTTTTTTTTGAGATGGAGTCTCACTCTGTCATCCAGACTGGAGTGCAGTGGCTCGATCTCAGCTCACTGCAGCCTCTGCCTCCCAGGTTCAAGCAATTCTCCTGCCTCAGCCTCCCGAGTAGCTGGGATTACAGGCACCTGCCACTACACCTGACTAATTTTTGTATTTTTAGTACAGACAGGGTTTCACCATGTTGGCCAGGCTGGTCTCGAACTCCTGACCTCAAGTGATCCGTCTGCCTTAGCCTCCCAAAGTGCTGGGATTACAGGTGTGAGCCACCGTGTCTGGCTAAACCTGAAACTATATCTTGTCTGTGCATTTTTGATTTGTATCATTTGTATTTTTTATAATTTGTATTTTATATAATTTGTATCACCATTTTGCATGTTTTCTGAGTACCGATCTCACCACACCATCATGAAGTATGAACCTCTCGTTGACAGCTGAAGGAAGGAAAACACAGAACTTTTCAATGTCACGTCCGAGGCCACACACTGAGTAAGCGGAGAGCCAGGATGGAAGGGGCCCTTAAATATGAGGCAGCTCTGTCCCCACCTTCGCAGGTGTTGGGGCATTTGGTTCCCGTGACACCCCAGCAGGTGGGGTTGTTATCCCTGTGCCTTTTATGAGGACAAAACAAAACCTGGAGACGTTAGATCACGTCCAAGAGCTCGAATTCAAATGCGGGGCTTTCAGGTCCGAAGCCCATGTTCCTGGACTCTACCGCACTGCATCTCAACTCTGATGATGAGAGCAGAAGAGTTGACAGAAAGCTAGGAACAGGAGAAGGGAAGGAAGAGGGAGAGACAGAGGCAGGGAGAGAGGACACAGGAGCAGCCAGGCCTCCACCCGCACAGCCCCTGGGCCCACCCTGGAGACAACACTGTTCCACTGTTCTGGGAAGACCTGCGCGGCTGGTGAGGGGGACGATGGGATGCACATCTATATTCTAAATCAGCCTAGAAAGCAGATCAGAGCACGAGAAAGGGTCCAACATCTGTATTACTCATAATAGGGCTTCCTACATCTGCCGCCCAGGGATCCAGAACAGAGAGGAGGGCCAAACAGCAGTGGAGCAAAGCGAAGCAGGGAGCCAGCTTTCTGGGAAGAGCCGGTGTAGTTTGGGGGCCGTAGAAATTAAGGCGGCCTCCCTTGTGCTTTTCTGGGCCTTTGCTTTGGTTCTTTGGATGCTGGGGTAGGCAGAATAATGTCCCCCCAAAAATGTCTACAACCTAACCCCCAGAACCTGTGGCTATGTTAGGTTACTTGGCAAACTGGGGATTAAATTGCATATGGAATTAAGTTCTCCGACCAGCTGACTTTAAGATGGGAAGATTATCCATGTGGGCCCAGCGTGATCGTAAGTGTTCTTAAAAGTGGACGAGGGAGGCAGGAATGCAGGTCGCATGATGCCACATGAGAAAGACTCAACCAGCCCTCACTGGGAAGGAAACAGCCTCACCTAGAGCCTCGGGAGGGAGCCAGCCCCACTGACTCTGCCATTAGCCCAGCGATACTCATTTTGGACGTCTAACCTCTAGAACCGTAGGAGAATTGGCCCGTGTTGTTTGACGCCACTGCATTGGCAGTGACTTGTTACAACAGCACAGACAACTCACAGAGATGGCAAAGGGAGGGACAGTTCTCAGGACCTCTGCCTTTCATTTTCCCTTACTCCCTGTCAGGAGCATCGCCAAGCAACCACTGGGGTCCACTCACTGCTTTCCACCTCTGCCAACTGTGTGTTCTCAGAGTCCAAGCAGCTCTAGACTGAGTCCTGGTGCGGAGGCTCCTCTGCCACGCAGCAGACCCAGAGGAGCTCTGCTCTGCCCAGACCCAAGGCCAGATCAGAGCAACCTACAGAGGCGGCAGTGGCACCGGTTGGGGGCATGGGGTAGAGCCTGCTTTTGTGAGGCCTGAAGCTCTTGAAGGGAAAAAATACACAAGTACAAATATCAAGTTAGGTACGAATGTAAATATTGATTCAGAAATGAATGCAGAGACTTCCCTCTGGTCCTCCATCTACAGAAAGGGGGATGCACTGGGCCTGAGTTGGGGGGACTCAAGTTGGGCCAAGGGCTGTGAGGTATCTCGCTCTTGCAAATTTTCCAGAAACACCCGACCAACCCCTTGGAAGGCCTTGGAAGGAGCCCAGGCAAGTGAGAGGCCTGATGCACATGCCTCACAGGTTCGAATTCAACCCTTCTGTGGGAGGTGGAAGGGAGTGGGCGGGAGGGAGACAGTGGTCGCATGAAGACTGCCCATGACAACAGATAGAGAAGAAAACAGGATCAGGCACTGTGACTCATGCCTGTAATCCCAGCCCTTTGGGAGGCCGAGGTGGGCAGATCACCTGAGGTCAGGAGTTCAAGACCAGCCTGCCCAACATGGCAAAACCACATCTCTACCAAAAATACAAAAAACAAAATTAGCTGGGTGTGGTGGCAGGCGCCTGTAGTCCCAGCTACTCGGGAGGCTGGGGTAGGAGAACAACTTGAACCCGGGAGGCGGAGGTTGCAGTGAGCTGAGATGGCGCCACTGCACTCCAGCCTGGGCAACACAGCAAGACTCCGTCTCCAAAAAAAAAAAAGCAGAGAAGAAAATTATCTCATATATATATGTATATGAATATATACATATACACACATACATATACACACACACATACATATATATACATTCAGGAAAACAGGCTTCCTAAAGAAAGCAAATTGTAAGCAGGAGAATTGCGTGTTAGAAGTTTACAGATATGCAAAGCATCTTTTCTCCAATGGGCCCACAGCACTGTAGCTAACTTGCTTAACAGGCAGCATTGATGGTCCGTTAACTACCTACTTCTGAAAACAGAAAAATCATTACTGGATGGTGCTGGGGTTACAGTCCTATTTAGGTTACTGTGACAATGTCCCTACACTAGCATTGCATCCTTGTCTCACAAGACACTCCCTCTGGGGCTACTCCTGGCCTTATTTTTTTACTTTTTATCTTTTTTTGAGACGGAATCTTGCTCTATTGCCCAGGCTGAAGTGCAGTGGCATGATCTTGGCTCACTGCAGCCTCTGCCTCCTGGGTTCCAGCGATTCTCCTGCCTCAGCCTCCTGGGTAGCTGGGATTACAGGCACGCACCACCACACCTGGCTAATTTTTGTATTTTTAGTAGAGACGGGATTTTGCCATGTTGGCCAGGCTGGTCTTGAACTCTTGATCTCAGGTGATCTGCCTGCCTTGGCCTCCCAAAGTGCTGGGATTACAGGCATGAACCACTGTGCCCGGCCTCATTTTTAATTATAAATATGTATACTATTAATAGCATCTGCCCCTTTATATCAAGTATGGTTATAAAAAATAGTGCATTATAGAGACCATAGAAAGTAAAATAAAGGACTAAGAATTGTGGCTCATGTCTGTAATCCCAGCACTTTGGGAGGCCAAGGCAGGAGGACAGCTTGAGGTCAGGAGGTCAACAGCAGCCTGGGCAACATAGTGAGATCCCATCTCTACAAAAAAAAAAAATAGTCCCAGCTACTCTGGAGGCTGAGGTGGGAGGATGGCTTGAACCCAGGAAGCCAAGGCTGTAGTGAACTATGATGAGGCCACTGCACTCCAGCCTGGATGACAGAGAGAGACCTTGTCTCTCAAAAAAAAAAGGAAGGTAAAATAAATAAGATTCATCTGTAATTCCAGAAATAATCATTGTCACTTCATTCTAGTCTTTCTTTAGGATCTATAACCATGTTGTCCCTACCTGTCTGGCTTTTCACATCAACCCTGTGAAATCTGTGTTTCTTGGGGACCTAGCAGCAAGGACAACACTCCTCCTTTGAATAACTGAAGCAGAGCTCAATGAAGAGATTACTCACTGGTCATCTAGAGACCACAGGGACAGTGCAGGGACTGTCACAAGAGGGGACAGAGCGGGCACCTCTTTTTGCTCCCTGCCAGGGCTCCTGGGGTGGGTAGGGCCACCAAAGTTCAGGCGGAGAGTGGAGCCCCTGGTGGTGTCGGAGGACTGTCCTGTATTTTGGTAACTAAGTCAACAAGGCCCGAGAAAGTCCCCTGAGGCTGGATTTGGCCCATGAGCCTTCAGTTTGAGACTTTTGTGGGGTACTTTTTCTTCTTCCTTTTTAGAGACAGGATCTCGCTCTGTTACACAGGCTGAAGTGCACTGGCATGATCGTAGCTCATTGCAGCCTCAACCTCCTGGGCTGTAGTGATCCTCCCTCCTCAGCCTCCCCAAGTAGCTGGAACTACAGGTGTACGCAATGACAACTGGTTTGTTTTTTGAGTACACTTTTTATTGACATGTAATCCATACACACAAGTCTAATAAAGCCATTAAAAACTCCCATTTTTCTATTTTTTAAATGTGACCTGAAAAATTTCTTAGAGTTGAATTTTAAAAATGAAAATAACTTTTATAAAAATTATGAAAACAACATAAACTCACTTTAGAAAAATCAGAAAATAGAGATGAGTATAAAGAAGATAGTTGAAATCAAAGTAACCTTTAAGTTAGTGATGTCCAAAGGGTTTAGACTGTAAAGGACCAGATAAAGAAGGTAGGGTCTTGAAGCCCCATAGAGTAACTCTACATTTGGTTTAAGGAATCAGGAAAGTTCTTAAGTTAAAGTTTCCTGCATTAGTTAATTTCAGGCATTAGTTAAAATTCCAGGATGAAGTGTTTGGGGGGACTTTTGAATAATTTTGATGTTTGTAACCATCGGTGGATATAATCTGTTTTGCGTAAAGCTTAATTCAGGCTTTAATTAAATGAGTTTTTGAGAAACTCTTTTGAGGACTATTGTTTTTAACTTCATAAAAAGAAATTATTAAATACACTGTATTTAATTTTAGTAAATATGATGTATGCTCACATCTGTAATCTCAGCACTTTGGGAGGCTGAAGCAGAGGATTGCTTAAGCCCAGGAGTTCAAGACCAGCCTGGGCAACACAGTGAGATCTTGTCTCTACAAAAAATTATAAAATAAAATAAAATAAAATAATAAAATAAATTGTCAAGCACAGTGGTGCTTGCCTGTAGTCCCAGTTAGTAGGGATGCTGATGTGGGAGAGGCTGAGATGGGAGAATGGTTTGAGCCTGGGATGCTGAGGCTGCAGTGAGCTGTGACTGCTTCACTCACTCCAGCCTGGGTAACAGAGCAAGACCTTCTCAAAAAAATAAATACACTACAGTAAAAATTTCTCCAATAGACTTATGTTATTGGCAAATATGGTAAAAAAAAAAAAAAAAAGACATTTTCTAACATCAGGAGAAGCAGCATTTAAAATATGATAGTCTTGTAGATAAATGAATAAATAATTCTTTGTTATGACTATTACTATCTGTGGTGGTTTTAAAATATGCCCAGTCTTCTTCTTCTTTTTCTTTTTTTTTTTTTTTGAGACAGAGTTGCACTCTGTCACCCAGGCTGGAGTGCAGTGGCACCATCTCGCCTCACTGCAACCTCCTCTTCCCGGGTTCAAGCGATTCTCCTGCCTCAGCCTCCTGAGTAGCTGGGATTACAGGCGCCCGCCATCACGCCTGGCTACTTTTTGTATTTTTATTAGAGACGGGGTTTCACCTTGTTGGCGAGGCTGGTCTCGAACTCCTGACCTCAAGAGATCCACCCGCCTCGGCCTCCCAAAGTGCTGGGACTACAGGCGTGAGCCACCGCGCCTGGCCACATTTTCTTTTGAACTACCAGTGAAAATAGCTCTATTGAATCGGGGGTGAGGAGTATCAATTTTCCTACAACTTCTATGTCCTGCTTTATCGACCAGCCGAGCATCACTGACATAAATGGGGCGGCCTTTCCGTTCCAAAGCAGATATTCTGGGCTATCTCACCTAACTCTGAGGTGGCAGCCTCACCACACCTATCATCCTAGCACTCAGGCCAGGCCCCTGGCGGGGAGCCTCCAACGGATGACAGCGTGGCCCGCCCGAGGCCACAGGGAGGTGGGCGAGCTGTCACCTTCGATGGGACAGCCCAGGCTGTGTCCTGAGCACGCGGCCTGCCCAGGTGGCCTGGATCCTCGGCGGGGTCCCCATCCCTCTGCTCCGAGTGCGCCGAGGGCCGCGTGGAGCCCGGAGCGCCAGGGAGGGAGCCTGGAGGACCGCCTCTCTTTTCAAGCTGCGCTTCCAGGGACTTCGCGTTTGTGCTTGGCGGGCTGCGGTTGGAAGAAAAGTGCCAACGTGGCAGCTCCAGGGTCAGGCCCCTTCTTCCAGGAGGCGTTTCTCAGCCAAACCAACGCGGCACTTCTTTTCCCTTTTGGCACAGAAATGAGGAAGAGCAGCTGAGCTGGTCTCGGTCTCCCAGCTCCTGCAGTCTGAGGACCCCGGGATGCGCCAGCCAGGGCAGATCTGCTCGGGGGGGTGCCCCTCCCCCACCCCTTCCCTGCGGGATGCCCCCTTCCCTCCCCTCCTCCTCCGCGGGGTGCCCCTTCCCTTCCCTCTCCTCCCCACCCCTTCCCCGCGGGGTGCCCCTCCTCCCGGTGTCGCCGCCTTTCACGTGCTGCCCTTCCCCCATGTGTCTCCTCCCACGTCCGCCCCACCCCCACGTGTGTCGCCCCCGCCCCGTGTCCTCCCCCGCCCCTGTGGAAGGGAGGCTGGGGCTCCCGGGACCAGCAGGGAAGGAGCTGGCAGAGAACGTGGAGTGTTCTCCCTGCCAGGGTCTTTACCACCCTTTTTGGGGCCCTCACCCCACCTACACCGCTTCCATTCTTGGGTGCAAAGGGCCTTCCTTAATAGTCGGCGGCAGCTCTGGGGCCGGCGCATTTTTTTCTGTGGGGCACACCCGGCGCAAGAAGGGTGGAGGAATGGGGCTGCGCGTCACTCCCACGGCTTCTTACTTCGCAAGGAGGACCGAGGGTCACGTGAGTGAGCTGGAGGAGGTCACGTTACCTTCCTCCTGTGAGAGGCTCAAACACAGCTCAGGATTTTGCCAGTGTGGAGAGAAGAAACCTTCAGGCGGGGCGCGGTGGCGCTCCTGTGGCCCCAGCTACTCTGGAGGCCGAAATAGGAGGATTGCTTGTGCCCAGAAGGTCGAGGCCGCAGTGAAGTCGATTGTTTCACTGCACTCCAGCCTGGGCAACAGAGCGAGACCCTGCCCCGGCCCCCAAACACACACACACACACACACACACACACACAGAGAGAGAGAAAGAAAAAGAAAAAGAAACTTTCGGGAACCGGACAGCTGTTCTGTCCACTGGAAGGCACTCACCCCCCTGGCCTGGTAGACTGCTACCCATGCATCTGATGTCAGCTCAGACGTCTTCCTCCAGCTGCCTGTAGGACGCCCAGACCAGAAAGGGCGCCTCTAGATGCCCTCCTAGTTCTCAGGCCTTTTTCTTCATAGCACGTGTCACCGTTTGTGAGAACAAGTGATTTCTATGATTGAGAACTGTCTCCCCCTCTTGTCTGTGAGCCCTGTCAGTTCGGGGTGTCTGATTCTGCTCCCATGCTCAGTACCCAGAGGCTGATACATAGTATGCACTCGATAAAAAAAGGTTTTTGAGTGAATTAATCAATGTATCTGATCCCAGCTCTGCCTTTTACTAGCTCTGTGACACACACACTTACTTAACGTCTCTGAGTTTTACCTTCCACATATGCACAGTGGTGGTAAGTGTTAAATAAGATTTGTGGGAGGCCATTGAATTGGGCTGAGCTCCTGAACTAGGCCTCAATAGGGCAGACCAAAATGGAATCACTTGTGTTAAGTGCCACGTAATCAAACTGAAACTTAAACAAAACAGGAAAATCCCCCAACAGGGCCAGTTTTCCTGAAAAAATAGGAGACTACCAGCAACCAGTCAAAAGGGGGCCAGTCCACTTGAGCCTGCATAATAGAGAGGTTTCCTCCTCTTAAACTCATACAAGGAAATGTGGAGGGGTCCAGGTTGTTGGCGTTTTTAGAAAAGAATTGAACAAAACGCACAAACAAAGCAAGGGAAGAAGGAAGCAACAAAAGGAGGGATTTATCGAAAATGAAAGTACGCTCCACAGAGTGGGAGCAGCTGGAGCATAGAGGCTCTTGTTAAAGAATTTTCTGGGGTTTAAATACCCTCTAGAGGTTTTCCCATTGGTTACCTGGTGTACACTCTTATGTAAATGAAGTAGTGACCTGCAACCAGAGGCTGAGGTGAAGTTACAAAGGTTACACCCGATGCAAGCCTCTGATTGCAAAGTGAAGTTACAAAGTTACACTTCTGTGCAAAGGAAGACTTGGCCCACAATCAAGCTGATTGGTTGTGGGAAGCGACCAATCAGAGGCTGAAGTGAAGTTACAAAGTTACAATCCTATGTAAACGTCTGATTGGCTGCCCTCAGAGACACTTTCAATTTTCCATCTGCCAGGCAGAAAAGGGTGGGGGTTGGCAAAGGGAGTAGCCTCCGGTTTTTTTGTTTGTTTTTTCTTTTTTGAGACGGAGTTTCATTCTTGTCGCTCAGGCTACAGTGCAATGGCGCGATCTCGGCTCACTGCAACCTCCGCCTCCCGGGTTCAAGTGATTCTCCTGCCTCAGTCTCCCGAGTAGCTGGGGTTACAGGCGCCCGCCAACACGCCAGACTAATTTTTGTATTTTTAGTGGAGACGGGGTTTCACCACCTTGGCCAGGCTGGGCTGGAACTCCTGACCTCAGGTGATCCGCCCACCTCTACCTCCCAAAGTGCTGGGATTACAGGCATAAGCCACCATGCCCGGCTGCCTTCGGTTTTTTTTTGTTACTTAGGTGTGAAAAGTTGGGGTTTTCCTTTTGATTTAGTTCTAGGAAGTCCGCGTGAATCGGCCTTAGGTTCCCTGCCTCCAGACCCTATTCTCCGCCTCAGAAAGTCATCCAATGATAACCAATGCACTTTTCTCACCACACGGTTTCCTCATTCCTGCTTGAGCTGCCTTACCAAAGCCGATTGTTCTGCAACACCCAGCCGAGTGCCTTCTGTTTTGTGGTCTGGAGGCTGCCTGTTTCATACATTGCTAATAAGAGTCAATTAAATCTTTAAAACTCAATTTGTCAAAATGTCGTTCTTTGGTGTCAGAGACCAATACTGTAGGGAATTTGTGTTCATTAACTGAGCTCAAGTACATAGAACAGCCGGAGGGAAGAGACGCGCAGGGCAAGGTATGAGGTGGGGGCTGCAGGTGCACCACATTCCCACAACTTGGAAACTCTTCCAACCTGCTTGTTCAAGAGCTTTTTTAGAGCTTGATTTCTAGTCCCCTCCCCTTCTCACAGGTCTAGGGGTGAGGCTGAAGGATCCAACCTTCTACTTACCTGGTCTTTCCGGTGACCAACCCCATCCTGAAGCTATCTAAGGGTTCACCCTAAGTCACCTCAGTAGCATGAACTCAGATGTGATCAATAGGGGCTTTATTATGAATAACAAAAGACACTACTATCACTCAGGAAATTCTAAGGGCTTTAGGGGCTCTGTGCTAGGAACCAGGGACAAAGACCAAATATATTTCTCTAACTGTACCCTATCATCCTAATGGGCTCAAGGTGGTATCTTATTGTGGTTTTGATTTGCCCTTTCCCCAGTGATTACTGACATTCAGCATCTTTTGTGCTTATTACCCATTTGTATGTACTCTTTGGAGAACTGTTTATTCACGTCCTTTGCCCATTTTAAAATTGGGTTGTTTGGGTTGTGTGTGGTGGCTCCTGCCTGTAATCCCAGCACCTTAGGAGGCCGAGGTGGGCAGATCACCTGAGGTCAGGAGTTCAAGTCCAGCCTGGCCAACATGGTGAAACCCCGTCTCTACTAAAATTACAAAAATTTGCAGGGCGTGGTGGCAGACGCCTGTAATCCCAGCACTTTGGGAGGCTGGGGTGGGCGAATCACAAGGTCAAGAGATCAAAACCATCCTGACCAACATGGTGAAACTCCGTCTCTACTAAAAATACAAAAATTAGCTGGGCATGGTGGCGCGTGCCTGTAATCCCAGCTACTCTGGAGGCTGAGGCTCAAGAATTGCTTGAACCTGGGAGGCAGAGGTTGCAGTGAGCCGAGACTGTGCCACTGCACTCCAGCACCAGTGACAAGAGTGAAACTCAGTCTCAAAAAAAAACCAAAAAAACAAAAATTGGGTCTTTTTTTGTCGTTGAGTTTAGGAGTTTTTTGTTTTTTGTAGTTGAGGGTTTGTTGTTGTTGTTGAGTTACGTATATAGTCTGAATATTAAACCCTTATCAGATATATGATTTACAAATATTTTCTCTCATTCTGTGGGCTGCCCTCTGTTGATAATGTCCTTCGATACACAACAGTTTTTACTTTTGATGAATTTGTCTATTTTTGTTGTTGTTTGTGCTTTTGGTGTTGTAGCCAGGAAACCACTGGTGCTAAATCCAGTGTCATGAAGCTTTCCCCTTGTTTTATTCTAAGAGTTTTATAGTTTTAGCTTCTACCTTTAGGCCTTTAAACTTTTTTTTTTTTTTTTTGAGACAGGGTCTCCCACTGTTGCCCAGGTTAGAGTGCAGTGGTGCCATCTCGGCTTACTGCAATCTCTGCCTCCCAGGTTCAACAGATTCCTCTGCCTCAGCCTCCCAGGAACCTGCCACCACGCCCAGCTAATTTTTGTATTTTTAGTAGAGCCAGGGTTTCACCATGTTGGCCAGGCTGGTCTTGAACTTTTGACTTCAAATGATCCACCCACGGCCTTCCAAAGTGCTGGAATTACAGGCGGGAGCCACCGCACCCGGCCTGATCCATTTTGAGTTAATTTTTGCATATAGTGTGAGGCATCCACATTCTTTTGTGTGTGGATATCCAGTTTCCTAACACTATTTGTTGAAAAGACTGTCCTTTCCCCAGGGACTTTGCTTTGTTCACTCCTGTATCTGCAGTGCCAGAAGAGTGCCTAGCACATAGAGTCTTAGTAAGTGTTTGTTGAGTTACGAATAGATAAAATGAGATGTGCTCTTTCCAGGCCTCTGCTGTCCCTGTTCCACAAAATAAGATCACTAGATGAGGCCATCTCCAATGCTCCTTCCAGCTCCTCTGTGACTCTCAACTCATGAAATGCTTTCCAGACTGGAAGGGAGCATTTACCGAACACACTTGGGGTGGAGGAGAATGGAGACACCCAAATTTATTTTCAAACATTCTGTGTTGGAGGAGGGACATTGTAGGACATTTTCCCTCTTATCCTATTCTCAGTAGTGTTATTCAGCCCAGATTCACGGGAAGTTCTCACAACCTGAAACTGTGTATCCAGGGCATCCCCAGAAAGGAGGGTTTTTAAAGAGAACATTAGGAAGGCACACAATTTAATCTTTGTATTTTCAGGGGTTTTACATAGGGCCACACTGGAAAATCAAAAGGAGGCTCATAGTTATAAGTTTAAGCCTTTTTTTTTTTTTTTTGAGACAGAGACTTACTCTGTTGCCCAGGCTGGATAGCAGTGGCATGATCTTGGCTCACTGCAACTTCTGCCTCCTGGGTTCAAGCGATTCCCCTGCCTCAGCCTCAGCCTCCTGAGTACCTGGGATTACAGGCACCCGCCACCATGCCCGGCTAATTTTTTTTTTTTTGTAGAGACAGAGATTTACCATGTTGGCCAGGCTGGTCTCGAACTCCTGACCTTAAGTGATCCACCTGCCTCAGCCTCCCAAAGTGCTGGGATTACGAGCCACTGCACCCAGCCTGTACTTATTCTTTTCTCTGTGATTGCTGTTGTGTTGATTTTGTTATTTATTTACCCATTTAACTTTACTTCAAGGAAAAGCCATTTGGTACAGTCTGAGATGTTTCGTCAGAAGAAATAATGATGTTCGAGAGGAAGGAAATAGAAAAACTAAATGGAATGTAAAGTCTTGTGTAGGCAAAGCCCTTATTTCCAAACAGACATTTAATGTATGTTGGCTAGCCCCAGGACTAGACGTGATAATTTTTAGTGTTTCCAATCTAAGGATCTCAAAAATATTTTATACATGTGAAAATGTATGATTCATTCATTCATTTATTCAATGCATGCTTATTGAGTGACTATTATGTGCTGGGCATGTGCCACTCCATGGTGTCAGGGAGAGAACAGTGAACAAAACAGCTCAAGATTCCTGCCCTTGTCTTATACATAAGGTCTATTTAAAGACAGGAATCAAAATGAACCAGATCTGTAGTGTGCTAGATGATACCACGTGCTGTAGGGGAAAGGGCACTGGGAAGAGGAGGACAAGGTGGGGAGGAGCTGCAGCTTAAAACTGTGGGGTCGGCTGGGGGCAGCGGCTCATGCCTGTAATCATAGCACTTTGGGAGGCTGAGGCAGGTGGATCACCCGAGGTCAAGAGTTTGAGACCAGCCTGGCCAAAATGGTGAAACCCTGTCTCCACTAAAATACAAAAAATTAGCCAGGTGTGGTGGTGAGCACCTGTAATCCGAGCTACTCGGGAGGCTGAGGCAGGAGAATTGCTTGAACCTGGGAGGCAGAGATTGCAGTGAGCTGAGATTGCGCCACTGCACTCCAGCCTGGGCAACAGTGTGGGACTCCATCTCAAAAAAAAAATAAAAAAAAAATAAAAATAAAAATAAAAACAAACCTGTGCTTTTAAACGTCTTACCTTCTATGTTTTACAGTCATTCACTCATTTGGTCATTCATCCATTCATTTGTTACTTCAACACACATTTATTGAACACCTACTGTTCACCACGCACACAGTAGGCTACAATTGCTCTGATTTTGTGAGATAATGCACTTCTTTTCTTTTTTTTTTTTAGTTTTAAGAGCATAGAGGATTAAGTTTAATGTATGAAATAAGTTCAGATTTACATTCAGAGTTTCTTTCAAGGCCCTTTTGACCTCACCAACTTAAAATGATTGAAGTGATTGCCTGTTCTGCCAGCAGAGACGGATGCCAAGATATCACATGACAAATACGTGATTAAGTAGAAAGATAATTATGTTTTTCTATTTTTCCATAGATTAGAAGAACTTGCGTACCTACTTTATTATCTAACTAAAATGTTCGCATTTGTGCCAGCATTCCATTTGACAAACAGAGGTTTACCTGTGCAGGGAGAAACCGGGGGCAGCCTGTTCTCACTTCATTGTAGGTTACAGGGAAGGAAGCAGTTCTAGTGCCTCTGGTCTGTTCCAGAACAGCTTTTGCTGTCAAACTCGGGCGGATCCCCTGAGGTCAGGAGGTCAAGACCAGCCTGGCCAACATGGTGAAACCCTATCTCTACTAAAAATACAAAAATGAGCCGGACATGATGGTGCACACCTGTAGTCCCAGCTGCTGGGAAGCTGAGGCACAAGAATCGCCTGAACCCAGGAGGTGGAGGTTGCAATGACCCAAGATTATGCCACTGCACTCCAGCCTGGGCAACAGAATGGGACTCGGTCTTAAAAGAAAAGGTCATTGGTCAGGTGAGGTGGCTCATGCCTGTAACTTATTTTCTATATGAAGGATAGTGATAAATGAATATTTTCAAGGAGATTTTTGTTTCATTTATCACATGGTAGCTAGTACAGTTGCCAGAGAAAGTAATTGAAGACAAACAATTCTGCCGTTGTTAGGAATTTATTATCAGTCACAGACCATGTGATCTGGCTAAATATAGACTTCAGAATTTCTAAGAAACAATACATGTAAGATAATTCATTAACTCCTTACTACTCGTTTTCTTTATCTCTTTGGGTAGTCCAATTAATAGTAAAGTGTTATTGAAAATAAAAATTTACAGGTTTTTAGCTCTGTCCTGTTCAATATTTTTACCAATGACTTGAATAATGATGGAGAAAGTCCATTTACTTCATTTTCCAATGACAACAAGTTAATACAGTAAATGACTCAACTAGTTGGGCTGGCACCCGATCAACAAGATGATTTAGCGAGGACAGTGTTGGATGTTCCACTGAGGCTGGATGAAAAAAGCCCATTGCAGGGGTCCCAGAACGCAGATGCTTTTCTGGGCAGCTGTTCATGTGAGGAAATCAAAAGAGATAGTGTAAGTGAGAGCACTTTGTAAACTGTGCATTTACAAATGTTAGATATTTTGTCAGTAAAAGTCCTGGGATTTTGTTGTCTACAAGCCCATGGTGAGCCCACATGGAGACAAAGGCAGCTGAGAAGGAGTGGTCCAGTGAGCAGACACAGAATGAAAGAGAACAACAGAAAAGCAGCTGTGGGCAAAGCCCCCAGGAAAAATGCTGTGGGCAAGAGCAACTGATGGATGCTAAAATCTAGGGGGAAATTGTGAGGAGACAGGCTTTGCATAGTCTCAGAGTATCTCCCCAACTTGTTAGCTTTATAGTAGAGAAACTGGGAAGATGCCCCGTAACCAAACAGCCAAGGTGTGCTTAACTAAGTCACTATGGTATCACGCACCCCTTGGTGTGATGCACTAAGAAGGGCACACTTCATTTCTGTGGTCATCTTGCCAAAAATGTCAGGTGACCAACCACCTAAAAAGGAAGCAGTTAAGTAACTTTGGGAATTATCTAGGTTGCAGGTATATTCGTGCCTGTCTTTGCCTTGTAAATAATGGACATTATTGGCTGTCATTTTTGTTTGTTTGTTTGTTTGTTTGAGATGGAGTCTCCCTCTGCTGCCCAGGCTGGAGTGCAGTGGCACGAGCTCGGCTCACTGCAACCTCCGCCTCCCAGGTTCAAGTGATTCTCCTGCCTCAGCCTCCCATGTAGCTGGGATTACAGGCATCCGCCACTATGCCCAGCTATTTTTTTTGTGTGTGTGTATTTTTAGTAGAGATGGGGTTTCACCATGTTAGCTAGGCTGGTCTTGAACTCCTGACCTCGTGATTCACCTGCCTTGGCCTCCCAAAGTGCTGGGATTACAGGTGTGAACCGCCGCACCCGGCCTGGCTGTAATTTATTCAGCCTGGTTTATTCTCCCACAAGCAGGCCTGCAAGCCATTTTTATTAAAGGTGCTTTTGTGATGTTTAGTGCCACCGTGTATAGTTATGCAGGTTGTTGACTCTGCGTCTCTGGAGTGACAGTGGTTCTTGTGGATTGTGG
Organism: Hylobates moloch; assembly: GCF_009828535.3. Taxonomy (NCBI): domain Eukaryota; kingdom Metazoa; phylum Chordata; class Mammalia; order Primates; family Hylobatidae; genus Hylobates; species Hylobates moloch. Next base: position 100,067,474 of record NW_026652279.1, read on the forward strand.
TCCTTGGACCAGCAGCATTGGTATCACCTGGGAGCTTGCTAGAAAAGCAAATTCCTGAGCTCTAACCTTACCTGCTGAAGCAGAAGCTCTGGGGCCCAGAAATCTTTTTTTTTTTTTTTTGAGATGGAGTCTCGCTCTGTCACCCAGGGTGGAATGCAGTGGCACAGTCTCGGCTCACTGCAACCTCTGCCTCCCAGGTTCAAGCAATTCTCCTGCCTCAGCCTCCCAAGTAGTTGGGACTACAGGCGCCCACCACCACACCCAGCTATTTTTTTTTTTTTTTTTTTTTGTATTTTTAGTAGAGATGGGGTTTCACAATGTTGGCCAGGCTGGTCTCAAACCCCTGACCTCACATGATCCATCCGCCTCGGCCTCCCAAAGTGCTGGGGTTACAGGCGTGAGCCACTGTGCCTGGCCCCAGGAATCTATTTTTAACAAGGTCTCCAAGTGACTCTTGGGTAAGCTAAAGTTAGAGAACCAGTAGGCTACTATGAAACGGAGCCTCTAGCTTTAGGAAGTGCTCAGCTCACACAAACGTGGGTAGCATCCTTGCTCAGCGTCATCTCTTTGGACTGCAATCCCCACCCAGTGATCCTGGATTTCTGGATGCGGCTGTTTTCAAAGCGCAGGGTATTTTCAGCAGGATCTCACCACAGTGGGCCCCACCATGCCCAGGCTGAGAGCTCTGCCTGCTCTGTGAGGAGGAAGGGGTGCCGACTGGCCTTTCTGACCCCACTCCCTCCCTCCTCTCCTCTCACCTCCCTCCTCTACCTCTCACCACCCCCAAACCTCCTTTCTTGATGGCAAGCATTGCTTCTGTACCCCTGCAGCCCCCTTGGCTCTGGTGTTAGTCACAGCTTAGTGGAGGAGCTGTGGGCTTGCATCGGAGGACCTGGGCTTCAGCTGGGGGTCTGCCACTTACCAACTGTGCTTATTAACCCACAGTCCTTCCCGGAGCCACTGCTTATGCTTTCTGCATCCTGGTGTGACCTCAAGCAAGTCTTTAGGCCAAGTGTTTTCCTTTAAGACAAAGTTTTTTTTTTTTTTTTTTTTTGGACAGGGTCTCCTTCTGTTGTTGCACAGGCTGGAGTGCAGTGGCGCCAACACGGCTCACTGCAGCCTCCACACCCCCCACCCTCCTCACCCTCACTAGTAGTTGGGACTACCCACAGGCGTTGCATCACCATGCTCGGCTAATTTTTTTTTAAACTTGTTTTAAAGGCGGGGTCTCACTATGTTTCCCAGGCTGATCTTGAACTTTTGCACTCAAGTGATCCTAACACTTCGGCCTCCCAAAGTGCTGGGATTATAGGCGTGAGCCATGTGCAGGACCTGGACCAAGTCTTGATTCTCTCTGGATCCTCCCAACTGAAACATCAGGATGCCGCCCCGGGTGTCCATGGGGCTGGGGAAGTTGCTGAGCAACCTTGCCCTGCGAGAGCGAAGGCGGGCGTGTCCCTCGGGGGCGTACCCCGAGTGGGCAGCTGGCCCAGCCCGCGCGTCCCTCAGGGTCAATGCTGGGGCCCTGAGGGTGAGGTCAGCTGTGAGGTGAGGTCTGGTGGGCGAGGGGAGGTGCCCCGCGTGCGCGTCCGCATCCGGCAGGCGACTGAGCAGCCCCGGAACAGGAGCTTCCCGGCCGGCCGTGGCGTGGCGCCCTCCGCTGGGCCGTTCTCCCCGGCAGCCGCTAAGTCAGCGTCGCCTACTTTCCCACTCTCGAGTTCGCCCCTCTTTGCTGCCCGGCAGCTGGGTGTCCCATGTCCCCTGCCCGCCGGTGTGCGACCGCGGCCTCCCGCGGGGCGGTGACGGCCCCTGTCCTTCAGCCTGACCGCCGCCAGCTCCCTCGGCGTGTCCGGGGTGGCCAGGCCTTGTATAGAGTAGCTCCGGCATTCGAATCGCGCAGGCACAAGGAGGCCGTCTCCTCCCCGCCGGCCAGCGGGGCCGGCCAGGGCCCGAGCGGAGGGGGCGCCCGGGTTCCACGGTCGGGTTGTGGGGCTGGCGCTGACCTCACCGCAATGGGCCCCTGAGGCCTCCGTGGCTTCTCACGCGGCCTGACTTCGGACTCGAGTGCAGGCTCTTACCTGAATCTCTGTGTAGACAGGGTGGGTGGGACTCCGTCCTGAGGTGGCGCCGGGGGGTCGGGTCTCCCGCCGCAGGCCGGTCCGTGGGGCGCTTCCCGTCGATTCCAGGAGCGCCCGCGTGTCTGCTCAGCGCCACGGGTCCAAGCGTGGGGGAGGACGAGACTTTCAAGGCGGGGGGTGACGGTGCCATCCAGCCCAGAATACCCACCCCCCAGTGGCGGGCTGCCGTGCCCGGGCCCTGATCCCTGCGCTTGCAAACATCACTTTCTGTCGCCCACGGGGCTCTGCAGATGTGGCCAGGCTAAGGGTCCAGAGTTAGGGAGATTATCCTGGATGATCCGGGCGGACCCTAAATGTCATCAAAGCGTCCTTGTAGGAGAGGGAGAGGAGGCGAAGGAAAGTGACCGTGGGGGCAGAGGCTGGAGGACCGCGGCGCCCGGGACCTGCCCGCACCTGAGTGCAGCCAGGTGGCGCCGATTCCGGACGCCCAGAACTGTGTGGGAATGCAGCTGTACTGTGCGGCGTGTAAACAAACCACCGCATCTGTGGGATTTTGTTAAAGCAGCCACGGGACCACCCCACCCCCTCCAGCTGTGGTCCTTTACCCGGCGGCGGCCACCTGGCAGCAGCCCGGTTCCCCATCCTGCAGGGTTCCTCCCGCCCGCAGACCGGCTCGGCCTAAAAACCTTGCTGAGAATCAAAGAGAGAGAAATATATGGAACGGAAGAGTCGACGATTTTGTGTAAAGTTTAGGGTTTGTATTCATCGATATATATTTACATATATGCACACGCAAATATACGTGTTTCCTTTGAACTCAACTTTATTGGCACAAAATTTACATATAACAATATAAATTTATTTTAATGATGCACTTTAGTGAATTTTGAAAAACCTCCATACCTGTGCAGCCGCCACCATCGCGGTGGTGAGGACGGAGGCGGCTCTGGGGCCTACCCCTGCAGTGCGTGTGGTTAGAGAAGCCTTGAGACTCGGGCTCCCATCGGTGATACTAAGTTTTCATTTTTCTTAAGAAAAATGTTCTTCCGGCCGGGCGCGGTGGCTCACACCTGTAATCCCAGCACTTTGGGAGGCCGAGGCTGGCGGGTCACGAGGTCAGGAGTTCGAGACCAGCCTGACCAACATGGTGAAACCCCGTCTCTACTAAAAATACAAAAATTAGCCAGGCGTGGTGGCAGGCGCCTGTAATCCCAGCTACTCCGAAGGCTGAGGCAGGAGGATCGCTTGAACCCGGGAGGAGGAGCTTGCAGTGAGCCGAGATCGCGCCATTGCACTCCAGTCTGGGCGTCAAGAGCGAGACTCCGTCTCAACAAACAAACAAACAAACAAACAAGCAAACAAACAAAAGTTCTTCATTTCCAGACCATACTGCCATTCTGTGGTTTCGTATCTTCCTCATGTTTTGTCTGGCTTGAGCCCCAAATATTTTTTTTTTTTTTTTTTTTTGAGACGGAGTCTCGCTCTGTCGCCCAGGCTGGAGTGCGGTGGCGCAATCTCGGCTCACTGCAAGCTCCGCCTCCCGGGTTCAGGCCATTCTCCTGCCTCAGCCTCTCCGAGTAGCTGGGACTACACGCGCCCGCCACCGCGCCCGGCTAATTTTTTGTATTTTTAGTAGAGACGGGGTTTCACCATGGTCTCGATCTCCTGACCTCGTGATCCGCCCGCCTCGGCCTCCCAAAGTGCTGGGATTACAAGCGTGAGCCACCGCGCCCGGCCGAGCCCCAAATATTTTAAGAGCAAATCTGAGAGTACAATGAGAAGGAACAGAGTGTGTACACACATACACTCACACACACTCACACACATACACCCATATATGTACACACACACACACACTCAAGACACCCCCCCACTCATACATTTAAACACCTATATCACATACGAACACTCATACCTCCCACATACACTCATACACTTACACACAGCTACACTCTCACACACACACAGATACACTAACATCCTCACAGACACCCACTCACTACACATGCTGACACACATTCACAGATACACTCACACACACATACACTCAGATACAGACACAATCAACATACACAGACATACATTCACATGTACAGACATAGAGATACACACACATACACATTCACAGACACATAGACACACACAGACACACTCAGATACATTCACCCTCATACTCAGATATATTAACACACTCACAGACAAACACATTCACACACACACTCAGACACAGATTCACACTCATACACCCACACCCACATACAGACACATGTATACTCATAGTCATACAGATACACTAACATACACCCAGAGACACTGTATTAGTCTATTTTCATGCTGCTGATACATACCTGAGACTGGGTAACTTATAAAGAAAAAGGTTTAATGGACTCACAGTTCCACGTGGCTGGGGAGGCCTCACAATCATGGCAGAAGGCAAAAGGCACGTCTTACATGGCAGCAGGCAAAGAGGGAAAATGAGAGCCAAGCGAAAGGGGAAACCCCTGATAAAACCATCAGATCTCATGAGACTTATTCACTACCAGGAGAACAGTGTGGGGCAAACCACCCCCGAGATTCAATTATCTTTCACCAGGTCCCTCCCACAACACATGGGAATTATGAGAGCTACAATTAAAGACGAGATTTGGGTGGGGACACAGCCAAACCATATCACATACCCACTCACATACACATATAGACACACACAGATACAAACACACACAGATACACACATAGACACACTCACACACACATTTACACTCATACACACATTGGCAGTCATACACACTGACATACACTAACACACAGATACACCCACTCACATACACATACAGACACACTCAGATACACTGACATACACTCATACAGATAGACACACACATATCGACACATACAAAAACATTCAAACACACTCATACACATATACATACACAGAGACACATGCTTACACTCATACAAACACACACAAACACACACACGGACACATACACAGATACACACACTTACATATACATACAGGCACTCAGACACACATGAGGTAAATGCTAAAATGCAGGTGGGATGTGCTTTCTGATTATTGCACTTTCTGTATGGTTTTCGAAGATGCTGAAAGTGAAAATTCGTAGCTCAGGGCTGCTTTTAAGACTCTTCTGTTCAATTCTGCCACAAGTGACCTGCTGTGCATGTATATAGTTCCTCAGCACCCTCAGCCCACAGGCACCATTGGGGAAGCGGGGGAGGCCAGGCCCATTGAGGCTGGGGCTGGGGGACCTGGGGGCTGTTCCTCAGCTCCCTCTCCACTCTCACCCCTCTGCCAGCCTCCTCCAGGCGCTGGGAATGCACCTGTCTACTCAGGCTGTAGCCAGGATTAAGAGCTTTCTCATGGCTTGCTGAGCTCATGCTTGAGAATGACTAACTTTTGAGGATTATGCTCCCCTCTCCTGTTTAATTTGCTTTGAACTTTCAAGGAAAATAATAAGGAAGGGCACCTCCTATATTCTGTAAAAGTCTCTATTTCCTTATTTGGTATTTAAAGCCCAGTGAAGCCCTTTGAGGCTGCAGGTCCTCTCCCCCAGCCCATTACTGGACAACATAATCCGCAGTTCTGTGGGAGGCAGGAAGTGTCAGGTCCACTTCTGTATGCATCGCACCCATGAATGCTGCACAAAGGTAGATGAACAAGTACCAACTTTTCTGGAGACAGTTCAGCTCATTGGCGCCTGTGTCTATTGAGTGAATTATCAGCCCTATTAGAACCTAGTAGAGGTTGCAAGTGTGTGATTTGGTGGCCTGGATGTGACTGTCTGACTCCCACAGTGTTTAACGAGGTAGGCATTCATTCATTCATTCAGCACATATTTATCGAGAACCTACTGCGTGCCAGGCATTGAGCCTAGAGTTCGACCCAGGCAAACACAAAAGCCACAAAGCTAGAGGGCGGAAGCAGACGATCAACAGAACAGGTTGTGAGAAAGTGAGCCGTACTTTCTCTAGAGGAAGGGGGTGGGGAGTGTGTTGGGGACGGCCTTGCTGACAAGGCTTGGAAAAATTCCTTCTCTGATGTAAAACCTTACAGAAGTTGCTACTCACCCTACTCCTGAGAGCTTACTGGGAAGCTGTGATCACCAGTTTCCAGTGTTTCTGTTTATTGGGAGACTGCCTTTCCCTGGCACTGGCTGTGACCAGTTATTATTTTAGAGAGAGTGTGACAACTGCCTGACCATCACCTGATGGTCGCCTGACATTCCTGGTGGGGTGGGGAGAGCCCTCTCCTGCCATGCTCAAGCCTGACTAGCCACCTCCTGCAGTGTACCTCATGTGGCTACAAAAGCTGCCCTCAGCAAGCCTCTAATCCAGAGCTCATTCCAAGCATTGGGTACAATTTCTTACTGCCCCCATGCGGTGTTCTACAGAATCCACAGAGAGGGAATCCTGGCAGGGCTGCCATGGAGGTGAGCTGCAGTGATGAGACAATAGTGAGTGGACCCAATGTGTAGCCAGCCTGAAAAACGAGCGTCTTCAGTCCACACAACAGAGAAACAATTTCTCCCTGAATTGGAAAATTAGTACATACAGCAAAATAACCAGCCAAGCTGACAAAAAAATAAGAGTTATTATGTCCTCAGTGCCTCCAAGGTAGCACAAACATAGTAGCATGGCAGCCTCATTCCCACTGGCTCTGAGGTGCAAAGAAACTATAGCTCATTTCCTTTTTTTTTTTTTTAACAATTTCTATTTTTATTTAAAAAATTTTTGATTGTGGTAAACAGAATCAAAACATATAACATAAAATTTGCCAACATTAAGTGCATTCACACTGTTGAGCAGCCATCATCACCATCCATCTTCAGAACTCTTCCATCTCCCCAGCCTGAAACTCTGCCCCATTAAACACTCCCCCACCTTGCCCCTCCACCCAGCCCCTGGCAACTACCATTCTGCTTTCTGTTCTATGAATTTGACCCCTCCAGATACTTCATGAATGGGAATCATATAGTCTCTGTCCTTTTGTGCCTGGCTTATTTCACTTGTAACATGTCTTCAAGGCTCATCGATGTGGCACGTGTCAGAATTTCTTTTTTTTAAATTTATTTTATTATTATTACACTTTAAGTTTTAGGGTATATGTGCACAATGTGCACGTTTGTTACATATTATCCATGTGCCATGTTGGTGTGCTGCACTCATTAACTCATCATTTAGCATTAGGTATATATGTGTCAGAATTTCCTTCCTTTTTAAGGCTGACTCTATTTATTGTATGGATAGATCACATGTCGTTTCTCCACTCATCTGTGGATGGACATTGGGTCGCTTCCACCTTTTTGCTGTTGTGAATAGCCCTTCAGTAACTATGGGTGCTGCTGCTGGTTTTCTTTCACAGATCTGGTCCCCTTCATGAGCCTGGTCCACTGGGAGTGTGTGGGGACAAACTATTAGTCACTGACATCCCCAACGTGAAGGGAGCTGAGCGGAGTCTGGGGCCCCCTCCCCCTTGGCCTCATCTTGGAATAGTATCAATTTGATTCTGACATCATTAAGGATTCTTACTCCTTAGAGTGACTGGGGTGTCATCTCCATTTCACCAAGGGGAAACTGAGGCCCAAAGAGGGAAACTGTATAGAAGTCACTCAACTAGTACGTGACAGACCTAGGTCAACACCTTACTGGTTCCAAAGTGTGGGACTCCCTTAATATTCATGACACTATGCTTTTTTTGTAATTTTATGGTGTTTAATGGTGATTTTTATGATTGGATAGGTCTTAACATCTGAGAATGCAGTGAACACATTCATTAACATCCTCCCTTCAGGCAACCCTGTGACATGATTTTTAGTTCCATTAGGTGGCAGTGACTGAGAGTGACAAACAGGTGCCCTAGGTTCTGCCCTGGTGCCACCTCTAGCACCCACAGATGTGTTGTCTGTTGGCCTAGAAACTAGGAAAAGTGGGCACACACTTTCTTTGGGGAAATGAAAGAAAGCATTATCGTTTTTTCTTTTTCCTAGCAAACACATTAACCTCTGGAAGTGGACACCCAGCTGAGTGTGGGGCCTTCTAGGGTGGACCCCAGTGGGGCAGCCAGCCCTCCAAGCCCAGGGACCTGCATGGCTTTTTGTGATGAAACTGCTTCCCAAGACGAAAGCAATTTATTTTGAAAAATCCATAGAAACTGCCTTTGGGAGAGATTTTTGTATTTATTTATTTATTTATTTATTTTTGAGATGGAGTTTCGCTCTGTCACACAGGCTGGAGTGCAATGGCATGATCTCAGCTCACTGCAGCCTCCCTCTCCCAGGTTCAAGCAATTCTCCTGCCTCAGCCTCCAGAGTAGCTGGGACTACAGGCACGTGCCACCACGCCCAGCTAAATTTTGTATTTTTAGTAGAGACAGGGTTTCACCATTTTGGCCAGGATGGTTTTGATCTCTGAGCTTGTGATCCACCCACCTTGGCCTCCCAAAGTGTTGGGATTACAGGTGTGAGCCACTGTGCCTGGCCTTTTTTTAAATTTTGAGACAAGGTATCACTCTGTCACCCAGGCTGGAGTGCAATGACATGAAGATGGCTCCCTGCAGTCTCGACCTCTAGGCTCAAGTCAAACCTCCTGCTCAGCCACCAAGCAGCTGGGATTACAGGCATGCCCCATCACACCCAGCTAATTTTTGTATTTTTTGTAGAGATGGGGTTTCGCCATGTTGCCCAGGCTGGTCTTGAACTCCTGAGCTCAAGCGATCTGCCTACCTCAGCCTCCCAAAGTGCTGGAATTATAGGCATGAGCCACTGCACCCGGCCTAGATTTTTTTTGTTTAAAAGAACTATAAACCTTTTGTTTTTCTCACTAGAAAAATAATGAAAACTCATAAAATGGTTCAAAGAAGATTCACATCAGGGCCAATAACAGTGTTCTGTGGTGAGTTCAGGACTTGTCGAACTGACACAGGACCAAGCGCCAGGATGAGGACAGCCGAGGGTCACTGTACCCAGGCCACTTGCCTTCTTCTGCGCCTCCCCTCCCACACCTGCCCTTCGAACCCCTCCACCCCCATAACTCCCATCCCAAAGGTCTGCTTCTTTTCTCTGAGGAATTTTAGCGTGAATAATGACAAGAGAAAGGGTGGGCAGTTGTGACATAAATGGGACAAAGAGGGCAGCTTTGGGGAGGAAGCCATTTTCTGTCTCTTGCTCTAGGTATGTTAAGATCTGCCAAGCTGTATGCATAGGCAGTGTGCCATTTTCCGTATATATTTTAGTTCAATTTGAAATGGGATTCTTATGGGCCTCTTGAATCTATATATTTTAAAATTCTAATTGTGGTAAAATACACATAACACGAAATTTGCCATTTTAACCATTTTTAGGTGTACAGTTCTGGGTCATTGAACACATTCACACTGTTGTGCAACCATCACCACCATCCTTTTCCAGAAGTTTTCCATCTTCCCAAACTGAAACTGTCCCCAGGAAGCAACTCTCCCTTCCCCTCCCCACAGCCCCTAGTGGCCTCCGTTCTAGTTTCTTTCTTTATGAGTGTGACCACTCTAGGTATCTTGTACAGGTGGAATTGTATTGTGTTTGCTCTTTGGTGTCTGGCTTATTTCACTCAGCATAAAGTCCTCAAATTTCATCCATGTTGTAGCATGTGTCAGAATTTCCTTCCTTTTTAAAGCTGTATAATATTCTATTGTATATATAATTTTTTTTTTTTTTTTTGCTCTGTCGCCCAGGCTGGAGTGCAGTGGCACAATCACAGCTCACTACAGCCTTGAATTCCTGGGCTCAAGCAGTGCTCCTGCCTCAGCTTTCCAAGCAGCTGGGACCACATGTGAGCGCCATTATGCCCAACTAATTTTTATTTATTTATTTATTTATTTTTAAATTTTTTATCTTTTTGAGACAGAGTTTCGTTCTTGTTGCCCAGGCTGGAGTGCAGTGGCATGATCTTGGCTCACTGCAACCTCTGCCTCCTTGGTTCAAGCAATTCTCCTGCTTCAGTCTCTCAAGTAGCTGGGATTACAGGCACCTACCACCACGTCTGGCTAATTTTTTGTATTTTTAGTAAAGACGGGATTTCCTCATGTTGGTCAGGCTGGTCTGGAACTCTTGACCTCAGGTGATCCACCCACCTCAGCCTCCCAAATTGCTGGGATTACAGGCATGAGCCACTGCGCCCGGCCCTTACTTATTTTTTTTGAGACAGAGTTTCACTCTTGTCGCCCAGGCTGAGTGCAGTGGTGCGATCTTGGCTCACTGCAACCTCTGCCTCCCGGGTTCAAGCAATTCTCCCACCTCAGCCTCCAGAGTAGCTGGGATTACAGGCGTGCGTCACCACACCCAGCTAATTTTTGTATTTTTAGTAGAAACGGGGTTTCACCATGTTGGCCAGGCTGGTCTTGAACTCTTGACCTCAGGTGACCCACCTGCCTCGGCATCCCAAAGTGCTGGGATTACAGGCATAAGCCACTGCACCTGGCCTGCCCGTCTAATTTTAATTTTATTATTATTATTATTTGTAGAGAGGGGTGTCTCACTATATTGTCCAGACTGGCCTCAAACGCCAGGCCTCAAGCAACGCTCCTTCCTCAGCCTCCCAAAGTGTTGCGATTATAGGCGTGAGCCAATTGGCCTAAAACTGTTTTGTTTTGAAATAAAGGTAAACCATAAAAATGGGTAGGCAGATGAAAATTTTGGTCAGCCAGCGGATTATTTTTATTTACCCTGAGGCTTGCGTTTATTAAGCATCACTATGGGTTAAGGACTAGGCAAAGCATTTTAAGTTCATTCTTATTTACTCCTTGCAACTTTATTTCAATTTTTCAGACAAGAAAACTCATCTATAAAGTCAAAGACGTTAGATAACTTTCCCAAAGTCACGCTGTGGGAGAAGAGAGGTGCAGGATTCAGCCCCTTGTCCATGACCAAAGCAGCTCACCTGGACTCGGGCGTGGAACTGTCCACCGTACAGGATCGTTACGGGTTCCTGGTGAGGAGACTCCCTTCTAATGGATAGGACCGTGCAGACGATAAAGCCCACAGAAAGCATCTCTTTCTACGCTCAGCCAGCCTGGGTTTTGTGGCGCCAGCAGCAGGCGCTGTGGTTCCCTGGCGTCCCTCCGGGGCCTCCCGCCGCGCTTTGCGGAGCGCACTTGTTCCCAGGTGTGCCAGCGCCCTGCGCAGCGGCCCAGCCAACCCAGGCTCAGGCTCAGGTCTGCGCCGTTTCCTCGCCACCCTCGCCCGAGGGAAACGGTCCTGATCCGTGTGTCCACGCTTTTTTTTTTTTTTTTTTTTAAGACAGGGTCTTGCTCTGTCGTCCAGGCTGGAGTGCAGTGGCGCCATCGTGGCTCACTGCAGCCTGGAACTCCTAGGCTCAAGCGACCCTCCCACTCAGCCTCCCAAGTAGCTGGGATTAAAGGCGAGGGCCACCGCGCCCGGCCTGTTTTTTTTTGTTTTTTTTTTTTTTAAGAGACGAGATCTCCTTGTGTTGCCCAGGCTGCACTCGTGCCTTCTTACCACGGCCCCTCTCCTCTCGTCAGTGCCACCCGCGCACTGTCCCCAGGGTCCAGGCCGCCTTGGCCCGCAGTGAGCAAGGGACCCACAGGCTGCGGCCTGGGACTGTTTAACATTTCCCTCCACAGGCCGCGACTGTCTTCCCCAAACTGTCCATCACCACAGGTGTTTGCACTTGTCTGCAATATGGGAAACTCCCACCAATTTGTGTTTGGAGGAGCTGAGTTTTGAGTTTTGGGTGTGGAGCTTTGAGAGCTTTCCAAGGCCCCAGGTCGGCTGCTTTGTGTTATACTGTGTCCCTGGAAATCATCTCACACCTGGGTTCATAAAGCAGGAACGCTGCAGTTGGGAAATGCGTTCCTTATCACGCACTGAAAATCAGACGCATTCCAGTGTTGCCAGCAGTGTCACAGAGGTAGATACAGCGGGCCCCTTACATAGAATTCCATGCGGGAGAGCCTCCCAAGAACCACAAACTCCAACCTCCTAAAGCAAAGATCTCTCTCTCTCCTGAAGCCCCATGAAGCTTAAGAGAACGCTGCTCAAGGCGGGACTTAACGAGACAGGAAGAAGGTGAACTTTTATATTATTTCTTCAGAAGAACTCACTGCAGGCATCAGCAATGCTTGAACCTGGGAGAATGTGTGTTTTTACTCTGGGGAAAGCCTGTGAGAGAGGGGACGGCCCCTGCAGTGACTTCTCAAATTGCTTCTGTTAGGAAAAAAGGTCTTCCTCCTTATTATATCTAAGATAACAAAAAGTGTGATTTTGAATACCTGCTTAGGGAGTCTGCCAATGAAAACAACCAACTGCAGAACTAGTGGTTTAAACTTAAGGCCGCTTTTATTATTTTAGAAAATGTTTACTTCCAGTTACAATGTAATCCAGGAAAGACACTGTTATGGCATAAAAATTAAGTTTTAGTAAGAGTTTTGTAAATATATGAGCTAAATGAACATTTACACACCAAACAGCTTCAAATATGGTGCTTTCTGGAAACAGTTTGTTGCTCTGAGTGTTACTCAAATCCCTAACTTGTTTGCCTTGTTATGATGTTCTGTAATGTAAAGGGGAAAAAATCTTTTGGGCAGTCAGAAACCTTAGAGTGAGTCAACCCAAGATTTGCACTGTAATATAAAATTAGGAAGAAAAGTGCCTTCCCTGACCTTAAATGTCCAATGTCCATATGTTATATTAAAGGTTATTTAGGATATCCTCAATTTGTAGGGGTGGGTGGTGATGGTGGCAGGACTCTATTCATCTTTGGAAAACACATTTACTCTCTTAAATCACGCAATACTCTCTGTAAGTATTTATTTTGGTGGAGATTCACGAATTAGTGTTACAAATATCAGAAGTTCAAAAAATTCAGAAAAAAGGAGTTTATTCAGTAATACAAAATAATTAAAGACAGTGTTAATAATACTTTTTAAAAAGCCTAAGGTGAAAGGAGACCTAAACCCTATTGGGTTAATTTTTTGTAAAGTGTTGTTTAAATTATATTCATAGTTATTATTCTAGGTATTCTTGTGTAGGAATTCTATGATCTATCCACTTACTTGTCCAGAGCCAAAGAAATCCAGGATAAATGAGAGACTTGCTGGCTTGCTATTTTTCTTTTGTAAATTTAAGGATTTATTGGTGTCGATTTTATTTAAAAAATACAAGAATAGCCATTAAAAGTTTAAAAAGGACAAAGTGAGTGATAATATAAGAAATAGTTTTAGAATTTAAAAAATGTTTTTTGGTACTGTAACTATAGTGATGTTTAACATTTTATAAAAACAGGGATATAAGAAGTAATTGTATACAGCAGCTTAAAAACCATGTATGTAAATATAACACTCAAATGCTATAGGTATAGCATTTAAGTTTTAAAATAGGCTTAGAGATTTTTTTAAAACTTTCTAATAAATCAAGAGTAAAATAGTTTCAGTGAAATTTCCAGGCTAGAAAAAAAAAGGTCTGGAATCTTGCCCACAGAGAGAGGCAATTTCTATTTTTATTGCACGTTTCAATGTCTTAAAGGACTAGTTGAGTAGAGAACAATTCCACACTGCCCGAGAGAGAAGGATCCAGTCTTTAGAATCATGGATATCTCAAAGAGCAAAAGGATGTAAGACATGCTTTCATTTCTTACATGAACTGAAATCAGTATGCTAACCTGAAAAAACACCACAGGCACTGTTCTACTGCAAAACCTCACTTCTTTATAGATTAGTGATTTTCAAGTAGGTGAATCTAATTCTACACTCCTATCCACTCTAAATGGATCCACTAGACTATGGTCAGTGGTACAATACTGGCATTTCCATAAACATATTGTGACTAAATTCAATTTTAAAATGTAAAAACTAAATACAATTTGAGTTCTCATACTCATCTCCAACCCCACTCAAAATCAAATTGTGGGTAAACAAGAAGCTTGTTACCGTTATGAACATTTATTATGGTAGAACTTAAAGAACCAAGTATTCACATCCACTTGTACTTGAGCTGTACTTGTGCTCTGGGATGATTGCTATTGCATTTTCTAAAATGGCCAAAGCTTTTTATCAGAATGCTTCTCACACTAGGATCTTCTAGCAGCCCTTATCACTCACGAGAACTAAGTCCTGCTGCCCTAGGCCTATGGCATACACTGCATGTAATGAGTTAACTTTGGAGAGAAGTTATGCATCTAGAATGGCTGTAGTTATGTACCAGCCTGGACAGAAGTGAGAAAGTCACTCACAGTTTTCCAAAGGGCTAATTGCTGTCTTTCTCAATCTGGTTGAGAAAATCTCTGAGGAGCTGTATGGAAAAGTTAGCATTTTTCAAGCCTAGGAGCCTGTCCAGTGCATCCTACAGTAAGCAGAATGTACTAACAAATTCTTTGTGTTTGACTGACATGAAAAACTAGTTGCATGCAAGAATCTGAGAGTTGGAAATTGCATTCCTTTCATCAGATTGTTAGTGGAGCACCCTTTATGATAGAAAACAGAAAGTATGTTTGGAGTGTGGTCCCAAATGCATCATCGAGAAGTTAATTTATAAAAAGAAATGTATTACATTGGTCTTGCTGAACAAGGGCTAATGATACTCAGTAGAAGTTGGAAGTGAAAAGTGTGAGTAGAAACAGGCTCAACATGACCATCATTCATTTTATAAACAAATGGTGACCAAGATACCACAGCTGTGTGTGCAGGACAGAAAATTCTGCCATATTCCAGCCATGCCCACACACATAAATAGCCTTCCCTGTCAGCACAGCTCTGGTGTGGAGGGAGAATGGGGCATACAGCCTGCATGAGCACGCGCCCGCCCCCAGGCAGGGATCCCCAGACACTTATATTATTTACACTGGAGAAAGCAAACAGGCTGCCCACAAAGAATGATTAGGAAGCTTGAAGTGTTTTATTCTGTACTTTTTTAAAGTGTAGATTGTCATAGATTCATCTGTATAAATAATTTTCCTGGCAATAGTAGTTCACTTTTCACTTCCCATTCAAAATCTTCAGAACTTCCATTTGAATGTACTTAAAACTTTCCCCTGCTTTTGTTTTATATAATACATTCTCATTATAATTAGGTGACTCATGAAATTAAAGAATTTCTTTTAAAAGAAAGTTTAAAATCTTTACTAGCATGCATTAGGACAAATTAGCACTGTCTTGGTCAGTAATCATTCTAACAGTATTTAAAGAAAGAAAAACACTATTTTTCTTTCATTTTTCCTGAAAGAAAGTGGGAGAAAATAGGCATAGCTGTACCATTCAAAGCACAAAATAATCATTTAGAAAATAAATACCTACGGCATACCCGACACACTTTTATGTCAATTTCCTCAACTGTTTAAAAATGGCCTCAGGTGTGGCTGCAACTCCACCTGCCCTCTGCCGGCAACCTCTGGGGCCCTTGCCCACTGAGCCTGCCTCTGGAGGGTAACTGCTCTTTGTCACTTGTCATGAAGCCTAAAGCTTGATATCCTGTGCTTCACATGCAATTTTGGAAACTCAAATGACACTACATGGACTTGCTGTAAATCTTTTTTTAGTGCAGTTTGGCAAATATCCCAAATGAAATTCAACTCTAAGTTAAAAGTATCAAACAGAGATAGAGCTAAGTGCCTCTATGACCCTCTGGGCTGCCCAGAGGCTCTGGAGAGCTTAAGAATAGCAAATCCAATTGCCCCGGAGCTGAAGGGACTGCAGGATACCTGTTGCTTTACCACCACAGAACAGTTACCCCCAGAGACAGCCCTCAGCGACCAGACTTCTGGGCTGCTGTGAAGCTCTTAGAGGCCCACAACCCTTGTCCCCGCCACCCCCAAACTCAGAAAGTGGGAGTTATCCCCGCTGTAACTCACAGTGCTAAGAACAGCAAGCATTGAACACGGAAACCTGATCTCTCCTCCATCGTCCACCTCCTGGGACTCCAGTCGCTCACTTTCAGGTTCTATCTGCTGGTGGGAAGTGCACTTTGGTTTTGGTTTCTAAGAAGAAGATCACTACGCAGCTGTCTGGAGGCAGGCACCCGGGCACTAGATGGCCAAGTCCTCCGGTCTGGCCCGCCCGCTGCTGGCCCTGCTGGCCCGACCTGGGTCTCCGAGGAGCAAGGGCGGCTGGTGCATCTGGGCCGCGGTGGTCACGGCCTGCTCCTCCTCCTCGGGGGTCCCTGCCAGGGCGCTCCCCTCCAGACTGCTGCCGCTCCCATCCAGCAGCAGGGGCGCCGCGCCCGCCTCGGCCTCGTGCGCGAGTGGCGGGGAGCTGCTGCCGACGGGGCTGGGGGCTGCGGGTGTGGACGCTGCCGGGTAGGCCTTGAGCGCCGGGGGCTGCTGCTCCGCCGCCTGGTTGACCCAGTTCTGCTCAGTCATCAGCAGGTGGTGGTGGCCGTTGTACAGCTTGGCGGACTGGCCCTTTCCGCGCGCCTCGGTCAGGGCTAGCATTTTGAAGTCCGCAGCTGGCGGCGGCGCCCCGGGGTAGCCCACGGCACGGGCCTGTCCCAGGGGCGCAGCGGCGTGCGTATAGTAGGGCGGGAACCCGATGGCAACGGCGGGGGGCCGGGAGCTGGGGGACAGGGAGGGGGGATCGGCCGTCCCCACCGGGGCCTCGGAGGCGTCCGGGCCGAGGCGGCTGGTCACGCCCTGCTTGAGCTTCTTCCAGCCCAGGTGGTAGATCTCCAGCACGTTGAGCAGCAGGGACGCGCAGGCCACCGCCAGCATGAAGATGATGAAGATGGTCTTCTCCGTGGGCCTGGAGATGAAGCAGTCCACCGTGTTGGGGCAGGGCCAGCGGTCGCAGCGGTAGAGCGGCTTCAGCTCGAAGCCGTACAGAAAGTACTGGCCGGCGATGAAGCCCACCTCGAACAACGTCTTGAAGATGATGTTGAAGACGTAGGTCCGCAGCAGCGCCCCGGCCATGCGCACCCTGCCGCGGTCCTCCCGCGACGAGGGATTGTCCTGCGGCGGCTCCCTGGGGCTGGGGCTCTCTCTCTTCAGCTGCTCCTCCTCCTCCTCCCTCTCTTTCTTCTTCTCTTCCATGCGCACGATGTGCAGCACGTGGCCCAGGTAGATGAGGGTGGGCGTGGACACGAAGATGATCTGCAGCGCCCAGAAGCGGATGTGGGAGATGGGGAAGGCCCTGTCGTAGCAGACGTTCTCGCAGCCCGGCTGCTGGGTGTTGCAGGTGAAGTCTGACTGCTCATCACCCCACACGTCCTCCGCCGCGGCCCCCAGCACCAAGATGCGGAAGATGAACAGCACGGTCAGCCAAACCTTGCCGATGACCGTGGAGTGCTCCTGTGCATTTTCTAAGAGTCTTCCCAGAAAGCTCCAGTCGCCCATTGCTTCAGATTCCTAACCTGTAAGAGGAAAATGCTCATGAACACCGGGCTGCAACGGCTGAGTGCCGGGTCCGCACCCATGGGCGGCGGCAGCGGACTGGATGGTACTGGGATGGGGCTGATGGGCAGCTTCTCCACAGGGCAGGCATCGCAGCTCCCCAGGACCTGGGCGAGCAGGCACTACACAAGTGCAAGCGTCCATGAGGAACCACAGGTTAAACTCTTCATTTCAGAGGAAGAAGCCAGAGCCAGAAGAGAAAATGGCCTCCGCTGGCCTCCAGACTGCCCAAGTCCTTTCCCTGAGGCTGACCCTACAGGAGCTCTGGGGCTCTGCGGCCACTTCGGCCAATTCTGAATCATGACCTTTCTGTTCAGGTGGGATTAGAACAACCTCTTCCCAAATTGCTGCCATCCCCATGCCCATGCCACCTTCAGAACTTCTGCCACGTTAATCTGATACCTCTTCTACTATTTGCTTTTTCTGTTTTCACATCAACTCTTTATGCTTAAATTTATCTAAACTAGGAAAGTTTACATTACTACTGTCAATGGAAAATTGGCACTAACACCTTCAATGGATGGTAGCTTTAAGAGTAAGTATATTCCAACTCAGTCAGCTTTATTTTGGAAGTAAGGAAATAAAGCCTTACTCCCCCTTTTTAAAAAAGAATAAATTCCTTGATGACAATGAAGCTGATACATTCTATGGGATATTGCTTGCCAAAAGCTCTGGGTGTAAACTCTCTTTGTTGCAAAGAGGAAGATGAGGAGTATTGGAGAGGTGTTAAACAGACTAGTATCAAACCAAGTTCTTCTCCAAGGCCACTATTAGGGTAGAAACAATTGATAAGGGAATGATCTTCTCACACATTATTCAGCATCCACTGATGACCACCTGAAATCACCTCACCTGACCGAGTGCCCACACTGGATTCTAGGCAGAGCTGGAGGGGTGCTGGATGGGGGCAGAGGAAGCACTTGGGGTGAACCAAGCTTGAGGATCCTGTCAGAACCAGGGGCCAGCTGAGCAGAGCTGGGCCTTCAGTGGCCATCACCCAACAGCACTTGTGGCTACCCAGATGTCTGGGGGTAGAAACAGCACGCCCAGACTCAGTCAGGGTGCAAGTGAGTGGAGCCCAACCAGTGTGGGAGATGGCATGGATCCTCTGGGTCAGAGTGCCCATGGGTGTTGGGCAGGGCTCACCAGCCCCACCTGCCCCAGAAGTGTGACTCCAAAGAAGGCAGCCCAAGGAGGGGGTGGTACCAGCTGCAGGCCCATCCCCAGGCCCAACTCAGCAAGTGTTAGGTAAACATCCCCAGGCAGGTAGCTTCCTCTCTCAGTCTGTGTACAACAGGGATGGAGGGAGGTGAGACCGCCAGCCTGCTAAGAAAGCAGCAGTGCCCACAGACACGGGATGAAGATGAGATGGCATCCCGTGTCGCTGCTGCCCCAACAGGCTGGATGCTGGGAACGGAAACAGAAAGACAGCTCCATGCTTTGCAGTGAGGAAAGCAGTCTCAGCTGTGAGGACACAGTCTCCAGTGGAACCAAAGAAAACACTTGTCATTTTCAATTTTAAAATATTTCAGGCTGGGTGCGGTGGCTCACGCCTGTAATCCCTGCACTTTGGGGGAGGCTAAGGCAGAAGGATCACTTGAGGTCAGGAGTTTGAGAATAGCCTGGCCCACATGGTGAAACCTCATCTCTACTAATAATACATAAATTAGCCAGGCATGGTGGAGCGTGCCTGTAGTCCCAGCTACTTGGGAGGCTGAGGGCAGAGAATCGCTTGAACCGAGGCTGCAGTGGGCTGAGATCATGCCACTGTACTCCAGCCTGGATGACAGAGCAACAGTCCATCTCAAAAAAAATTTTTTTTAAATATTAATTTTTATGAATTGGTTCAAAGGCAAATCAACAAAAGAAAACTCTACTCATTAACAATCTAAAAAAACAGACGAATGTTAACTCTCCCTTAGAACAAACTCTCAACGTTTTGCTTGGGCCCCTGGAGCTCTTAGAGAAAGCTGACTACTCACGCATCCTCCCAGCCTCTCATCTCCCGTTGTGGCTGGCATCTTTTCTTGTGTTCTAAGGAGGTAGGATGTTTTACTTTATAAACTTAATTACCGCACTTGAAACCACCCAGTCACCCCCAGGAAGGATGTCTGGGAACCATTTGAGGTCACTTCCTGCTTCTCCTCCAAGTGTCCCTCTGGGCTGGGACCAGGCCCCCAATGGCATCTATGCCCCTACCTGCCCAGGCGTCTGGGCAGACACTGCACAGGACAAAACCAAGACAGCATGCAAGACCCATCAGCACCTGCGCCCAGACACGCTGAAGCCTGAAACTCCACCTTTAGGCCTCTGTACATGCTGTTTCTCCAACCTAAAGCCCCGCCCCGTCCAGCCACTGCCTGCTGACCTGCCCCTTGCCTACACAGTCCCCTCAGGGGTGGCCACCTCAGGCCTACACCGGTGCCCTGGGTTCTCTCTCCCCCTTGCCATGCCCTGGTTTAATGGCTGTCACCTCTTCCCAACATCCCCCTCCCCATCCCGCTCCAGCAGGCTCCCTCCATCCTCCCACAGCCCCACCTGCCAAGCTTTCCTGGGCAAGAGCAGCCTCTGGGCTCTAGAGAACACCTGCCCCCTGTGCCCTTCCCCTAGGCCTGGCTCTGAGGGCGAGGCTGGCACGGGCATCCTTTCCTGTTCCCTGTCTACAGGCAGAGTAGCGGGGTAATGTGCTTTCCAGAGGCTTCTGAGGAGAGGTCGCTGTGGGTAGCTCATACCCCTTCCAGCAGCCTCATACTTGCTCCAGCAGTTCTTGCTAAAAAGCAGTCTACACAAGGTGCTGGGACAGGGGCCTGGCTGGCTCCCCACACAGGGCTGATGGCACAGAGCACCATGAGGGAGGGGTCTGCTGCCCGTCACAGACTGGACAATGCTGCTGGCGTTTCCCTGTGGGGCCAGTGGAGGCAAAATGTTCTGCCGTGTTTGGGGTGACCTCATGGGAAAGAACTGTCCCACCCCAAATGCCTATCGTGCACCTGTTGAGAAACACGGGGACAAGTAACTACTTATTCAAATGGTAAACCAGACGATAGGATGGGGAAGCTGACCACAGCGGCTCAGCCTGCTCCAGATCCTTTAGGCCCAGGGGCTGCAAAACACTGGAATATATGCCCTTGGAAGAGCCTTGTGACCTCTGAGTGCAACCTACAAGAATGATGACCAGCCACCAGCCAGACCCTTGCTTGTGCCTCATCAGGGGCCAAGGCTGTGTCCCAGAGACAGGATGACACAGTGTGTCCCAAACAGGAGCATCCTGCATTCAGGCACTGCGTGTGGTAGCACACCAGGGATCTGTGTGGATCTTTCTGGAAAAGAATGAGAGACATGAACCTAACAATACCTTTGACCTCTAATTCTACTTCCAGGACATCCTACTAAGGAAATAATCAGAGACTTGGATAAATGTGTGTGCATGGCATATTGTGATGTTACCCATAAGGAATGACTGGAAACAAATGTCTGATAGAGGATGAACAGTTCCCTGAGCAGTGCTGGCTGGCCGTGGCTGACACCGTGCTCTGGCCAATCCAGCTCCTACTCCCATCCTTCTCTCTCTTGCCTGACTCTAATGTGACTGGGAAGGGAAATGTTTGCTTCTTCATCCTCCCTTGTGGCTGGCGGTGAATAGAAAAGGCAGTTCTGTCCAGTGAGGTGTAAGATGTCTGCTGGGGAATGTCTGGGAAAGCTCTGGTTTTCTAAGAAAAGGGCAGGTGGTACTTGTGCTGTCCTTTCCCTTTCTTTTCCACGTACAGTACAGATGTGATGCTGGAGCTGGGCAGCCACCTGGCAAGCATGATCAATAAGCATGGAGGATTGGTTAGAGAGTCGTAGGGCACCTGCTGTGAACTGTGGAACTGCCGAATCAGCCCCATCAGCCACCTCCAGATTTCTTATGTGAGGGGAGAATCTCATTTGTTCCAATTAGGTTTCCTGTTGCTTGCAGGTGAAAAAGAATCCCTAACTGATACACTATCTTAAATGCTTTATGAAATAAAGCCTGGTAAAAATGAAAAGCTATGGTTCATTTATAACTACTAAAATATAAAGTAGCCATTAGATGTAATTTTTGAGAACATTAATGACATGAAAAATTACTGATGCTATGATAAATGACAAGAACTTAGGACAACACAACAGTCTGATACCAGCTATTTTATACACTCTCTTACATGGACACAGAAAAAGGAAGAATGATACTGAAATGTTAACAGTGGTGCTTCTGAGAATGGGGTGATTTTTCTTTTCACAGTTCTCTGCATTTTCTGTGACAACATATCACATTGCTCATCATAAAAGATAAATGACCATAGCTTTCATTTTTCGCAGTCGTAGCTTTTGAAAAAATCAGCTGACTCCTTTTTCATTGTTGTTTCATTGTGGTTTCTACTCCGTTCATTGCTTTAATCGTGTCTGTAGTAAGCACACAAACAGATACAATACACTTTGCACGCTTAGCCCAATGTCAGAGGATAATGACTATGGGATCACCGAGAGTTTAGGGTGGATTCCATCTTCCTGCCTGGCAATCTCCCATATCAGGCGCAGTGTTTGGAGAAAGCAGTTTCTCCAACAGACTCTAAGTGAGCAAGGGCAAGGCTGTCCGTGTCCCCATCACTCACCTGAGCCTCACGACTACACTTCACAGTTTGGGTTTTGTTTTGTAAAACACATGCATGAATAAATGAAAATTTAACCAGAAGACAGACAATCTTTCTGGGAGAGTGACAACTGGATCCTGATCAGACCTGCGTGGAAGCCTCCCCAGCAGATGTAGTATCCACCTCCCTTCACCGTCAGACTTTAGTTGGCTCTGGATGACATGCAGAGGCTCTGGAGGCATTTTACCAATACTATGGTTTTTTTCTTTTTTTGAGACAGAGTCTCACTCTGTCACCCAGGCTAAGGTGCAGTGGCACGGATCATAGCTCACTGCAGCCTCAAATTCCCAGAGCTCAGGTGATTCTCCCACCTCAGCCTACCAAGTAGCTGGGACTACAGGCGTGCACCACCATGCGGGGCTAATTTTAATTTTTTTGTAGAGACGAGGTCTTGCGATGTTGCCCAGGCTGGTCTGGAACTCCTGGCCTCAAGTGATCCGCCCACCTTGGCCTCCCACAGTGCTGAGATTACAGGTGTGAGCCACCGCGCCCAGCCTGATATCACTTTGTAATCATATTCCTAATATCACTAGATAGTGAAATCAGCAGAGACTTCCACATGTGTCACAGAAAGACTCTTCTGTGCTAAGTACAGACAGAGGATGAGAGAAGGTATGCCAGGATTGATGGAGGCTGAGGTCAGGCAAGGCACTGCTGAACCATGTGTCCTGAGCACCGCTGGGCAGAGGAAAAGACGGGCTTTCGCTTATCACCCACGGGGAGGCCCCCAGTGTGATCGCTTAACCTTGCAAGGTGCATGCGACCTAATGACAGAATACCACAGCCCACGTTGTTGAGCCCTTTTTAGAGAACTGACCTAAAAACTGTGGGGGTGGGGTTACACAGCACTGGGTGGCAGGGTGTTTATGATCTCTCATGAGATGGCCCTTAATCTTTTTGGTTCTGTCTCAGTGAAAACCTTGATTCTTAACCGTCTGAATAACAAACAGGTCTTATGTTTCAAAATTTATGACGCTGCTTCCATAGTCTTTGAAAAGTTACATTTTCCTTTCTTTTTTTTTTTTTTTTTTTTTTTTTGAGACGGAGTCTCGCTCTGTCGCCCAGGCTGGAGTGCAGTGGCGCAATCTTGGCTCACTGCAAGCTCCGCCTCCTGGGTTTACGTCATTCTCCTGCCTCAGCCTCTCCGAGTAGCTGGGTCTACAAGCGCCCGCCACCACGCCCGGCTAATTTTTTTTGTATTTTTAGTAGAGACGGGGTTTCACCGTGGTCTCGATCTCCTGACCTCGTGATCCGCCTGCCTCGGCCTCCCAAAGTGCTGGGATTACAAGCGTGAGCCACCGCGCCCGGCCACATTTTCCTTTCAACAGTAAATTGTTTTCCCCTTGGCCTTCAAGATCCATTGCATTTTCCCTCAGATAAATCAATGGCTATTTCCTCAGTGACAGTCTTGCTCTCAATTCTGGGCCACAGGTTTTGTTGGCCACACAAGAAGTTTAAGGAATGATCTCGGTGCAGTAGCTCACACCTGTAATCTCTGCACTTTGGGAGGCCAAGAAGGAGGATCTCTTGAGCCCAGGAGTTCAGGGACAGCCTGGGCAACATAATGATACTTCCTCTGTACAAAAAATTAGCTGAGTGTGGTGGTGCATGTCTATAGTCCCAGCTACGTGGGAGGCTGTGGTGGGAGGATCAATTGAGCCAGGGAAGTTGAGGCTGTAGTGAGCCGTGATTGTGCCACTGCGTTCCAGTCTGAGTAACAGAGCAAAACCCTGTCTCTTAAAAAAAAGAGAAAGAAATAGTTTAAGGAATAGTCTCTATGTTAAAAATCTATTTGTGGAGATGGAAAAATTCAGCAAATTAGGGAGCTACATAATATATACATGCAAGGGGATTTCAGAGAAAAGGAATATTCGTATCATACTAAAATGGGCATTCCCGGAAAAGTGGGATCTCAGCTGGGATTAGGAGCTGCAGTTTTGGATAAGAGGTGGGAGAAGGGAATGCATTTCCAGAAGAGAGCAATGTTTCCATGAAGGTGGGAACAGGGGTTGTGGGTTGGAAGCAGTGATTTTAAAAGGCGGCTTCTGCACAGCAGAGCGAGGCTGTGGCCATACTCTGCACATAGCAGATGTTCAATACACACTTGCGGGACAGATGGATGAAAGAGTGAGAGCCCCTCAACAATGTTGAGAGGGAGCGACAGGCTGGAAGTGCTCTTCACGAATGAGGCAGGGCCTCAGGAAGAGCGCGGTAATCTCGGAGTGAGTGTCCAAGGCCTGGGCTGGGTGACAGGCAGTCGAATGGAAAAAAGAAGGGACAGCAAAGAGACACATTCTAAAGACAAAAATAAAGCAGAACGCAGCGTCTGACTAGAGTCAGGGAATAAAAAAGCTATGAACCAGAGGCTAAGCCTGGTGACTGGGAAAATGATGGCACCGTTTAAAGAGGAAGAAGTTGGGGCAAGTGCTGACCTGAGCTGGAAGAAAGGCAAGGGGGTGGCTGTGAAAGCAGTGGTGGAGACAGGAACGAAGACAATCAGGAGGCAGCTGGCGGCATGGGGCTGGAGGGGTCAGGAAGAGGGTCTGCACTGCAGCTTCCCCTCTCAGGCAGGACCACGGAGCAAAGAACAGAGATAAGAGGCAGGCAGGAGACCACTGCTCCTGGGGTGTGTGTGTGTGTGTGTGTGTGTGTGTGTGTGTGTGTGTGTGTGTGTGAAGGTGGTCTGGCAGTGTGGGGACTAAGACTGGGCCGGGAGGACCGCGTCCTGGACACTGTGGGGGAAGGCGCCCTCGGTCTGTGCCTGACGAGCACCCCCAGAGAAGGCCACAGGCTTAGATTGTGTTAGGTTTTTGGAAGGTGTGCTTTGAAGTTGTTTTATCCTTTTAACTCTGTTCTGTTTTCCCTTAGTCTTCTGAGAAAGTTCATTTAGAGAATTCTGACCTCGGGAATACAAGCAGTGACCTCCCACCTCTCAAGACAACGTGGGACCCTCGATGTGATCCCAGGCAGGGCTGGAGCGCGAAGGCCCCCTGAGGCCCCGCAGAGCCTGGCACAGCTGTGACAGCCACTTGCCTCCGATGGGTGAAGCTGGAGAGCCAGGGCCCGCGGTGCTCAGCTGGGGCCTCTGAGACAGGGGTGACTCTGCGTCAGTGCCCTTCAGAGGGCCCAAAGGATGCAGTGGGGAAAGGCCTGTCCACCTCACAGGAAGGAAGGAGACCACTGTGGTCCTCAAGTGTCCTGTCCTGGGGGAGGGGTCAATGCAGTGCAGATGGGGGGTGCCATCGGCTTCCATCTGTTCTCAGTACATCAAGAACATCAGGGAAGGAGAGAGCATGGGCAACAAAAGTGGGGCCCGGGGCCCAGCAGAGGTACCTCAGATGGGGCGGTGTGGGTGGTGGACATCAGGGGGGGGGGGGGGGGTTGGGGGGGGGGGGGGGGGGGGAGCAAGGTGGCTCCTTCAGGCCAGGAGGCAGTCAGTGAGGGCAGGCGTGGGCAGAAGGTCTCCAGAGTGCTGACAAGACTCTTGTCAGTGGGGTCAACGAGGAGGTCACCTCCTCAGGCAAGAGCAGGACTCAGCCCTCCAGGAGATAAGGAAGCTTGATAGCAAGGACTGAAGAGGATGTGGAAGAGATCAGCTCCTGCCCCCCAACCCCACAACCCATTCCTCTGCAGGTACAGGAGATGCAGGCGGTCAACAAGGGCTGCTGAGGCCTGCTCCCCAAAGGGACATCTCCAGCCCCAGGATGGCATGGAACAAAACACAGGGGCTCCTGTCCCAGTGCAGCCCCCATGCTGGTGGGAAGTCACGCAACATGAGAGAAGTTCCATGTGTCAGACCCCCTGATGCCCTGGAGAAGCGGAAAGCTGCGGAGGAGCATCAGTGGGGGTGCACAGGCCAGAGCAGACTGGGGCTCCAGGACATGGGGGCCTCAGGTATGAGGGCAGAGTGATCCAGGCCAGAAGGGGCTCTCAGTTAGGGGCATCCCTCGTGGGCTCAAGGGACAGAGAGGATGGGATTACTTGAGCTCGGCAAGCTGAGGCAGGGGAGGCAGACAGGCCACAGCAGATGGGAAGAGAACCCGGGCTCTCACTTCAGTGCGCTGGGAAAGTACTGGAGGGATGGAACAGAAGAGTAGCCATGCTCACAGGGCCACCCTAGGACAGTCTATGGGGGCAGGGGCAAATACACGGCATCCAGGAAGGAGGCTGGACACAATCCAGAGAAATGATGTGAGCAGTCGAGGTGTGAGAAAAGGCCCGCATGCCCCTGGGCTGGTGTGGGGAGGGCATCAGCACTGGTGCTCGGAACTGGAGGAATGGAACTGCCTTTTACCAAGATGGGGAGACCAGAGGAGGTCCAGGTTTGGGGAAGAATATGGCGATCATGAATTGTCTGGGACATGTTAAGTTTAAAATGCCTGAGATGTGTGAGTGTGGAGGCTGGAGGTGCACATCTGGGAGGTGTCACCAAGTGGCCCTGGATTTAGATCACTGAAGGGCAGAGGAGGAGGAAACGGGGGTGACAATAAAGCCCAGGAGTGTAACAGCATCCAGAGGGTGAGCACAGACGGGAGGGGCACCTGCAGAGGAGCTGATCACCACCAAGCGCAAGTTTTAGTTAAGACTCTGGAATACAGTCACAGTCAAAAGGTATAATTTGTACCATACTTGATTCCCGCTCATAACATCATACTGACAATTAAAAAAAATTTTTTTTTTTTTTGTGCCAGGGTCTCGCTCTGTTGCCCAGGCTGGAGTGCAGTGGTACAATCTCGGCTCACTGCAACCTGTCTTGTGGGTTCAGGTGATTGTTGTGCCTCAGCCTCATGAGTAGCTGGGACTACAGGCACCCACCATCATACCCGGCTGATTTTTGTATTTTTAGTAGAGACAGGGTTTTGTCTGTTGACCAAGCTGGGCTGGAACTCCTGACCTCAGGTGATCTGCCTGCCTTGGTCTCCCAAAGTGCCGGTACAGATGAGAGCTACCATGCCTAGTCTATACTGACAATTTACAACACTGTTACTTGGTTTACAAATTAGAGGTAATATAATATGGAGTAAAGCTAGCTAAATTAATTTTGTATTAAGTGTTTGTGATTGCCTGGAACACTGATGAGTAGGATTTTGAGGGTCACAAGTAGGCTTACCCAGAAAGAGTTCTATGTTTAACTAGTAACGTCTGTGAGGGTTTGGTACAGGGCAATGGTGGTTCAGATGCTCATTTTTGCATCCCTGGTTTAAGCACATTTCTAAGAGGGCATGGTGGGCTGAACTAGTCACAAATATTATACGATGAAAATGGGCTAATCTAGCTAGTCATCTTTTCAGCCACCGGAAAGACTGTCTTCCATTAGCCTCTTTCATTCCTTGCCTATGTCAAACTTTTGCACCTAAAGACTATAATTTCCAGATGCCACAAGACCTAGCCTATGGTGTTTGGTACATTGTCCTACCCTTTTCATAGCTCTGATCTGACTTTTTAAAAAAGATAGAATTCAAAACAAACTTGTCAAAATAACAAAAGGAACAAAAGACCTTTTCTTGTACTCTATATGGCTGACTTCAACATTTAGCACTGTTCAAGCAAGATGAAAAGCAGGTCTTTAGATTATAAATCATGCTGCTATAAAGACACAAGCACACGTATGTTTATTGCAGCACTATTCACAGTAGCAAAGACTTGGAACCAACCCAAATGTCTATCAATGATAGACTGGGTTAAGAAAATGTGGCACATATACACCATGGAATACTATGCAGCCATAAAAAGGGATGAGTTCATGTCCCTTGTAGGGACATGGATGAAGCTAGAAACCATCATTCTGAGCAAACTATTGCAAGGACAGAAAACCAAACACCGCATGTTCTCACTCATAGGTGAGAATTGAACAATGAGAACACTTGGACACAGGGTGGGGAACATCACACACTGAGGCCTGTTGTGGGGTGGCCGGAGGGGGAAGGGATAGCATTAGGAGATATACCTAATGTAAATGACAAGTTAACAGGTGCAGCACACCAACGTGGCACATGTATACATATGTAACAAACCTGCACATTGTGCACATGTACCCAAGAACTTAAAGTGTAATAATAATAAATAAATAAATAAATAAAAAAGAAAAGCAGGCCTTTAAAAGCTGGTTTAGTGTCACTTCTAATTTAGTGCCACAGTTCAATCACACAGACCAGCATGGAAGAGGAAAATCCTGAATCTCTGAAGTTTCACACTGAGAGAACATGATATTAGTTTTCATCTCCGGAAGAAAATGACAGAAGGCTACCCCTGTTAACCACACCAGCAGGACACCCAATGGCAACAGTTCTAGATATACAGCACTTGGTATCTGGTAGGACAAGTCCCCCAACCTTGTTCTCCAAATGTGTCTTTCGACAATTTTTGGCTTTTTACTTCTAACACAGGAAACTTAGGTATAGTTTTCCAAGACCGACAAAAATCCAAGATAGGGTTTGGATTGGAAATGCATTAAGTTTAGAGATGAATCAGATTTCCTTCTGTACACTCGTTTCCCACTAGCAAGTGCAATGGCTCCACTGCTATGACACTTCTTTAATGCCCTGAGCCTTAGGATGCTGTCCCTGAAGGTCTTACACATCTGTTAGATTTATCCCTTGATACTTCTTTACAGTTGTTCTGAAGAGTTTTTAAAATTTTCTGGTTGATTGTTATTAGTACTTAGGAACATTCTTTTTGTATATTGATATTGTATCCAGCAACCTGCTACAAAGGCTTTTCTAGTTCTAATAGATTCTTTTGGATTTTCTGTGTGGACATAGGAATAATCTACTCTTAAAGATAAATTTGTCCCTTCCTTTCCTAATTCTAATTCCTGTTGTTTCTTTTTCTTGTTTTCCCTTTGCTGGCCAGGACTTCTAGCATAATATGGTGTGGTAACATCTTTTCTTGTTTCTGACTTTAATACAAATGCTTTTAGAGTTTTATCATTGAGCACGATGTTTTAATTTTTATCAGACTAAAGACACTTCCTTCCAGTCTTTCTTTGCTAAAAGGTTTGTTCTGTTTTTATTTTTTAAACTATGAATGACTACTGGATGTAATGCAACACTTTTTTCCTCCATCTATTGTGAGTTTTTAGATGTTAATCACTAAAGAGGGTAAGTCTTCTTTGTTATGATTTAATTACCTTATTTTTTTGAGACGAGGCCTTGCTCTGTCACTCAGGATGGAATACAGTGGCATGATTACAGCTCACTGTAACTTTGAACTACTGGGCTCAAGCAATCCTCCTGCCTCAGTTTCCCAGGTAGCTGAGACTACCGGCAAGCACCACCATGACCGACTAATTTTTATTTTCATTTTTATTTTGTGAAGATGGGGTCTCACTATATTGCCAGGGCTGGTCTCAAACTCCTGGCCTCAAGTCATCCTCCTGCCTCAGACTCCCAAAGTGCTGGGATTACAAGTGTGAGCCACCATGCCTATCAATGATTTTATTTTTAATATCCTAGCACATTCAATTTGCTACTACTTTATTTTGGATTCTTATATGTTCATATTTAAGACTGGTTTCAGCTTTTCTGTCCTATCATCAGATTTTGGTATGAAAGTTATTTTAACCTGAAAATTTTAAAATTATCTGAATAAGCTCACATAAGAATCTCCTATAGAAGAGTTTGGGACTAATGTCTTTTTTTTTAGGGGGGTAGAAGGGAAGACTTAATTACAAATTTAATTTCATTAACTGTTACTAACATATGTAGGTTTACTGTTTACTACGTCAAATTTGGTCACTTACATTTTTTAGAAAATTTTCCACTTTATGTTTCAAATTTGTTGGCATAAAATTATTCATGGCATTTTCTTATGATTTTGAAACTCTATGGTGTTTGTAGTCAAATTCCTTTGTTTGGTTCCAAATATTGTTTATTTGGGGATTTAAAAATATTAGTCTTGCTAGTTTATCTTTTGTTAATGAACCAACTTTGATATGCTTTTAAAAATGACAGTTATTTTATTTTCTCCCTTGTCCTATTTTGTATGCCATATTCATAATATATAGAATAAATCTATAGGAGTCCTATCGATCTTTTCAATAGATAATAAAGATTTTAGTATTTGTTGGCATTACTATAAAATACACATATACAATTTAAGAGTATCCTTTATCTCAAAGTTATGTGGTTATTGTATAGTTCCAGGGGTTTCCATCTCTAATTTACATGCAGAGATACATGGGCTCTATTCTTAATGTTTCAATAATCTAATGCTGTAGCAGGAAACATTACTCTCATCCAGAGCCAACTGATTTAGGAATATTATAAATTTAATTTTTCAACTTCTTTAATAGTTCTAAGTCATTGCTAGGATTATACATTTTTATATTTTAAATGTACTTATGAAATAAGAATGTATGGAAAGCATGTACAACAGTGTCTGCCATCTATGTATTATTATTTCTCTTATTTTCTCTTTCATGTGGGGATTTCAATCTTTTATGCATACCTGAAAAGTCATATGCTCTTAAATCTTTATTTGGCTAAAGTAAATATGGTGAACAGTTTTCTTTTTTTTTTTTTTTTTGAGACGGAGTCTCGCTCTGTCACCCAGGCTGGAGTGCAGTGGCGCAATCTCGGCTCACTGCAAGCTCCGCCTCCCGGGTTCACGCCATTCTCCTGCCTCAGCCTCTCCAAGTAGCTGGGACTACAGGCGCCCGCCACCGCGCCCGGCTAATTTTTTGTATTTTTTTAGTAGAGACGGGGTTTCACCGTGGTCTCGATCTCCTGACGTCGTGATCCGCCCGCCTCGGCCTCCCAAAGTGCTGGGATTACAAGCGTGAGCCACCGCGCCCAGCCAGTGAACAGTTTTCATCTCTAGTCAAAGGGAGGAACTAATCTTTTTTTACCTTTTATAACTTAAAACCTTAGTGAGGGCATTTTATTTTATTTCATGACAGAGTCTCACTGCACTCCCTGGCTGGAGTGCAGTGGCATGACCTTGGCTCACTACAACCTCTGCCTCCTAGGTTCAAGCAATTCTCGGGCCTCATCCTCCCAAGTAGCTGGGATTACAGGCGTGTGTCACCACACCTACCCAGTTTTTGTATTTTTGGTAGAAAATACAAAAATATTTCTGGTTTCACCATGTTGGCCAGGCTGGTCTTGAACTCCTGACCTCAGGTGATCTGTGCACCCCAGCCTCCCAAAGTGTTGAGATCATAGGCATGAGCCACCAAACCTGGCCATAGTGAGAGCTAATTTTAAACTGGAAGTAATTAAAACAGCTGTGTTAATTAAAAAAATTGTCTTCAATATTTTATACTCGAGAATGGCAAAATTTAAAATATACTATCTACAGTCTTTCTTCTTGAAATACTTGAATAAAATAAATATTCCCTCTAGAAATCAGCACCAAAGCACCATTTCCACAAGGAGTTCTAACATTAAGCTAGAAAATTAACAGCTGGTTTAGTTTCAATTCAATTGACAGGAAAATGCAGAGAGTTGCAGCGTAATTAGAAACAACTGCCTGCCAAGACTGTTCACGCCCCACTGGCGCTCCTTTCAACCCTCCAGAGACCTCCCAGCTCCATCTCCCAGTGGAGCCCTTTGGTTTCTTCTGCCAATTATTAAAGGGCATTGTAAGTTTTTTTTTTTTTTGAGACGGAGTCTCGCTGTGTCCCCCAGGTTGGAGTGCAGTGGTGCGATCTCAGCTCACTGCAAGCTCCGCCTCCTGGGTTCACGCCATTCTCCTGCCTCAGCCTCCCGAGTAGCTGGGACTACAGGCACCCGCCAACACACCCGGCTAATTTTTTGTATTTTTAGTAGAAACGGGGTTTCACCGTGTTAGCCAAGATGGTCTCAATCTCCTGACCTCATGATCCGCCCGTCTCGGCCTCCCAAAGTGCTGAGATTACAGGCGTGAGCCACCGCGCCCGGCCAGGGTATTGTAAGTTTTAATAACTTCTGTGAACCATTTAAGAATTCCACTGAAATTATTTACTTATCCAAACATTTATTTAGACATTTTAGTGATGTGTTAATGTATTTCCTTCAATGTTTTAGTCCTCAAAGTTTTAAAAATTGAATAATGAAAAAAAGTGACTTCCTTAAGGTTAAATTGAACTCACCAGTACCCCACTTTCTGAGGGGTGGCTTGGGGCAAGGGTAAGTAATTGAGAAAGTTACAGGGGTGCTTCAGCATAGCAGCGATCAGAACAGGCTTTTGTCATGTCTAAAACACAAGTCATGACATCTGAACAGAAGACCAAACACTGACCTCATAAACACAGTGCGGTCAGTTAAAAGGCAATTTCCTCGTATAAATCCAAATGACATCCTTCAGGAACCTTACTCATTATCCACAGAAGAAATACGGAATCTTAGCATTTTGGCATGGGATTAACCTTAAAAGCGGTCTAGTTTATGCTCCTTATTTTACAAACTGGGAAATGGAGGCTCAGAGAGGGTCCTGAGACTTGCCTAAAGTTGCACAGCCCACAGTGCTGACACCAGCACAGAAGTGCCCAACCTCCAACTCCTGGCCCAACTTCCCTTCCCCTCCCACACCACTTCATGGGCGATGCAGCAGGCAGACTGTTCAGCTTATGACATTATGCATTACATGCCTTTTGCATTTTATTATATTCTAACATACTGGAATACATATGTTTAGAAACGTGGGCTGGAGTACATTTTAAGCTTTCACTTTTTTCTTCCAGTCCAGACTGTCTCAAGGGGGGCATTTTTATCTTTTATAAAAATGGTTAAATATTACTGATATGCTAAGGACAGCCCAATTACTTCATCACAAATTTGAATTATCTTTTTTTTTTTTCTGTCACACTTATGGCTTACTGCAGCCTCAATCTCTTGGGCTCAAATGATCCTCCTGCCTCAGCCTCCTGAGTAGCTGGGACTATAGGTTTGTACCACCACACTGGGCTAATTTTATAAAAAATATTTTGTAGTGACTGTATCTCACTATATTGCCTGGGCTGGTCTCAAACTCCTGGGCTCAAGAGATCCTCCTGCCTCAGCCTCCCAAAAAGTGCTGGGATTATAGGCATGGAGCCACCACACCCAGCCAGAATTATCTTTTTAAAGTAAATTCAGATACTTTTACTCTTGCTTAGTGAACAAAATCCCACAACCTGATAATTATGGTATTTTATTATTCCACTGATATTACTGATAAAAATTACATCTGTCAAAATATTTTCTATTTTTTTGCAGAAATAATTTCTATAGTATTAGTATGATTTCACTTTTCTTACTCAAATCTACTTCTACTGATATATAACCAGAAACTGCTTCTATGTTCTAGAATAAAAGATTCATTTTAAAATCAACAGGAAATGGAGTTTCAGGAATAAATAAGCAATAATCCCTGGAGATAATCAGGTGGTCTAAATGTAAAAAGCTAAATAATTTTTATATCTAGTATCATTAGTTTGTTAACAGTAAATTTAAAGCAAACCAATTCTTCAAATTAAATAAAACACATAAGAGTGTGGAAACTATTCACATCAACCATTACTTTTGGAGACGTAAAGGAGTTTTAAAAAAGCAGGCAGTAGGCCGGGCGCAGTGGCTCACGCCTGTAATTCCAGCACTTTGGGAGGCCGAGGTGGGTGGATCACCTGAGGTCAGGAGTTTGAGACCAGCCTGTCCAACATGGTGAAACTGTGTCTCTACTAAAAATACAAAAATTAGCCGGCGTGGTGGCGCATGCCTGTAGTCCCAGCTACAAGTGAGGCTGAGGAAGGAGAATCGCTTCAACTGGAAGGCGGAACTTGCAATGAGCCAAGACTGTGCCATTGTGCCATTGCACTCCAGCCTGGACAACAGTGAAACTCTATCTCAAAAAAAAAAAAAAAAAAAAAGAAAGAAAAAAAGCAAGCAGTAGAGTACCAACCTAGTTATCATGACGAATTTTCCACCACTGTAGGAACGAAAATTAAGATGAAACTTTATTATTCTTTTATTACCTTTAAGCATTATACAGAAATTGCAAAAACATACTGCTGTTTTTTAGAGACATATATGCTGTTGTCACATGTATTGGATTTTTTCCCTCCTCAATTCAGTAAACATTTATTATTATAAAACATTATTACCTATTGTGTGTGGCACTGTGCCACACACTGAAGACAGCAAAACAATTAAGATTCTGTCCTCAATCTCAGGAGATTCATTTGCAATCTATGAAAGAGGCAGAGTGGCAAAAAACAGATCAAAATATAAGTACTACATAGTACTGGGAATAGCTACCATCCAGCGGAGGGAGGAAGAAGGCATGGTGGTAGGCGCCTGCAGTCCCAGCTACTCGGGAAGTTGCAGTGAGCCCAGATCGCACCACTGCACTCCAGCCTGGGTGACAGAGCGAGACTCCATCTCAAAAAAAAAAAAAAAAAAAAGGCTGCGATAAACGTATATAACTTTTCATTCAAATGTAGTGTGTACACGTTATTTTAGCTAAGAGAAATGAATATAATAAGTTAAAATGTAGGTAACATTCAAGAAAACTGGGTCAAAAATATTTTCCTTATTGGCAAAAAATTTCGTTACCCGCCATTTTTTTAAGACAGCTTTCAGCCAGTTAACAGTTCCTGGTTAAGAAACACTATTGTCTGATTTGTTATAGTACCGTTTCGTGAATTACTTTCCACTACAGCAACACATGCATTGCCCTTATGAGATGCTTATCTCAGTATGAACCAAACTGCTGAGCAGGTGGAATCTGTGCCAAACTAGCTGATGTTTACCTTGAACACACTGATATTTGGAAAATAAACCCCTCTTTTTTCCTCTTTAATCTTTTAATGTTTGTCTTGCACATGGATGGACCGCCAGTGAAGTGATGCACACATCATAAATCACCATGGTTTTGAATTCCTGGGTGATGAGAGCCATAATTCGCTTGTCAGCTGTTTGTATAGAATCGTTTTTAAATGGCATGTTTTGGACACATCTTGATAAAATAAAAACTGGAGTTCTAAAGTTGCAGTCACATATTCACGAACCAAGAACTCTACATGGTAGGATGAATTTTGCTCACTAGTGTGGAGTCAGCAACAAAGCAAATGCAGCCGCGTCACTGCCGTTGGTTTTCTCAAGTCTCCTACGGGAAGGGGCTCGGACGGTGCTTTTCCACTCCTCTGCAAATTCTTTATACTTGAACACATCATAACAAACATACAGGTCGAGAAATTTGGTCGTGGCATTAATAGCTACAGTGTTTCTTAAAAATAAAAAGTTTTAAAAAGTTTCTGAAAAGAATGTAGGCGAGCGAACCTTGTTTCTAAACAATCCCAACTGGACTTTGGGAGCACGGCGATGCTGAATGCCCGCGGACGGCTGGGTGCGCGCCGTTAGCTGGCGCGGTGACAGCTGCTTAGAGTTTTCAAGCATTTCAGTATCGCTAGGAGCCCTACAGCCTGACGGTCCGGGACAACCCGGCTTCCTCCACCCGAGGGGGAAAACAACCCCAGGAAAACAACTTAAACTCGGCCTTAGACTGTCCATCAAGGGAAGCCAAACCAGGCGCTGCTCTCCAGACCTCCAGGAGCAAAGGAGGAGGATCAATTATTCCAAAAGTTTCTCACAAATTTCCCGAGCTCCCCAAAACTTTTTGAAGAATCTTGAAAGAATCCTAGGGGGCTGGGAGCCGCACACGTGCCGGGGCTCGGCTTCCCAGCTCGGCAGTCGCAGCCCGCTGGGCTCGCCCGGGAGCTCCGCTGCGCCGCCAACCCGCCCGTCCCCGCCCCGCGCTGCCCTCGGCCCCTGCGCCTGGCCTCCGGGGCGCCCGGCCCGCCTTACCCCGCTCTGCCGCGGCGGCGACCCGGGTGCGTTCCTCCCGAGCAGGGCTCCCGGCCGCTCTGAAAAGAATTCCTTTCACACGTGCGGTGCCGCTTCACGCGTGCGCCCCGCGCCAGGGCCCGACCTCCCCGCCCTGGACGCCATCCCTGCAGCCCCAGTGTCCGCTGCGCCCGCGCCCCCACGCTGCAGCCCAGGACGCCGCGCCACGCCCCCGCCGCCTCCGAACAGCCCCGCCCCGCGCGCTTCCCAGCGCGCACACCTACCGCCCCCGCATCCCTACCCTGTCCGCGCAGCCACAGCACTCCCCCGCGTCCGCATTCCACATCCTAGCCCACGCGCACGCCCATGCCTAGCGCCTGCACCCGCATCCCGCACCTGCGCGGGCCCTCGGGATGTGGACGCGGGGCCTCTTCCCTGCCGCCCACACACTCCGGGGCACGCCCGCGCGGGACGTGAGAGGAAAGCCGAAGGCTCTTGGGGCGGGCCCGACCCGCTTGGGTGGCGCCCACCGCACGCAGATGCGCCAGCCCGCGCTCCGCTCGCGCCTGTCCTGGTCTTCGCAGGCCCAGCGAGGTAGCTGCTCTCCGGGCGCTCCCACAGCCGGAGGCGCGTGGGCGTCGGGCACCTAGGTCTCGCCCGCCTGCAGCCGCCTGGGGACGCGGGTTCCGGACGGCTGGCGCGGGGCGGGGCGGGGACCACCGAGCAGGGAGTCCCCGCGGAAGCGCCGCCGGGCACAGCGTGGGGTGCTGTCGAGGAGCGGCGCCCGGGCGGGGCGGGAGGTTATAAATAGCGGCCGCCATCCTGCTTCTCGTCAGACACACTTAATTTAGCCGGCAGGCACACGGATGCTTATTTTTTAAAAACTTGTTTTATTGCGCTCGAAGTGACCGAGAAGGTGTCCCCGCGGGTCACTCGCTCCGTCTGGTCCTGGAGACGAGATGCCAGGTCGAGGCCTAACCTGCCTGCTGGCGCCCAGCGAAGATTTTAACGTTTTCTGTTCCCTTCGGGGTGGTTTTACCACGCTTGAGAGGGACGCCTACCGCGGAAGGCCGCGGAGCGAGGGCGGCATCGCGTGCTTGTCTGTTGTCTGGGCACAGTCTAGAAAGGCCGCGGGTCCCCTCCCCGTCCCCCAAGGTCTGGACTGGGGCTTGACCAGCCTGGGATATTAACAAATATCGGTGGACTGCATTTTGGTGATCATTCTACAAGCTGAAATGGCTTCAAAATCACCTTTATGAGTAATAAGTTTATTCCAGGAATGTGGCAAAATGAAGTCTGATAGTTTTCATGTCTTCATGGAGCAGCTTCCGTCGGTTGCCTTCATTAGCGTTTAGATCTACTCGGATTAGCAGTCGGCTTGCCCTGAAAAATGCATTTGTTCTGCTGAGATCTGAATTTGAAGTTATCCCAAGGAGGGAAAACTAAGCTCCTAAAGGCGCATCTAAAATATCTTCTCCCTTTGGGAACTTTGCGGTGTATGTATGGAGTAGGTAGTAGTTACGGAGACTTAGTTTTTAATTTTTAATTGAAAAATGCTACCTTTGAAGGTCTTAAAATACTTGAATATTTTTCTCATTTAAAACATTTTCTCTGAGAAGCACAAGAATAGTTTCTTTTTTGTTGTTGTTGTTGATCACAAAAGCCCTAGAAATTGTTAATATTTGTAGTCTGTTTGCCAAATGCTATTATTGGTATTCTGAGGATAAAAATGGAAATATAATATTGTAATAATTTTAAAATTTTTATTAAAATATAGATTTTAAATCATATGATGTAATTCAAACAAATATTTTACACCTGTGTTCATACAAGCATTATTTACTATAGCCAAAAGGTGTCCATCAATGGATGAATGGATAAACAAAATGTATTGCATACCTACAGTGGAATATTATTCAGCCTTAAAAAGGGAGGAGAGCTCCATCACATGCTGCAACGTGGATGAACCTTGAGTACATTATGCTAAATGAAATAAGCCAGTCACAAAAGTCACAAATACTGCATGATTCCATTTACATGAGGTACCTACAGCAGTCAAAATCATAGAAACAAAGTAGAAGTGTGGTTACCAGCAGCTGGGGCAGTGGGAAATGGGAAGATATAGTTTCATAGGTACGGAGTTTTAGTTTGGGAAAATAGAAATAGTTTTGGAAGCAGATGATGGTAATGGTTGCATAACAATGTGAATGTACCTAATGCCGCAGAACTGTACACATTAAGAAAGGTTAAATGGTAGATTAAAGGTTATGTATATTTTACTACCGTAAAACAATTTTTAAAATGGTATTGTGTAAAGACCAGCAAAACTAAGAAGCTAGCAGTTTCTTTACACTTGTCATACTGTACAATTTCTAGGTAGACAACTAAGATGTTCATCTTATGGTTTAATGTTTAGTTGGAAAGGTTGTTTGCTTCTCATTTGGTTCCAAGAAAGAGTATTTAGGCCAATTTCAGGGAGAAATATGTGTATAGCTATATTCATATGTCAAACTGATTAGTGCTGAATGTCACATTTCCATATTCTAATAACATTTCTAGCAAAGAAAGGGACACAGTGAAGAGAGAATTGCCCGCATTGTCATTGTCTCTCTCTGAGCCTAGAACGCCTAACACTTGGGTGTGGAGAGACTCAGCCTCAATTCACTGACTTTCTAGCAGCCACTGAGATGTGCTTGCCTGGGGTGCCCCCTGGCAGGCAGGGCTGGAACTGCTTTCCAGTACCCACACGGACTGTGAACGAATCTTTCTTTGTGCTTTGTGTACAGAATGGAAGTTCAACAAATATTTGTTGAATGTGTATGTCCTTCCTATACGCAGCAGCCCAGAGCAAACGTGGTCATCTTGTGTGTGTTCATGTGAAAGCAGAATTTAATGGTGCTTTTAAGCACCAAAGTTTAAGATGCATGAAAAAACTGTATCTCCATTTTTTCCTTTTCGTTTACAATTACTTGTATAAGCCAGGCACGGTGGCTCACATCTGTAATCCCAGCACTTTGGGAGGCCGAGGCAGGCAGATCACTTGAGGTCGGGAGCTTGAAACCAGCCTAGCCAACGTGGTGAAACCCCGTTGCTACTAAAACTACAAAAATTAGCCATGTGTGGCAGCACCTGCCTGTAATCCCAGCTACTCAGGAGGCTGAGGCAGGAGAATCACTTGAACTGGGGAAGCGGAGGTTGCAGTGAGCTGAGACTGCACCACTGTACTCCAGCCTGGGTGACAGAGCAAGACTCCATCTCAGAACAAAAACAAAAAAACAAAAACAAAAACAAAACAAAACAAAATGACTTGTATAGACCGTACTATTCCTTACTTACTATGCTGATTGACAATGTATAGTATTTCAGTTACTCTGTGGGCTATAAATAGCTCTAATAGCACTTAAAAAAATGAATCCAGCTGGGTGTGGTGGCTTATGCCTGTAATCCCAGCACTTTAGGAGGCCGAGGCAGGTGGATCCCCGAGGTCAGGAGTTCGAGACCAGCTTGGCCAACACGATGAAACCCTGTTTCTACTAAAAATACAAAAACTTAGCCGGGCATGGTGGTGCACACCTGTAATCCCAGCTATTTGGGAGGCAGAGGCAGGAGAATTGCTTGAACCTGGGAGGTGGAGGTTGCGGTGAGCTGAGATCGTGCTACTGCACTCCAGCCTGGGCAACAAGAGCAAAACTCTATCTCGAAAAAAAAAGAATTCCAACAATCCAGCTTTTATTTATTGAACTTCTCCTCATACAAGGCCTTGGGCTGGGTGTTGAAGGATGGGAAAGTTCCACTTTCTCTACTCAGAGAATTCATTGCGCCCAGCTCTGTGCCAATTTTTGTCCACAGGAGGATTTTACAATCTGTTGTTTCTGAATTACAAAGTATTAATTAACAGACAGCAGGTGTGGTGGATCATGCCTGTAATTCCAGCACTTTTAGAGGCCAAGGCAGGAGGATTGCTTGAGCCCAGGAGTTCGAGACCAGCCTGGGCAATACAGTGAGATGCTCCCGTACCCCAACCGCCCATCCAGTCTCCACAAAAATATTAAAAAATTAACCTGGCAAGGTGGCTCGTGCCTGTAGTCCCAGCTACTCAGGAGGCTGAAGTAGAAGGATTGCTTGAGCCTGGGAGGTCGAGGCTGCAGTGAGCCATGCCACTGCACTCCAGCCTGAGTGACCGAGCAAGGCCCTGTCTCAAAAATAAAATAAAATAGAATAAAAATAAATAAAATAAAATAAAATCCATGGGATAATTTCTATGAAGTGATTGCAATTGGGAGAAAAATATAAACAAGCACTGTTTATTTCTTATCTCGCATGTGGAAAAATGAGATTTTCATGTCTCATATGGGCTCTGCAGGTCTTGGAAATGTCCCCTGTGGAAATTTTCTGGGCTGTGCAGTTAATACAACCTGTATCCAACTCTCGTCGGATAATTTATTTAGTTCCAGAAAATTGGGTAGTCAGAATGGAGGGTGGCAGAGATATCAGTGCAAGTAGTCAGAAGTACAGACTTTCTAGAACTACTAGGCTGAATAGAGGATTACACTGAGATAGGATTTTCATAGAAATTTTAAGTTGCAAAAAATTTCAAACCAGAATGCTAGGATGAGAACATTTGTTTAGCAATGTGGTATGAATTGTAAAGAATCTTTTCTCTTTCTTGCAGAGAGTTAAATCCAATAATTTGAGATTCCATCTCCCATGGGAGTTTGCTTTGAAAACATCATGACTGTAAGGTAAATAAATCAGACTTGATTAATCTTGTTATGGCAGCATACAATTTCATGAATACTTTAAGAATTGCATTATTCTTGCACAAATGATTATATCCAACTGACAGGAGCATTTAGAGCATATTAACTAAATCCTCTTTGGTGAAAGTTGTGTGTTGTATCCAGACATTTCAGATTAATCTGCTGGAAAGTCCCTTTGATGCTGTTCTTCCTTTCTTTTGATGTATGTTTTATAAGTATCCATAAATCCTTGCTTGGCTAGTCAGAAGGGCTGGGAAAACCAAACTGGAAAAACTGCCCAGAGAAGGCAGGAGGAGCAGGGTGCTATGGAGAAAGAGTAGCCATGGGGCCGGGGCTCAGGAAGTGTGCATCGACGCGATTGAGGACAGCAGGGTGCAGGGCGAGAAAGAGCACTTGGGACTGGGCGTGGTGGCTCACGCCTGTAATCCCAGCAATTTGGGAGACTGCTTGAGCTCAGGAGTTCAAGACCAGCCTGGGCAACATGGAAAAACCCCGTGTCTACAAAAAATACAAAAATTAGCCAGGCATGGCGGCGCATGCCTGTAGTCCCAGCTACTCAAGAGGCTGAGGTGAGACGATCACTTAAGCCTGGGAGGTGGAGGTTGCAGTGAGCCGAGATCGTGCCACTGTACTCCAGCCAGAGCGAGACAAAAAAAAAAAAAAAAAAAAAAAAAAAGCACTTAGGCAGGAGCCGAATTAGAAAATTAGATCTCCTTGTGTGGAAGAGGGTCAGTGTGATTCCTAAAGCAGGTAGGAGAACCACTGATAAACCATAGACAAGCAAGAGTGTCAGAGTCCTTGTCTGCTCAGTTATTGACAGTTATCATCAGGTAGAACAAGCCTTGTCCTGATATTTCATGTACTTCAGAAATAAAGACAGCCTTGGCTGAGAACAGACTTGTTTCTGATAATAATAATATAACCCTTCACCACTGCTTGGTGTTTTAACATTTTCAAAGTGCTTGATCTTATTTGAGCCTCAAAACAAACGTGTGAGGAGGGAAGGGCAGGAATCATTTCCCATTTCACAGAGGAATACATTGAGAGATGGGGAGGTGAAATGGTTTGCAGACGTCTGTCACAGCTGGTAAATAGCTTATGGGAGTTTGGGCTCTGACCTTGCAGGTATCAACCTAGTTCTTTCTGTGTAGCACTGTGAGACTTCTGAGGTTGACTAGGAAAAGAACTTAGTCATCTATAAATCAGTAAAAGTCGTGGTAACATCTAGAAAGGGCTAACATCAGTGATGTGAAGTCATCAGCCTGTGGTTCTGAGGGAATGGGCCACAGTCCTGGAGGACCACCATGCCTGTGCCCAGCCTGACTGGGCAAGATGACCCACTCATCACCACCCCTAGGTACAAGAAGAGCTCCTTGCCCCCTGGTGAGCCTCACAGGGTCTGAGAATTTGCCTTGCCTGAGGATCTCAAACGATGGAATTTAAATTTGGTGGTATTCAGAAGCTGAAGGAGTTTATTTTCATGAAAATTGGGAGGGAAAAGGTGATGCTTTATCATTTCTTCTGAGGAAGTAATCTTCCAGGGTGGTGTTAATATCATTACTGTCATTTTAAAAATTAAGAAAACAGGTAGTGTGTGGTGGCGCATGCCTGTAATCCCAGCGCTTTGAGAGGTGGAGGCAGGAGGATTGCTTGAGGCCAGGAGTTTGAGACAAGCCTGGGCAACAAAGCAAGACCCTGTCTCTACAAAACATAAAAAAAGTTAGCTGAATGCAGTAACATGCTCCATAGCCCCAGCTGCTGGGGAGGCTAAGGTGGGAGGATTGCTTTGAGCCTAGGATTTTGAGGCTGCAGTGAGCTATGATCCTGCCACTGCACTCTAGCCTAGGTGGCAGAGTGAGACCCTGTCTTACAAAAAGAAAAGAAAAAAAAT
Source organism: Hylobates moloch (assembly GCF_009828535.3). Classification (NCBI taxonomy): domain Eukaryota; kingdom Metazoa; phylum Chordata; class Mammalia; order Primates; family Hylobatidae; genus Hylobates; species Hylobates moloch. Next base: position 100,110,005 of record NW_026652279.1, read on the forward strand.
TAAAGAAACCAAGTAGAGAAAGGATATATGACTTATTCAAGAGCATGGTCTGCTTTGGTGGAAGGTGGTCAGTGTGTCTCAGGCTGAAGTCGTAAAGTGAGAAGAACAGGAGGGCAACCTGCACGATTAAGGCAAAACTTCGAAATGTTCCCCAGCAGAGATTTATTTTTCAGGAGGTGTTTTGCATTCCAGCCCCTCTGTCCTTCCTGGCGTTCAGTGCGATTTGTTTAGCCGTGTGCTCCCTGGCATGTGTTTTCAAATGTGTGTGAGATGGGCTGTCTCTCGGGACCTGGCGGGTGCGGCCACCAGGTCAGGGCTGCCCCCGACCCTGTGCCTCCTGTGGCTCCCTCAGTGCTGAGGGTGATACAGAGCACTTTTCAAGCTGGATTTGGAATGTGGCCTCTCCCTTCCAAACTCCTGGAGATCAGGCAAAGGCCTTTGGAGCCAGCCAATCACCTGGAAGGTGACATTCCCACCAGCTGAGCCCTCACCTTCAGCGGGGGCTGGGCAGCTTTGGAGCCTGGGGCCAGCCAAGCCCACTCTGCCCATATCCCTGCCATGTGTGGCCCAGCGGATGATCACCTGTCTTCATCTGCGTACTGGGCTACATCCCTCCTGCCGTCCCCCACTTCCCTGATGACACCCACAGCAAGCCCGTACCCAAGTGTTCTGTGATCCCCTGTAAATTTGGCCTCCTTAGATACTTGCTTTTATGAAACCAACAGTCCTGGGGACACAGTTTTCGGCTGTCTCAAGACGGGGCAGCCACTCCTTTCCCCAGGCCAGTGGGTCCCAGGCCTGGAGCCAGGGTTGGCATTCTTGCCTGAATCCTCCACTCTATCCCAACCCCTGAGGCTGCCTGAGGAGGCTCAGACTCTGTCAGGCTAGGAGGACAGTCAAACCACAGAAACATGCCTTTTAAGAAGTATAAGCCTTTAATCCATCTTGAATTCATTTTTGTATAAGGTGTAAGGAAGGGATCCAGTTTCAGCTTTCTACATATGGCTAGCCAGTTTTCCCAGCACCATTTATTAAATAGGGAATCCTTTCCCCATTTCTTGTTTTTGTCAGGTTTGTCAAAGATCAGATAGTTGTAGATATGCGGCATCATTTCTGAGGGCTCTGTTCTGTTCCATTGATCTATGTCTCTGTTGTGGTACCAGTACCATGCTGTTTTGGTTACTGTAGCCTTGTAGTATAGTTTAAAGTCAGGTAGCGTGATGCCTCCAGCTTTGTTCTTTTGGCTTAGGATTGACTTGGCAATGCGGGCTCTTTTTTGGTTCCATATGAACTTTAAAGTAGTTTTTTCCAATTCTTTGAAGAAAGTCATTGGTAGCTTGATGGGGATGGCATTGAATCTATAAATTACCTTGGGCAGTATGGCCATTTTCACGATATTGATTCTTCCAACCCATGAGCATGGAATGTTCTTCCATTTGTTTGTATCCTCTTTTATTTCATTGAGCAGTGGTTTGTAGTTCTCCTTGAAGAGGTCCTTCACATCCCTTGTAAGTTGGATTCCTAGGTATTTTATTCTCTTTGAAGCAATTGTGAATGGGAGTTCACTCATGATTTGGTTCTCTGTTTGTCTGTGATTGGTGTAGAAGAATGCTTGTGATTTTTGTACATTGATTTTGTATCCTGAGACTTTGCTGAAGTTGCTAATCAGCTTAAGGAGATTTGGGGCTGAGACAATGGGATTTTCTAGATATACAATCATGTCATCTGCAAACAGGGACAATTTGACTTCCTCTTTTCCTAATTGAATACCCTTTATTTCCTTCTCCTGCCTGATTGCTCTGGCCAGAACTTCCAGCACTATGTTGAATAGGAGCGGTGAGAGAGGGCATCCCTGTCTTGTGCCAGTTTTCAGAGGGAATGCTTCCAGTTTTTGCCCATACAGTATGATATTGGCTGTGGGTTTGTCGTAGACAGCTCTTATTATTTTGAGATACATCCCAACAATACCTAATTTATTGAGAGTTTTTAGCATGAAGAGTTGTTGAATTTTGTCAAAGGCCTTTTCTGCATCTATTGAGATAATCATGTTGGTGGGACTGTAAACTAGTTCAACCATTGTGGAAGTCAGTGTGGCGATTCCTCAGGGATCTAGAACTAGAAATACCATTTGACCCAGCCATCCCATTACTGGGTATATACCCAAAGGACTATAAATCATGCTGCTATAAAGACACATGCACACGTATGTTTATTGCGGCACTATTCACAATAGCAAAGAGTTGGAACCAACCCAAATGTCCAACAACAATAGACTGGATTAAGAAAATGTGGCACATATACACCATGGAATACTATGCAGCCATAAAAAATGATGAGTTCGTGTCTTTTGTAGGGACATGGATGAAACTGGAAAACATCATTCTCAGTAAACTATCGCAAGGACAAAAAACCAAACACCGCATGTTCTCACTCATAGGTGGGAATTGAACAATGAGAACTCATGGACACAGGAAGGGGAACATCACACTCCGGGGACTGTTGTGGGGTGGGGGGAGGGGGGGAGGGACAGCATTAGGAGATATACCTAATGCTAAATGACGAGTTAATGGGTGCAGGAAATCAACATGGCACATGGATACATATGTAACAAACCTGCACATTGTGCACATGTACCCTAAAACCTAAAGTATAATTAAAAAAAAAAAAAGATTAACTAGGAAAAAAAAAAAAAAGAAGTATAAGCACAAATCCCTCTTTGATGTTATATAAAAGCTCAGTGTCACTGATTAGGAATCCAGCAGTCCAGGTCCCCGTGTGGACATGACTGTGTTGAGGGAAGTGGATCGACTGCTGGCGGTTGTGTCCACAGCGAGGAGGCGGCTCTCCACTGTCGCTGTGCCAGCCACGTTTCCAGGAGTATGTTTAGTTTTGGACAGAGTCCAGCGAAAAATCCAACCTATTTAAACAATGGAACATCACCCATTTAAAAGGATACAGAGAGGACTGAAAAACCACAAACTATAAAGAGGGGTTGAGGGGAGTGGGAATATTTCCCTAAGAGAAAGGACCAGAGAAGACCCCTGTCCATTTAATGAGTACTGGTTACATGCCTGGCACTGGGCCAAGACACTTACATATATTAGCTCACTTAATCCTCACAGCAGCCCAGGGAGGGTCATATGAAGAAACGGAGGCTCAGGAAGGTTAATTAACTTGCCCAAGGCCACACAGCTAGAATGGGGCAGGGTCAGGATGTTAATAAGAATTTGCGGCCCCAAGCCCTTGCTCTTAACCAGCTGTGTGTGTGTGTGTGTGTGTGTGTAAACACAGTCATATGTGTATGTATGTATGTATATGTATTTGTGTGTGTCAAAAAGTTTAGGCTGGCTTTGTATGTCCACCAAAAGGACAACTATGACCTATGGGCAAAAGTTCCTGGAGAACAGCTTTTGCTTAAACCCATTACGTATACCCAACTAGAGTTGTCAAGAAGTGGCTTCAGGATGTGGTGGTTTCCAAAGGTGGTGGGTGGGATGTCTGTGGAGTGTGTCTCTGAGAAGGTGGCCAGGAAATGCATCTATGAGGTGATGGGAAGTAACTTCCTGGAAGGGAAGAAGAGTTCAGATTAAATTAAGGCTGGATGTTAGAAGTGTTAGATAAAACCTATTGGAGGACCTGGTGGATGCTGGAAATTTGTTAAGCGAGCCATCCATGTAAAGTGCAGCAGGGAAGGGTGCGTCTTGGAGTCAGCTGGTGGGAGACACTGTGAGGCGACTAGCCCTGTGAACTCTTGGGAGGCTGGGACTGAGGAAGACTGAGGAGGACTAGATGTGCCCTGGGCTCCCTTCTCCAGCTCCTTAAAATACCTGTGTCCTACAGGGAGGACGGACTGAGAGATGGTGCCACAGAACCCAGGAACTGAGCCTGGGAGGCTCTGCTGCTTTTGGTGTTGGTTGAACAGGATTTGTTCATGGATTACTTTTTTTTTTTTTTTCCACGCAGGCTGGAGTGCAATGGTGCCAACACAGCTCATTGCAGTCTCAACCTCCCAGGCTCAAGTGATTCTCCTGCCCCAGCCTCTCAAGTAGCTGTGACCACAGGCGTGCATCACCACACCTGGCTAATTTTTAAATTTTTCGTAGAAATGGGCATGTTGGCCAGGCTGGTCTTGAATTCCTGGCCTCAAGTGATCCTCCTGCCTTGGCCTCCCAAAGTGCTGGAATTACGGGCGTGAGGCACCATGCCCAGCCATGGATTACCTTTTCCTGCCTCGGCCTCCCAAAGTGCTGGGATTACAGGCATGAGGCACCATGCCCAGCCATGGATTACCTTTTTGATTCCTCCTTTGCTGTTTTCTTTCTTGGCGTCTACTGGCTACATTTTCTTCTCACTTGTCTTTCCTATCCTTTCCTTTTAATTTCACTTTTGCCTAATACATTCATAAAGACATTTCTGTCAATGATGAACTGCATATCCAAGGTGGTACCATAAGATTATAATGCCATATTTTTACCATACCTTTGGTATGTTTAGATATGCAAATTCTTACCATTATGTTACAGTTGCCTTCAGTAATCAGTACAGTCACATGCTGTACAGGTTTGTGGCCTCGGAGCAATAGGCTAGCCCACACAGCTTAGGTGTGCAGTAGGCTATTCCATTGGTTTGTGCGGATACACTCTATGATGTTCCCACAATGACAAAATTGGCTAATGACACAATTCTCAGAACGTACCTCTGTCATTTATCAAGTAACTGGGTATCATTTATTCTTTCCCTCCCCTCAGTCCCCATCGCTGATGATTCTTCTCCATCAGTAACCAGCCCCCACCACCACAGTGTCCTTTTCACTCTTCCTTCCTCCCCAACCTTACCCCTTGTGATGGGAGGAATGAGCAGAGATGGTGCAGGACCAGCCAGTTCCTGCCGGCAGACTCCCTGCCACCAGCAACCGTTGCCAGATAAGTAGAATACACCTATTTCTTCAGGACAATTGAGAGAAAGTCTGAGTTTCCATCACCGGTCTGCCCTTATTAGCCCTCTGCCTTGGGGCAAGTGGCTTGCCCACACTGACCCCCGTTTCATGAGCTACAACATGGAGATTACGTAGGATTGTTACGAAGATGAATCAACATGACCCAGTGTATGAAGTAGCCTAAACCAGTGCTGGTGCATAGTTGGTGCTCAAAAATGGCATCCGTTATTATTACTTAGAAACTTGTATAGCAATTTGCCACTGCTGTGACATTTACATTGTAATTTACACAGGTATTGATCCTCAAGAGATTAGGGAAAAAATCTCTCACTACTAATGTCATTATTTCCTCTTCTTTGCAAAAGCTACTTACTACGAATAGAAACATTTATTTACATAACGAGTGAATTTCTCAAATGGTGCAAGAATCAACTGCAAAACAGGCCTCCTCTTTTGAGTTTGGGAGAGAATAAACAAACAGAAATGAAATAGCCTGGTTCCTATGAAGCCTCTTCTTGCTTCTTTTTGCCTCCCTTCGGGCCCCTTTGTCAGCACAGGGCAGGTGCTGAAGAACTTGTGCTCATCTGGCCCAAGAGCCTCCTCCATGTTTTCATCCTTGCCAAGCCCAGACCAGGAACTCAATGTCCCCTCACAAGAGGACAAATTTAATTTCCTGCTTATCCAAGATTTGTTTTATTTGATATGTAGGGACAGTGTGTTTATAAGTGGTTAGCAGCTATTAAGAATGTAGAAATGTGTCATTTTCTTAACAGATAAGATCACCAACCCTCTTGAAAAAAAGTTGACATCACTTTCTAGTATGGCCCCTGTGTAATGTCCCCAAGGCACTGTGTGATGCCACAAAGGCAAAATAAAATATTTGAAGTGTGTAGATTTCAGTTTACAAAGGCCAGGCCTATTGTTTGCCAAGGAAAAGAAAGCAGGAACCACTGGGTTCTCCTGACAGTACTTACTTTGCTTTCTTCCTCTAAAAGAATGAGGCATCATTAATCCTTTTATTTCTACCAGAGAGCACAGAGCAGCCGAGTGCTAGATGTTATCTAACTTAAATATGCACTGGGTAAGCACCTAAGTGCAGGTAGCACTGTTCTAGGAATTACGGGGCTCCTGGGAAAGCGTGATGTGTTTAGTAGCTTATAATCCATCAATATGAGTTGATGTTGATAAGTTCATTAATATGATTGATGAACTTATAATTCATCAACCCATCAAATGGCCGATGAGCACATCAACAATGCCAAAGGCGCTGGGGTGTGATGGTGAGCTGAGTTGGGGGTCTATCCTCTCTCAACTTACAATCAACAAGATGAGCATTAAACGGGTAAATGCACAAGAAAACATGTACTGTGTTTCACTGAATCTAAAGTACTATTGATCATAAGACATATCACCATGTATGTACCACTGAAGTAAAAGCCTGACTGTGGTTGTCGGATGTCGCCAATTGTAAAGCACAGCTCTCTATTTCAGAGGTGTTAGAATGGGAAAGAATTGTGTGTCTTAGAATCTGTGTGTGTAAGAATTAACTTATAAGTAAGTTAATTACTAATCATGGTGAGTTCTTTAAAGAAAAGGTGTTACAAGAAAGCCCAACAGAAAGCCTTGCTTTAGGATGAGTGACATTTCAGCTGAGGCTCGAAGGGTAAGGACAGGGGAGAAGAGTTGGTGGGATGCTGTCTCCAATGGGTGGTGCAGGAGATAGGTGAACAGGGGCGCAGGGGAGGGAGATCAACATGGTGGGGATAGTCAGGGAAACATTGGAGGTGGGAATTGAGCTGCATTTTGAATGACTTTAGGTGGAAAAGGAAGGCCCAAACAAGGGACATAACACTAGCTAAGGCCAAGAGCAAAAGATAATGGGTGAAAAATCCATTTTATAATTCAAGTGGAATCTCAAGAGACTCCAAATAGCCAAAACACCGTTGAAAAGGAGGAACGAAATTAAAGACTCACTCTTCCTGATTTCAAAACACACTACAAAGTGATAGTAATCAACACAGTTTAGTACTGGCATAAAGACAGACATATAGACCAATGGAATACAACACAGAGGCCAGAAATAAACACTTACATATATGGTCATCTTCCACAAGGGTGCCAAGACCATTCAATGAGGAAAGGACAGTTTTTCAGCAAATAGTGGGGAAAGCTGGATATCCACATGCAAAACAATAAAGTTGGACCCTAATCTTCCTCCATATACAAAAATAAACTCAAAATGAGTAAAAAACCTCAATGTTAGACCCAAAGTAATTCAACTTGTAGAAGAAAACAAAGGGCAAAACTTCACAACATTGGATTTGGCAATGATTTCTTGGTTATGGCACCAAAGCCACAGGCAATAAAAGAAAAAATAGACAAATGGATTTTATGAAAATCAAAAACTTTTATGCTTCAAAGGACACTAAAGAGAGTGAGAAAGCAATCCACGGAATGGGAGAAAATATTTGCAAATCACATATCTGATAAGGAATTAATATCTGGAATATATAGAGAACTCCTAAAACTGAACAATAACAGTATCAACAGAAAACAAGCTGATTCAAAAGTGGGCAAAAGACTTCAGTAGACATTTCTCCAAAGACAGACAAATGACTCATAGGCACATGAAGAGATGCCCAATATCACTAATCCTTAGGGAAATGCATATCAAAACCGCTATGACAGCCCACCTCACACCCATCAAGATGGCTACTATCAAATAAACCAAAAATAACAAGTGCTGATGAGGTTGTGGAGAAACTGGAGCCTTTGTGTACTGTTAGTGGAAATGTAAAATGGTATAGTTGCTGTGGAGTACTGTATGGTCCTAGCGCTTTCTGGGAAGATGAGTTAATTCTCTCTTCGTTTCAGGGCCCACGTGCGTGGGTTGTGGGCTAGGAAACTTCCATTGCTTCTGGGCTTCCTCCCCCATGGCTGCTGGGAGTCTCAACACTCACTTGCACCCTCGGTCCCGGCTGGCACCCTCGGCCTGCCCTGCTGCCTACTCAGCGAATTCTACTCGTCCTCACCCAGTGTCCCTCAAGGCTTCCTTCAAACGTCCTCTCCACCAAGGAGCTTTCCCCCGCCACCTGAGGCAGAGGAAACCACTCCTTTCTTGATTCTGCAGATGCAGATTCAACAGACACCTGGCACTGATGGGCACCGAGATGTCCTGTGTGTTCATGGAGTTTATGTTGGGGTTTGGTTGGGGGCACCCCCTGAGCTCCCCTCCACAGTTCAGAATGAAACAAGAAATAAGACAGGACAGACAGATAAAAATAAAAATGTCAGCTTCAAAAGCCAGGATAAAGTGACTTGATACCCCTTTCTAAACTAGATAGAATGAACTACCTACTCACAGCTGTTAGCCTCTTTCTTGGTGGCATAACCTGCCCCAAGCTGCATAACCTGCAGCTTCGGCTGCAGCCAAGGGTGAACCAGGACACCCCACCACCCCCAGGCCTTCAGGCAGTGCCACACTGGAGAGGGGGGCCGAGGGCATCGGGCCTCAAAGGGCCGATTCCATCCCCCAGACTCATGGAAGAGTTATGTCTCTCCTCCTCTAGAGAGGAGGAAATGATGGAGTGAGAGAGAGAGAGAAAGAGAGGGCACACTGAGGTGGAATTCGACCAGGGCATCCTCATAGAAATATGAAAGCAGGGGTGGGACACCCCCCCCCCCCACCCCGGGGCACACCTTACATTGCACGATGGTTGTTTTTCTGTCTCTTTTTTATCTGAATGTACACTTTTGCCAGCAGTAAAAATTGCCATATTTGCTTTTGTGCTCCAGCTATTAAGAGGGGCTTGGAAAGTTCTTGGGAGGTGTTGTTTGCTTAAGTGGCATGGGAAGGGAACAGGACACCTCTTTCCAAAACTTAGGTTTGATGACTCCTGGATTTCACTGACTGCTTGGGCGAAGGTGGAATGGAGCGCCATCCCCCACCCTCGCACCTGCACGGTGGCATGCTTTCCTCCTACTCCAGGGAATTCCTCGTGGCCTCATGGCCTGGGCTGTTTCTGGCTTCAAGCTCCATGTGGCCTGGCCCCGGCAGTCTGGTCCACCCTGTACTTGGTGCCCCCGCTGCCCCCTGGCCTCAGCTGGAGAGACGCACCTTGTCTATGCAGGCCTGGCATCTGGAAGGTGGCTGGGCCTCTCGGGCTTGAGCACCATCATCTTAGCTCCAACATGTCATTATTCCTTCCTCACTGACGGCTTTTCTGCTTCCTAATTGGTTGTTGAAGATGAGGCCCCCATGCTCTTTTAAGAAAACCTGTTCTGCCCCAGGCTTGGGTGCAATGGGCACTGACTCAGAGAAGTAGAAAGGCCTGCTGAGTCATCAACACTCCTGCGACACCCTCGCATTTTCATTAATGACGGCCTCCCTGCCACACGTGAATCACTCCAGCCTGAGATCTGAAACCAGGACACACCCCAGGGGCGAGGTGACGCTGAGTGAGCCCAGCTGTGTCCCTTTCATGAGAACTCAGAGCACAGGGCTCTGTGTGTGTGGCCATCCCCTCCAGAGAGGAGGAAGTAAATGCAGGGATTAGTGGAAGATCATTTCCTTCTATTTGCCTTGGCTTACATCTTTCAGAATTCAAACACCTGCACTGTTGACCCTGCAATGGTGGGATTTTTGGATTCTCCTTCAGTCTGAGTGCTAAAACACTTCCCTCTCATGTGAGCTGTTGTGAAAGTCATCAGCCAGACACCATTCTAAAAACAGAGAATGTGCTTCTCGTATGTTGCATGCTAGTTATTGAAATATTAGGGAATTACATAAAGGTTTTCTGGGGCACATATTCAAACTGAATGATAAAATTGAAGGTCACACAAAGCTAAGGTCTTTCAAATCCTGACCCGATTAGCTCTCTGTTAGCTCTCTGACTGTGAACAAGCTGTCTGGTCCTCTGAAGCGTACTTTGTTCGCCCTGGGTAGGGGCCCTCTGTTTTAATGGTGTTCGGCAGATGAAAACATTTGCAAAGCCAAAGGACAACGAAATCTTCAGAAGCCTACCATATGCCAGTGACTCCACCAAATGCTTTCTTTTCTTGGGATCTTCTAAAATTCATCTGAATACTTAAAAACTTATGCAAATGTTGGTTATTAATCTAGGTTGTATTACCTTGGGGGAAGTCAGTTAATCTCTTTGAACTCAGTTTCTTTATCTGTGAACCTGAAAGAACACCTTCAAACTCCAAGGGTGGCTGTCAGAATTAACTATAGAGGTGCAGGTATCAGGTGAAAGCTATAAAACCGCTTACAGATCTTAGATATTATGATGGGTGGCTATGATACGTTTCTTGAATCACTGCTTGCCAATGAGCTGTACAGTCTTCCTGAAGGGGTCTATCTTTCCACTTTCCAATCTGGGCAGCAACAGTTAATGACAATGTGCCAGGATATCTATGTCTCCTTTTATCCGCTCCAGACTTTAAACACACCCTCTGATTACATCACACTATCAATTTGAAAAAGGGCTCAGAGCCAAAATCAACACTTGTTAGTGAGTTCTCCGGGGCTGCCTCCCATCCTCTGGAGGTGGGGCTCTCGTCTGCAGAAATAGGCACAACGGTTTTCTACGGTGTTTGTTTGTTTTAAAGACAAAACGTGTTTTGGGATCTTTTATCTTAAGAATCCTAATCGTTGTGAAAGAAACTGAAGTAAGCCACTGTTCAAGTGACTCTCATTCTGCTGTGAATAGTTTCTCCCACGTGGAGTCAGCTCAAGAGACTGTAAATTGCTTCAGCCTACCTGAGACCTGGTACACAGGGAGGCTTCCTAGCCAAGGAAGAGGAGAGTGTCTGGAGGAGGAAGAGGAGAGAGGGCCCACACAGGTGACATCCTGGAAAGGGAATGCTGGTGCGAAACTGCCTCATCTGGTTTGCTCCTTGCATGTTCAGGAAAAGCCAGCCCCATCCGCCCCAGTCCGAGGGCCTCACTCACGGAACAAATGAAGCTGAGAAGAGGAGCTTCCCGTTTTCCAGCTGCTGGGGTCATCACTGTCTTCAGGAAGGACCCCGAAAAGCATCGTGTGTTGTTGCAAAGGCCTGCCTTCATCCTGGCCCCCAGGTCCCTCTCCGCTGGCCTGTCTACTGGATAAGCTGAGGTTGCACGAAGTAGGTCCAGGCCTAATGTGACAGTGAATAATATGGTGTTCGGCCACACAGAGATGTGTGTAGGTACAAAAACCACCATGCTTTTGGTAGCAAGGTAAAAACTGAAGATGTCAAGCGATCTGAACTCTGATGGAGACTGAGCGAGAGACCCTGGCCCAAAACAATCACTGCACGCTGCATGCGCTCTGGGGTAGACAGCTACTGCTCTCAGAGCAGCTGTTTTCAGGCCACAAGGCCGGACCATTGTTCAGTTACCTGGCTTTTGTCTGGTTCAAGCACCTGACAGGGATCTGGGAAGGTCTTGTCATGTTTCCAGTCCTTTGAGAAACTGCTGCTCAGGGCTCAGGAAAGACGCTGAGCGGGCGGGTACGCGCCCCATGGGGAAGTCTGGCTGAGACGGGAGGTCTGGGGAGCCTCCGTCTTACATGCCACCTGGTTGCCGCCCTCCCCTCGGAGACCCCCTCTTTGGAGACACGCCCCAATGTGGCCCCCTCGCGCGGGCACGTGCCGGAAGCAGGGACACATCGTGGAGCCGTGAAGGGCGGCGCCGGCGGCAAAGTCCCTGGCGGGAAGAGCCGGGGGAGAGCGAGAGCCCTGGCCGGGCCCAGAGAACAGTGGGCGCCGCGCCGCCTCCCGCAGGGGCGCAGACGGGACCCTGGCCCCGAGCACAGCCGGGCGGTGAGGAGGGACCGTCGCCTGCCGCCCGCGCGCCGCGCCTCCCCACTCCTCCCTCTCTTCTGGTGCGCCCCGTTTCTTTTCGCCCCGCGGCCACCGCGCCGCCTCCCTCACTCGCGCCCGGATTCTACGGCACCTCCCTGGTGGTCCCAGGTCCTAACAGGGCGGCTGTGCCTCCTCCTCAGCAGAACTTTTGATTTCATCCCTTGTGCGGCAGCAGCTGCTGAGCTCTGTCCGAAACACCCCAAGGCCCCGTGACCGTGCCCAGGCCACGCTGCCCAGCAGCGCCTGCCCTTCCGTGGGGCTGCGCCTTTGAGCCTGGTCGGCCCTGCCAGGTCGGGCCTGACGACACGGCCGCGCCCTGCTCCCCAGCTAGGATGGGCACATGAGTGACCACCCTAGCACATAAGGCCTCCCTGCGAGCTTCCCTGCAGGATGGAGCCGCTGTCGTCCACTGTAGCTGGCTTAATGAGGCCCCCTTATCCGAGACCTCCCTCGCCTGGATCGTCCCTGCTCCCTGCCAGTGCTCGCTGCATCTTCCACTGGCACGCAGGCATGCAGTTCTGCCCAGGTCTACATCTGTGACCATCCCGACTCCTCATGGGCGAATCCTCCTCTGCGCCTTCGAGGCCCTCCCTACTCCTCGGCCCTGGCACCCTGGAAGGTCTTCCATGCCGGCTGTCCCCCTGCTCCTTCCCTGGAGTACTTTGCCTCCTCTGGTGACCTCAGCCATCAGGGATGCAAGGACATAGCCCACACGAATATTTCTAGCCTGTGTTTGGCATGAGTTTTAGACAAGCCTTTCTAGCCTGCTTCATTTTCCCACCTTGCAAGCGCTTCTTGCCTCCTACTCAACAAGTTTTAAATCAGCCTATCCTCTCCCCTCATGACACAGATGCGTTGCCCTGGGGCTTTTTTTTTTTTTTTTTTTTTAGAGGGTTTCACTCTGCCACCCAGGCTGGAGTGCAGTGGCGCAATCATGGCTCACTGCATCCTCAATCTCAATCTCCCTGGGCTCAGGTGATCCTCCCACCTCAGCCTCCTGAGTAGCTGGGACTACAGGCATGAGACATCATGTCTGACTGATTTCTGGACCCATTTTTGTAGAGCTGGAGTTTCGCTGTATTGCCCAGGCTGGTCTCAAATTCCTAGGCTTGAGTGATTCTCCCACCTCAGCCTCCCAAAGTACTGAGATTACAGGCATGAGCCATGGTGCCCGGTCTGGGGACTTACTTGTTTTTATTTCCCACTGAACAGATATAAAAATGTAGTCACCTAGGAGTCTTTCCTCTCTCTCTCTCACCCTTTATAACTTATCTATTGACAAGTCATGATTTTTTTGTTATTTAGTTTTTATTTCATAATCATAAACTTAACTCTTCAATCTGGCTAGAAATGAAGGAGAATAAGAAAATGAAGCTCCAAAAACTTCAGCAAGAGCATGAAAATTATAGGATATTATGAACAAATGGGTGGAAGTGTGCTCTCCTGAGCTACAGAAGGAATGCTCTGGTGATTAAGAGAAACACAAGTCAAATTTATTGGAGTTGTCCACATTTGGCAATGGAGATCTTGCTGGTCTTGCTCTTCCTGGACCCAAAGCGCTCCATGGCTTCCATGATATTCATGCCTCCTTGCATCTTGCAAAGACTGCTGGCCCACCACTCAGTTTTGGCAGTGCAGATGAAAACCTGGGAACCATTTGTGTCAGGTCCAGCATTTGCCATGCACAAGATGCCAGGACCTGAATGCTTCAGGATGAAGTTCTCATCATCAAATTTCTGCCCATAGATGGAATTGCCACCGGTGTCATGATGGCGTGTGAAGTCACCACCCTGGCCCATAAGCCCTGGAATAATTCTGTGAAAGCAGGAGCCCTTATAGCCAAATCCGTTCTCTCCAGACCTCACAGCATGAATGTTTCCTGCTATCTTTGGAACTTTGTCTGCAACTAGCTCAAAAGAGATGTGGCTTAAGGGCTCAGCAATGTCATAAAACATGGCAGAATTGACCATGGCTGGTGGCAGGGGATCCTGGGGACATTGGCAGCTACAAAGCCCATGATTATTGTTAAGATATTTAATATGTATTTTTCCATTTCTGCCACCAAATTTATTTGGCCACATGCTACTGTACTGCCTCAGGGTTATGTTTCTGGAGTGCAGCTCTGACTGTGTGGATTTCCAGCTGCGAAACACTCCAGGGCTTCCCATTGTCCAGCAAGCAAACTCTGTCCTCTCTCTTTCTGCTTAGGGGCCTTCCTTGCTCCACCCTCAGTAAGTGAGACTTCTCTCCCCTTCAAGAGTGCGCCCTTCGCTCACTCTTGTCAATGTGAGCTATCTTACCTTCCTTTGCTGTCCTCTCCTGCAAGGTCTGAGAGCCAAGAACCGAGTTCCAGAGGACTTTATAACTCCCCTGGAGCCTCGCTGGACTGAGTTTGTGAGTCTGGAATTATGTGGTGTTCTTTCAGTTAGGCCATCCTTGAATTCACCTGAGTTTTCTCATAAACCTCTGGACTTTCCTGTGCTATTCTCTGGATGAACAAAATTAAGTCATTTTACAAAATTCTGAACACACATAACTAACACATAGAGTCAAAGTGCTGGACATTTGTAATTTCTAGCCTTTCTTTCTCCTTTGTGACCACATCTTCACTCTCCCAGGCCCATAAACATAGCTATTTTCCCATTCAGAATGAACAGAGTAAGCCAAGAAGAAATCATTAAAACAATAATAGCAATAAAGTGTTTCCCATAAGGACTGATTTCCTGTTTCCCATAAGGACTGATTTTGCTTGCTGCTTCCTAGAGCATTGGAGTATGTTTTTGGGAACCCAAAGGTTGTCAAAGGCTCTGGAGGATGAAAATCCTATGAAAATATTCTCTCTTTGTGACTTTGAATTTTTCCTACCATTTATACAACTAGAAGTTTGCTGGCTGGGGAGAACAAATTCTTCCAAGTTCTTATGTGCTTCTGGATATAGATGATGAGTATTATTAAAACTTCTGCTTCTGTTTGGAATACGGATGAAAACTGCTAGACTAGATTACTAAATGAATTATAATTCACACCAGCTTTGGGAAGTAAGTTGCCAAGGTGCTTAACCACACAGAGATTTAGATTTAGAGAAATGTGAGGTTTTCAAAGCTTGACATGGGTGCCTCTTCCTTTTATCACCATTCCTGAGAATACTTTTCTTTTCTTGAGACAGAGTCTCACTCTGTCTCCCACACTGGAGTCCAGTCACTGCAGCCTTAACCTCCCCCGGCTCAGGTGATCCTCCCATCTCAGCCTCCTGAGTAGCTAGGACTACAGGTGTGTTCCACCACACCCAGCTAATTTTTCTGGAGAATAATTTTAATGCATAATATTCTACCTAGTATGAGCTATAGAGAGTACTATACATTTTTTTGAGATTAGGAAAGGGCAGTTCTAGCATGCCATTTGAATTTGAGGCAGAATAATTTTCTGGTCCTTCTTCCCTAAATAACTTGACCAGACTTGAATGTGATTGTTTTTCACAAGGAAGGGCAAGGCCCCGCTGTGTGCTCAGACCTGTCCTCTTAGTTTAGTGTTTATGGTTAATGTGCATGGGCTTAGGAGTGTATTTTAGTGCATTATAGTGCTAATAAAATAGGATAGAGACATTAACAGGGTTTGATGTGTGTCTGAGTTCAGAACACATCTTAACATGCTTGATCGCAATCAGTGTCTTTCAATACAGCCCACCCATTGTCTCTTGTGTTAAAAGAAGATCTTTTTTCATTAAAAATTGTAGTAAATGCACATGTGCACACATATATAACATAAAATTTACCATCTTAACTATTTTTAGGTGTATAGTTCAGTGGCATTAAGTACATTCACACTGCTGTGCAACCATTACCACCACACGTCTCCAGAACGTTGCCAACTTCCCAAATAGAAACGCTGTACTCATTAAACAACTCCCAGTCTCCTCTCCTCCCAGCCCCTGGCAACCACTGCATTCTCTGCCTCTATGAATTGGACTGCTGTGAGTAAGTGGAATTATACATATTTGTCCTTTTGTGTCTGGCTTATTTAACTTAGCATGATGTCCTCAAGGTTCATCCATGTTGTAGCATGTGTCAGAAATTCCTTCCTTTTTAAGGCTGAATAACATTCCATTGCATGGATAGACTACATTTTGCTTCTCTATCCATTCACTGATGGGCACTTGGGCTCCTTCCACCTCTTGGCTGTTGTGAATAGAGCTGCAATGAACATGGATGTACAAATATCTGTTCACATTGAGATCTCTCTCCTTTGGAAAAGGCAGGGCAAATGCGAAAAAAAAAAAAAATCATGCTTTCCTGATTTATTGTGATTCAAAATTTCCCAAACCTACTTCTTATTTTTGAAAAGTAGATGTCACAATTAGTAAAAATCCTGAAAATTTTGAGTGAAATATGTTAGGTGATTTCCCTTCGTAAGAATATAAAAGAAGTAAAATAAAATGATGCTGAATCTTTAGAGCGCTTCCATGTTTATATTAGATGTTGATTTAAACATTTTTCTAAATAAGAGATTTTCCCCTCGTGGATGAGTGTCAAAAAATAATCCCACGTCATAGCATTTAGAGTCCTGGAGAGTAAAATTCAAAATCCAAGGGACAGAATAGTTAGAGAAACCTGAGAAAAACCTAAATAAAGACCTGTAAAAAGCTACTAACTACAACCACGAGATTATAGATGTTTGCTCATATTGTTCTCAGTTTGGTTATTGTGTTGTTTATGAATGAAAGTAGTGTACGTTTGTGTGAATTTTTGTTTTTATATTTTTTATGAGTGCCCTAACAGAGACTACAAATTGGGAATACAAACTCAGAGCAATGGAAACAGTGACACTTTTGTGGAGGGGTACATGTGGCTGCTCGGGTGGTTATTAACACAGGCTGGTGCCCCTGCCCTGCAATGGGAATCCCCAGGGCATTGGAGGATTCAACCTCTTGCAGTTACCGCTTGTAAGACAGCAGATGGCAGCAGAGAGAGGCTTTGCACATCCCTGCAGGTTCTAGTTTGCACAAAGGGCTTCTGAGAGACCTATCAACCAATTAGAGCATCAAGTGGCAAAAAGGGTCCTTGATAAATTATTTCGCTTCTCAAAGAAACCGAAAACGCCAAACTAATCACTAGTCTCGTTTTTTTTTTCCTGGCAAAAGCCTGCTATCTTTCATGATTTAGCTTTCATGAAATTGTTCCTGAAGACCCCCAAAAGAAACAATTTCATGGCCCGAACTCTGTTCAGAGACTTTGCTGTGTCTGTCATGTCCAGCTTGCCATGCCCTGTTTTGTAAAGTAACCACCTTATATACACACTTGTTGTCTGCACTGTGACCTCCTTTCAAAATCATCTTCGGTTCTTCAGAGGCCTGGAATCATGCTCTGCCCAAATGAAGATCTCCGTAAATGTGTTTTTGAAATGGCTAATCAAATAATGGATACCCTTAGGTATTTTTGCAAAAACACTTGACAACCTTCCATAATATCCCTACTGTGAGATGGAAACTTGTGAATGAGATGTGGCTAAGTACATTTATCCATAAAACTCCAAACTTGAATCATGTTGGTAAGTGAACTGATGTTAAGCTAGCAGGAAATTGTTGGTGGCATTCCTTATTCAATATTTTTATTGGCTTAAGTGACCATAGAGCAAACACGCTCATTAAACTGACAGATGACATAAAGTTGGAATGAATTGCTAATAAACTGAAGACAGGGTTCAAAAAGATCTGGATGGACCAGAAGGATGAGCCCAAACCAGCAAGATGAAATGTAACAGGGAAAATGCAAAGCCCTGAATTTAGGTTAGAAGAATGGAGGGGGGCGGCACCTGGGCCACAGAGTGAGACTCCGTCTCAAAAAAAAAAAAAAGAAAGAAAAATGGGGGGAAGGGTAGACTTTGTGAAAAATGGGAGACAATGCTACTGTCTCTTAACAGGGAGATGGTTCAGTAACATTCGATGGGACAGTGTACATTGTTAAAAGAACAAATTCCTATACATGCTGACATGAAAGGATTTCCTTTTTGTTTTTGTTTGTGGGTTTTCTTGTTTGTTTTGTTTTTTTGAGATGGAGTCTCCCTCTGTTGCTCAGGCTGGAGTGCAATGGTGCAGTCTTGGCTCACTGCAACCTCCACCTCCTGGATTCAAGAGATTCTCCTGCCTCAGTCTCCCAAGTAGCTGGGACCACAGGCATGCGCCACCATGCCCAGCTAACTTTTGTATTTTTTTTAGTAGAGATGGGGTTTCACCATGTTGGCCAGGCTGGTCTCGAACCCCTAACCTCAAGTGATCCACCTGCCTCGGCCTCTCAAAATGCTGGGATTACAGGCATGAGCCACCACACCCGGCCAGACCTAGAAGGATTTCTAAGACATATTACTAAATGGGAAACAATCATAGAAAAAATGATGTAAGAAATGCAAACCAACATGGTCATGTATGTGTTGTGTGTCTATAAGTATTAGTATATTCAATTGCACAGGGGGAGACTGGAGGATGTAATCCAGATGTTAATACTGAAACTTCCAAGCAGGGGAGTGAAATGAGACTTTCACTTTTGACTTCGTATACTCCTGTATTATTTAAGTGAAAATGTATTTATATATTCTATAATTACAAAAATCACATTGGTTGCCTTTTCATTTTGAAATGAGCAAAAGTGATAGGGCTGTTAAAAAGCTAAGTCACTTGAGCAATAACGTGGTGTCCAGAACAGTGGTTCCATGGCTCAGCCATGTCGGGGGCTGCACTGAGGACAGGGGGCCATCTGACTTCTAGGAGGACACTGTGGACTGGAATATTGTTCCTGCCTTGAGGAGGAGTCTCCCAGCACAGTTACTGCTGCTTGACTGTTAGAGCGTGTGTTTTCTTAGGGAAGTTGAAGGCAGCCTATATCTAGTAGGGCGGTATGCAGTAGTTGCTTAATGCTGAATGTGTGAAGGAATGTGGGGCTGTGGAGCAGGAGGATAAAGTCTGAACCTGGACCTGTTGTTCTCAGCTATTCGAAGCTTTCTCAAGGGGAAAATAGACTGACTTTGGGTCCACCAGAGGGCAGAACAAATGCTGGAGAGCAGATGCTAGAGTTCCATCTTAAAACCATGACTCCTCAGAGCGGCCCGCGTGGCCTGCGCCATCTGTCCCAGCCACGCCTCCTTGGCCCCCTCTCCCCCTTTCTCGCCCTGGCTCTTTGGCATCCTGGCCTCTCCCTCTCACTGGGATGCTTCCCATAGAGACTTGTGTGGTTTGCTGCCCTGTATCCTCCGGATCTCTTAGCAGAGGCCCTCCCTGACCACCCTACGTTAGTTACATTGCAATTTCCCGTTTCCCTCATGACGTCTTATTTTCCTCCATTTAAATTACCTGCAGCAGGTACCACCTACAGGGATCTGTTGAGAGTAGGCCTCCTTCAATGTGAAGTCTGATGTTTTGTTTTGTTCACAGCTACGGCCCCAGCCCCTAACAGTTGGTAGCAGTCAGTAAATATTGCCTGGGAAAATGAATCATTAGCCATGTGCAGAAATGGAACAGCGTCTCACCAAGTTGGGGTTGCCCCGGACCCTGTGAACACTGGGGCAGTTGGGGTGTTCCTACTGTGCTTGTTATTGGCTTCAGGAATCAAATGCACTAGAGAATTGTAGAAGTGCAGTCCACATCCTCCGTGTGGTAGGACCAGCTGCTGTTGGCCTCTGAGCAGGATCTGTTACCCTTCTGAGCAGCGCCTTCCTGTTGCCCTCAGCAGGAATAACACTCTCTGACAGCCTAGGACTTCAGAGCACTGCTGTGAGGTGCAAATGAGGTAATATGGGAAAAGCATTTGGTGAGATGTATGGGAAGTGTAGAGACCCTGACCAGATGAGTCAATGGCCTTCTTTGTTACTCTGTTGACCTTTAATTGCAGAGTCGCATAGCTGTCACCACCTTATCCTTTTGTGCTGCTATATTTGCCCCCAGCCATTCCTCTCCCGGCGTATGTGGCTAGACTCACCTGCCTGTGCTGCAGTTACTCCAGGCTTTGTGTAAATGTGCATTTTTTTCCAGCCCCTAGTTTATCAAGTTTTGCTTGAGTCACTTGTATCTGAAATACCATCCGTCACTCTTCCAGGTTGGGATCTGTCTAGTGGAAAACAGATGACAGTCATATGTTACTTAGTGCTTTACTATGTGGAGAACGTTTACATAAATTATCTTATTTCATTGCCACTAAGCTTGGGAAAGATTCAGGAAACCCATTTTAAGATGAGGACACTGAGGTCAGGGTAAGTGAGTGAGCTTTTACCCACCTCTCAGCTGCTCTCTAGTTGTCAGAGACCAACCCGAGGGGGTGGCTTAGGCCCGACCCCTGCAGCATATTCCTTGGGGCCTCCCAAGTGGGCCCAACCTGCTCACCCCAGCTGTGACTGTCTTTTGACAGGAGGAGGGAGCAGGGAGGCTGCACCCACTGCTCATAAAAAGCAGAGCTTGTCCACGCCGAGGGCTCGGCTGGGTGGGAGGCCGCTTCCACAAGGCTTTTTCTTGCTCCCTACAGAGTGCAGACTGATGCTTTGAGATATAGCCCGGATTATCATCTTCAGAGCTCAAGCTCTAATATCCAGGCATGTGACCAGACCTCTCTATCCATTCCTACAAGTGGTCCAGAGTAGCCCATAATTATTTTGGCTCAGTTTTTTAATAGCTTGAGAGTAATAATCTACATAGCTTGTAGACGTGAATGTACTTGTTTTAAAAGTTCTGTGTTTTTTGATGCTGTTGTTGTTGGAGACAGGATCTTGTTGTCGCCTAGGCTGGAGTGCAGTGGCACAATCATAGCTCACTGCAGCATGGACCTCCCAGGTTCAAACAATCTTCCCACCTCAGCCTCCTGAGTAGCTGAGACTACAGGCGCATCTCACCACGCCTGCCTGGCTAACATTTTTATTTTTTGTAGAAACAATGTCTCCCTATATTGCCCAGGCTGGTTTTGAACTCCTGGGCTCAAGTGAGCCTCTTGTCTCAGCCTCCCGAAGTGTTGGGATTATAGGTGTAAGCCTCTGCACCCAGCTTAAAAAGTCCTATTTTCACAGTCTATGTGCAGAGCATTTTGGAAGTCAGGTAGAAACCATTTCCCATTTTCTATTACCTGGGTGATAGTTGATTGGTTTTTGTTCTTTGAAATCCATTTTAAAAGTGTATGGTCCTCTATGAAAATACTTCTAATTATTGATGTGTGAAATGCTCTGAAATCCTTGGAAGGAAATCTTGTATCATTTAAGAAGAGAACTGTGGGTGGTGTCTCTGGGAGAGGCTTGTGAGGGCCAGGGAAGCCTGTGGGGGTAGCAGGCAGTCACTCCCATGGGGACAGGCTGACCTGGCCAGCTTATTTCCCATGGAAGTGGGCACTGAGGAATAAAAAGCAGTTTCAGGCCAGGTGCGGTGGCCCATGCCTGTAATCTTTGCACTTTAGGAGGCTGAGGCAGGGGGATCCCTTGAGCCCAGGAGTTCGAGACCAGACTGGGCAATATAGTGGGACCTCGTTTCTACAAAAAATGAAAAAATTAGTGGAGCGTGGTGGCACACTCCAGTGGTCCCAGCTACTTGGGACGCTGAGGTGGGAGGATCGCTTGAGCCTGGGAGGCAGAGGTTGCAGTGAGCCAAGGTCATGCTATGAGTGACATTTTGAAGGTCCACTTCTGGGATTCATCTAGGAGCTAAATGGGTCATGTCCAGCCAACTCAGCATTCCCCAAGGTACGTTTCCAGTCCGCACACCACATTGTAGACTGATATGCCTCAAAAACCTGGTAGAGGTGGGCACGGGGTTAGGTAGAAATCATCTTCCTCCCTTCCTTCCCCACCAATCTTTCTGGTGACAGAAGCTTTTCTGTAACTGGGGCAGAATGGGGTCAGACACCCTGGCAATTTACCCATTGGTGTTATGAACTATAAAACATTAATATATTTATATAAAAAGTGATAGATGAAATTAAAATTTGCTGTTCTATTAAAACTATATTAGATTTTAAATTATTATAGAGATTATAATGTTTTAAATGTATTTGATACATTACAAAATTATTTTAGTTATAAGTATATCGTTAAAGCTATTCTTTATTATTACAAAATGCTTTTACAATGCTATTCTTGACAACAGGAAAATACGTACCATCACTGAAGTATGTGGAGTACCATTTTTTGGAAACCATGTCAAGCATAATGGCAATATTCAGGTTCGATCTTCCTACAAATCTGCTCAATATTTATCTAAACCTTAGCTTCTATTCTTTTCACATTATTAGTTATATTTTCACTTAAAAAATTGGGAGGCTGAAGGGGTAAGCAAACAAACTTTTGAAGTAGACAAAGCTCATCTTTAATCAACAGAATTTAGAGTCCAGTCTTTCCAAATCTGTTCTTAACAACAGAAACTTCTCCCTCCCCTGCCCCATTTTGTCCTCCCCATTAAATGGTACTGTGTCAATAAAATTCCCAAGTGACCTCTTTAAATCAGCGTTCCTTCCGATGCTGGCTACCGCAGTCATGGAAAAGGGAGATGTGTTGGACAGGCCTGTCATTACAGGTAGTAGTGGGTGGTACATCCAGTCTGTATTTCTTACACAAAATTACATCTAAATATTTGACATGAGGCCATTTGCTATCATAAACCATCACTAGGAACTTCTAGTCTGTCTCACTCGATTGACGCTACAATGTTAGGTGCTACGACCACAGTGAATACAACAGACAGCCTCTCAGCTGTGCTGCAAAGTATTCATAACCAAAAGACCATATTTCAAATTAAATCATAGTAGCGAATGACATACCATTTACATATCACAATCTGAGCCTCTGAAACAGGGGGAACATATAATGGTATCCAGAACATCTTTACATCAAAATAATCTATCATACTATAAAGTTTTCACTTACAAAAAGTGTAACAGAGTTTAAGGCACTGGTAACTTTGTCCACTGTTAGAGATTAAAACTTCCAAAGCAAATAAAAGAACCAATGTTCACCTTTAATGTTGTGAAAGTTGGCAAAAAGAACCCCAGGAGGACACCCAAACCTTCTCTGTGTCCTCTGTGGAACCTGGCCTTTTTCTCTTGTCCTCAGAGAAAGAAACAAATGCCGATATCCTCTGTTTAAAATATGAAAGTACCTTACACCAATAACCCCTAACGGCCCGGGGTCTCAGTGGAACTAACTTAAGTGAAAGAAAATTAAGACAGGCATAGAATTAGGCCTTTGTTTTGAGGCTTTAGGGGAGCAGAGCTCCATTGTGGCATCCGGAGTTTCACGTGAGGCCTACAGGGGTTTCAAATGGTTGCGTTTAAGATCAGAATCTTTGTGTTGGGAAATGCTGGCGACTGAGCCTTGACAGCTGAGCACAGGTTGCCTCAACCCTCTCATGCTATTTCTTAATCTAACAACTGGGCAATGCGTTAAACTGGCTTTTTTGACTTCCCAGAACAATATCTAATTAGCAAGTAACACAATTCAGTGACATTCAGCAGGATGCAAATTCCAGACACTGCAATCATGAACACTGTGAAGACAGTCTTCTCCGTGGGCCGAGACACAAAGCAGTCCACAGTGTTGGGACAAGGCCAGGCATTGCACTTCACCAGCCGCTGCATGGAGAAGCCGTCGTACATGACATAGAAGACGTACATGAAGGCGGCTTCGAAGATGACCCGGAAGAAGATGCTGCTTGTGTAGGTCCACCACAGGGAGCCTTCGATGCGGACCTTCTGGGTTTTGATCTCCTCGATGTCCTTAAATTCACTCTTTATCTCCCCCTTGATGAACTTCCTCTTCTTCTCATGTCTCCGGTAGGCCACGTGCATGGCCACTAGGAGCGCTGGCGTGGACACGAAGATCAGCTGCAGGGCCCACAGCCGGATGTGGGAGATGGGGAAGTAGTGATCGTAGCACACATTCTTGCAGCCTGGCTGCAGGGTGTTGCAGACAAAGTCGGCCTGCTCATCTCCCCACACCTCCTTTGCAGCCACAACGAGGATCATAATGCGAAAAATGAAGAGGACAGTGAGCCAGATCTTTCCAATGCTGGTGGAGTGTTTGTTCACACCCCCCAGGATGGTCTGCAGCGTGCCCCAATCCATCTTCTACTCTGGGCGGTTTGCTCTGGAAAAGACGAATGCACACAACACAGGAATCACTAGTTAGGACAGAACAGGGAGACTTCTCTGAGTCTGGGTAAGCAAGCATGCTTAAATCTCTTCCTGAGCAAACACCAACTCTTACACAACCGCACCAAAACAGGTGAAGACAGAACCAACTTAGTTTGTCGTAGGACTAAATGTATAGTTCCCAAACCCTCTTGAACATGTTTTTAGGTGTTCTCTGATAAAGAGTAGCTTGTTCACCTGAGTAATTCACCGAATCTTTAAACACATCATAAAAATTTGCTGTGTTGGGGAGTGTCATAAAGTACTCGTTAGCTGAAAGGCACTCGTGGGTTCTGACCGTACCCCTGCATCCTCTGCAGAGCTTCCTTGGGTCTTCCTGACTCTGCAGAAGTTACTCGGCGTTCAACAGCTGCATCCATTTGCAGTCTCAAGTTTTGGCTGTAACACTGGGGCCGATATTAGCTTGGGCCAACCTTGCTCAAAGGCTGACAGGCCAAGCACAGGAGAACCGTGAGGATAAGATGTAACTTACAGCTCCCCTATCTAGTCTCTCTGCTGAGCCACTTTCCTTAACGTCTTGAAGGAATTTTCACAGATGTGGCATGTAGCAGTGAAACTGTTGTTACCAGTGGTGAAGTTTACACTTGAGGCAACCCGAGTTAAAATTTTACAAAGGACTTTGCTTCCTTCTACATGAAAGGAAGAGGTTAGGAATGCCCTCTTCATGGAGAAAAGCCACTGTGAGCACAGAATTTCGTGTAGGCTTTGTGGATGGCTTGGTGGCCTCACTGCCAGGCTAGCATTGACAGCTCAGTTAGCATATCTGTTTTGGTAAGTGCTGCAACAGTGCATTATAATTGTGGGCTGTGGTTTTAATTTCAAAGTGTTTCTTAAAAGACACAGTATTTTAAAATGACAGAAAATTCAACTCCCTCTGTTACTGGCCCAACTAAGCGACATCACTGCATTGCAGTTCAGCGCTGAAGCTTGGGGGGAGTCCCACACTCCTTACTGCAAGTGGATGTGGAGAGGCCAGTGGATAATCTCCTGTGAGCCCGTGGCCTTCTTTTCATCCCAGGATGTGAACTGTCTTCACTGATTCATAGTTACACCCTGCCTGCCACAACCAACGCTCTCCTAAACAAGATTCCACCCTCTCCACAATCCGGATGAATCATCTCTTTTGCACCCTTCAGAGCTGGTAGTGAATCCTCCTCCTTCTTTTACTTAAAAGCATCCTCCTCTCCTGATTTTAGGCAAGTTGTATCCTGTTTTCTGATGGACTCTGGAAGCAGGCTCGTAGTGAATGTCTTTCATGACCCACAGTCGCTGCCATGGGGCAACAAGGTCAGGCAGAAACCATCCAGTGCCACCTTGGTCAGAGGCTAACAGGAGAGAGGTGGCCACGAAAGTTACATCAGATTGACATAGGCCCGTGAAACATTTAGCCTCACTGAGCTTGGGAAAGCAAACATCATTGGAAAAAACAATATTTTAGCCCAGGTTCAGCACTGACCCATAATCCAGACTGGGAGGCCCTTAGGTGAGCTGGTTGTCCTGCTAAAGCACGGGCCAGTCCCGTCCCAACAGCAGAACCACCGAGGGCAGCAACATTCCGATTTTAACAAAAGCATCTTATGGAATTAGACATTCTTCACTGGCCCTCACTGAGTGGAAAACAGGATACTCCCCGAAGTAAACTCTCTCTTGGTTTACAATAATACACCTGGCCAAGAATATGGGGCTGCGGGAGGAGGGGTTTATCCTTTGCCCTCTTCCACCTGCCCAACCCAGGTCATACACCCGTCTACAGACCTGTCCAGTTACCATCAGCTGAGAAAAATACAGTTCCAAGAAACCCTATGTTATTTTATAAAGCTTGAGCTGAAGCTAGCTGTTTTAAAGATCCTTTTTCAGGAAGAGGAGTAAATTAAGATTTACTCCCCAGTGGGCTAGGGGGTCATGGGTTAAGAGGGGCTCACAAGCAGGATGAAGTTGTTTTCAATATTCAAGTCAGAGGAGGAGCTGCCCTCCTGGCCTCCCGACCCTGGGCGGTTACATGCAGCTTCCTACCGGGCCCACGCCACCCTGCACCGCCTGGAGAGCTGCCAGAGGCTAGCGGAGGAGTTGGTTCAGTTCCTTAGGGAAGACACTAGGTGGATCACCAGGTTCCAGAAAAGGCAAAAGGGACTCTTCACCCCTTAATTTCTCTACCCTTAGGTGATGGGTGGTCGACCTTGCCTGGCTGCCCCCAGAGGGTTCCTCCACCCTTCTCACCAGTGTCTGAAATTGTGACCGACTGTGCACAGCAGTTTGGAAAGGGACTCTAAGGTCACATGGGGACACGGCCGTACCACGCTTCTCAAGGCAGTCCCAGCTGCATGGCCACGGAACCCAGCTCTCAGCAGTTGTTAGGTGAGCGCTGTTCCGGCCGCCTTCCTCCTCCAGTGGGGCAGGATGGAGGCACTGATGCAACCGTCCTGAGGACGCGGGTCTCAGCCGCACACCACCTCTTCGCGAACAAGGGTCCTAAAAATTTTCCTTCTAGCCGGGGAGCACAGCCCGGAAACAAACGCTCGTTAAGTGTTTAGGAAAAAGGGAAGCCACTGAAATCTTGGCCCCGGGGTAGGCCGGGGTCGGCTGGCTCCGCGTTAGTTCTAGGCAAACTCCGCCCAAACCTCTGCCCGGGCGCTTTTTCTGCAGAAGCCGCTCCAGGAGGTAAAGGTCAGTTCCTGCAGCGGAGGCTTCCTGCTTCACCGGCGAAACGGAGCTTTGCTTCGAAGCTAAGCTTTCGGTCAATTTAAAACGTTTGGTGGCAGCGGGTCAAGTAGCCAGGCGGCTGCGCTAGAGTACCCCGAAGGGACATCGGCGACACCACAAACCTCGCGCTGGCGGCTCGCCCCTGCTTTCTTCCCCTCCCGCGCGCGCCCGGCCCCACTCGCACCCCGGGCGGTGCCATCGCGTCCACTTCCCCGGCGCGCCGCGGCCAGTCCGGCCCGGCCGCCCCATTCCAGCTCCGGAGTTCGGCCGCAGAAACGCCCGCTCCAGAGGGCGGCCCCCGCCCCCCGGCCCGAGGACGTGTGTTGGTCCAGCCCCCCGGTTCCCCGAGACCCACGCGGCCGGGCAACCCCTCTGGGTCTCGCGGTCCCTCCCCGCGCCGGGTTCCTGGCCGGGCAGTCCGGGGCCGGCGGGCTCACCTGCGTCCGGAGGCAGCGCGCGGCGGGGCCGAGGCGGGGGTCTCGGCGTTGGGGTCTCTGCGCTGGGGCTCCTGCGCTCCTAGGCGGGTCCTGGGCCGGGCGCCGCCGAGGGGCTCCGAGTCGGGGAAAGGAGCGCGCGGGCGCTGCGAGTCCGCAACACCTGTCTCCCGCCGCGGCGCCTTTTAACCGCACCCCACACCCCGCCTCTTCCCCCGGAGACTGGGAAAGTTACGAAGGGGGCGGCGCCGCGGGCGGAGCGCGCCCGGCCTCCGGGCCCTCAGAGCTTCCCGGGTCCGCGAACCTCCGACCGCCCCCCGAGAGCCCCGAACCCCCCGAGTCTCCTTCGAGGCCCCGAGTCTCCGAGTTCCTTTGAGCCCCCATGAGTTCCCCAAGTGCCCCGAGCGCCCTGAGTCTCCCCCCGGTTATCCCGAGCGCCGCCTCCCCCAGCCCCTTGGCGGCCCGGGTGGAGCGGGGGCGGCTGAGCGTCGGGACCCCCCCAAGAAGCGGCGCCCCAGGCCCCGGCTCCGGCGCTGTGCAGTGGGCGGGGTTCAGGGATGGCTGTGGTCGTTGTCCTCTCTACTCCGCCTAGTGCGAGAGGACTTAGCATTTATGAGCGCTTCTTTAATTTTTTATTGTTAGAGAAACAGGCATTCCTCCAAGGACTGAAGATCTGTTCGAGTCGCGGAGGCTGCGCGGGCCCGCGAGGCTCCCGCAGGGGGAACTAGGTTGGGCCACGGGGCGGTGCCCTCTGGAATGGGGGTTAACGGTGGCCGAGGAGGGGGCGCCGCCGGTGTTGGCGAAGTCCCCGCTTCTTTCTCCCCTCAAAATCTCACCAAGCCGAACTAACACCTTCTCGAATTTCCGATTTTATTCAGTTACTTTCAACGATGTGCCAAGGACTAAGGTTGGGGGCGGTGCGGGAGACAAGCCTCGCTTTTGCCATGGCCGGCAGGGGGGGTCCCGCCATCTGCGGAGGGTGCCCCCCGCGGCCCCCGGCCCAGCCAGCTTCCTCCTCTTTTCGCAACTGGGGAACTACAAGGAGGTGACTCGTTTTGGGGTGAGGAGGCCCAGATTTTTCAGAAAGGAAAGAGGGCAGGTAAAATCTGCCAAGCCCCTTCCCGCCCGATGCACACAGCACGAAAGGGGGAAACTGATAGGATTCTGCGGAAGACAGCTGGGCGGCTGGCTCTGCACTGCACACCCGCTGGGGGCTTTCTGGATACCGCGAAGCTTTATCTCAGATTATTAGGTCTCAGTATTTGCATTTGGTTGGGGATTTTGATGTCTTGAGGTACAAATGACAGAAGACAGATCTGCACAGCGCAAGCGGGTGAGGGACTAAGATGTGCAGAGCAGGCCGGGTAGGGACCCCTGGGAGGTCTCCCCCAACCCCCGCCCCACCTCGGGCACCCACTTCGCGATTTTTGCAGAGGGGAGCCAGGTCAGAGGTGCAGCCTGGTCCCCTCGCGCTCAAGTTTTTACCCAGGTCAGTTCGAAGTTCAGTGGAAATGGTGATTAATCCTGACAAGTCAGATCTGGCCTCAGAATGGATTTCCCGTGATTGCCACCATTATTAGCATTGACTTTTCCTTGAAAAACTGGCGCCCCGTGGCCATGGGCCGACCTAGGCAGTTTCTGCAGGGACGAGCGTGAGTTTTGTACCGCGGTTACCACCTACTTTCCAGCTCCAGGTCTTAGTCTAAGAGGGAGTGTCTGCTCATGAAGAGGCAAAGCCCCAAGAGCCGCAAAAAGCCTTGCATGGCCCATCTGAGAGATGTGCTGAGTCGGCTTGTTAAAAATGACAGGCAAAGCCTGCGGGGTGGGGCAGCTTTCTTGGCCTGAGCACATCTTGGTTGAGCCAGAGGTGACTTGGGGTGGGGAGTGGGGCGCCGGTTGGTGGGTTCTCCCTTTAATTTCTCAAGGGCTGTGCTGTTAATGAGTCTGTTGGAGTCCTGGTTGGGTTGGAATGAAGGAAGGTTCTAGAACCATTGTGGGACGATCTTCTGGTTTGGAGATCGGAAGTTGACTGACTTTCCCCCATTGAAAAATGTCACCTGAGATTTTAGTGCCTGTATCACGATTATAGGCTCAACTTTCTTTTCCTTGTTTTCTTAGATTTAGTTCTCCTTATGTGCAAAATTACTGTGTGATGTTGGCTAGTCGTATTATCACAGCCACTCCGTGTTTTCAGGATTTGTAGCTGGAAGCCCTATAGCACTTAAGTCTTCACTTACAGATCAGCGCTTGCTTTTATTCCGTTTTGTGTGATTTCTGCTCTTTTCTTGTGAGTTGGTGTTTCCTTCCCAAGTAGGCTCAGGACTCCTCTAGGGCAGGACATTATATGCGTGTACATAGTGTCTTCCAGTGTAGGGGAGGAGAAGGAGGAGAGGTGAGGTGGGAAGAGGGTGAGGGAAGGCTTGGATATTTGAAGTTATTTACAAATGAGCTTAGACAGAAATCCAATTAACAGATCACACCACAAATTAATGATTAAAGAAATCCTGAAATTATTTTGTAAATTACACACTTACATTGCTGCATTTTTTTTTCTGTTGAAAGCATTACTTTTAACAGAAATGGAAACATTGGAAATAAACCATGATTTTCTCACCTTTTGTGTCTTCATCTCTTAATGTACCAGTTCCTAGAGAAGCTGA
The DNA here is from genome assembly GCF_009828535.3 of Hylobates moloch. Lineage (NCBI taxonomy): Eukaryota > Metazoa > Chordata > Mammalia > Primates > Hylobatidae > Hylobates > Hylobates moloch. The sequence continues at coordinate 100,139,745 of NW_026652279.1, forward strand.
AGCCCAATGCTGTGTTCCTCCACCCCAGCCACCCAGCCCCATGGTGAGAACACAGGGAGCTTAGGATAGTCCTGCTGCGTGCAGCACACACCTTTGTCTCATTGACCTGCAGAGACTGACCAGATAGAGAAGGTTTTTTGATGGAAAACTCACTGTGGTGTCTGCCTGGTTGATCTTGAATGATGGCAAGTGGGCACTTTCCAGGTAATTATTGATGATTAACTGACAAGGATCTGTGAAGGCTACACTTTGTCACTTCAGAGTGCCAGAGATACCTATCAGTAATATTTTTACATATATGCTTAGTACCATGCAGGTAAATCCCAGGTGATTGTCGTGGAGCTGAACTTTTATGCAGATGTTTAAAGTGATGCACTTGTAAGGTTATAAGGTGAAAATGCTAATGTTTAAAGCTATTTGGCATTTTAATTTGACAGTTGTTTTATAAATGAACCAAAAGAAAGAAGTTGCGATTGTGGAATAAATCAGTGTGAGACAAATCATATTTCTTAATATTTCAAGTGACTGCTTGCCAACTGCCTGATGGAACGGCACCGTGAATTCCCGCTGGGAAGTATGCCCTAAATATACATTAAACATGTCTTGGTTGAATTTCCGACTCACGAATCACACGTAGGTGATGGCAGAAAATGATGCAAGACGTGAAGAGACTGCCCTACCACTTGACAGTTTTAGGGCAAGTTGGATTCATTGAGTGTTTCTTCAAGAGCCATTAGTTAATGGACCACATTCCCTTTTCTTGCCTTGCTGTTGAAATATTAATGATAATAGTAACTGACAAAAAAAGAGAGAAACTTTAGCTCTCCTCAAAATAGCAGTTGGAAACTGACAAGCTCCTGGCATCTCTGGTTAATTCATAATAACTTACATATGATACTGTAATTTTAATGCAGGAGTGGCTCCACTGTGATCCTTTGTGGGTAATTATCACAGGGAAGACTATTTCACTACAATTTCTCTCTGTGTAATTGAACCACACCCTGACTTATGTTTTCTGAAAATTGTTAAAGTCAAATCTTTTGGGGAAAATCAGTTGTTCCATTCAAAGAGTTAAAAAAAATTCCAGCCTTCAATAATTTAATTGTTCTTTGCTTCCAAATTAAAGACATCTCATAAAATTCTAATTGCCAAGTTGTGACTAAAATTATTATAGGCTTTTAAATTTTCCTCATTCTATTCTTATTTTCACACATACAATCTTTTGGGGGAAATTCAAACTGCTAGATTTGTCTCCGTTTCAAGGCAATGGTAGAATTAGTTGATCTCCTTGGTTTTGCTGAATGGACACGTGCTCTTACAAATATATCCATGCAGTTCTTTTACGATTATCTAGGCAGACTGTGGAGAAATTACAAAGACATTTCCAATTGTATTTGTGTCAAAAAGCACATTTTGGTCAGAAATGAATCGAGCTATAACTCCCTAAATAGGTATTTTTTTTTTTTTACTTCTATGAATATAAAAAGCAAATTCTGTAAATTATGGTGGCTTGCCAACATGGAAATTCTGGATCATTCACAAGGAAGCAAAAAAGAGCTCTACATTCTAGTTCTGGCTACAAAAATATTGTGCTATCTATCATCTTGAAGGGCTTCTGGAACAAGTTAGAATAGAGTCAACACTCATGAGCTGCTGTAGCAAAAAAAAAACTATAGACGTAGGATTGACAAGTGCAATAGAGCGATGACTCCCTGGCTGTGTTGTATTTGATGGACGACAGTAGCTTTTCACAAAATGCTCATTTGGATGTTTCAAATTAAAACGTTTCACTTTCTAGAACCAATTATGTGGTCAGTTTGGCTCCTGAGGTCCCAGTCAGAGGGGTATTCTGTAGCTTGCAAAGCCTCTCTTTGGGGACTGGACATGGAGTCTGTGGTCTTAGAATTCAGAACTGGGATAATGTGTTAGCCACTCATCTAAGCTATTCCTTAAACGCTTTCAGAGCCATCTCCACTGTGGGGAAAGAAGTTCTTTGTGTTCTCTGACTTAGTCTCATTCTAAAAAAAAAAAAAAAAAAAAAAAAAAAAGAAAAGCAATTGCAATACCCAGAGCGCACAGTAGATGGCACTGAGACTTGTCGGAAAACTGGGCGCACTCAGGAGGTGGCAGAAAAATCGGTAGGTAAGCTTTTCTTCTAGTCTAGTGTTGCTGCTCCTGACCTTATTAATGGGCTGAGAAATAGATTTCTTTCCTTTCCTTTTCTTTTTTATATGAAATTAAATGAAGTATAAAAGAATATGAGAATGTGTTGCTATTAGCAAGGATAAGTAATGCTTTAGGAAACATTTGGTTCATGTGTGTGCTTTCAGACTGATGTGTGTCCTGGATCCAGTGTAAAATGTACTTCTGTCTGTAGGTCTCTGCCACAGAAAAGTTGGAAAGCCACTGTTGTATTCCACTTCCAGGGCAACAAAAGATACCACTGTCACCTCATGTGAAATGGTGTTGTTACTAAGAGGAGAGACAGCAGGGCCTTAAGAGCAGCCCTAGCTCTGCTGTGCCTGAAGTTCACAGTCCATTGATCCCAGGAACCCCAGGTTGATGAGATTTATTTGTGGATGGGCTGCTTAGGACCATCATTTCAGTTTGGAAAAGGACGTTCCCAGGGCTCCTCTTTGTGATCTGAGAAGCAATAGCAACATTTAGTTAGGTCTTTTACTAACTTAATATAATTATTTATCTAAAAAAGGATAGGAATAATACTTTGATATGTAGTATGCTCAGAAATCATGAATCAGTCATTTTAATGGGTTACATATTTAAAGAACCAGATAGAGACTTTTAATGCCAAACGTATGCATTGAACAATTATGCTTTGGAAAAGAGGAGGCAGTAAACATAATGGTTTATATTGTCTCTTTATTGGCTTTGAAATGAATCAATGATGGCGGGGAATTTAGCGTATTAGACTATTGCTGTACACATAGCTTTCATGGGTGAAGATGGTATTGGTCATCTCAGTCACCATCTGATGGGAAACATTCACTTATTCTTACAGGCTACGTGATACTGCACGTAGGTAATTAGGTGGCTGGGCTTTAGAAAGACACAGCCTCTGCTTACAATTTACAGTAGTTCCCCATTATCCATGAGGGGTACATTCCGAGGCCCCAGTGATGCCTGAAACCTCAGATGGTACTGAACCCTCTATACAATCTGTTTTTTCCTATACATACAAACCTACCGTAAAGCTTAATAGTAAGAGATTAACAATAAGTAATAATAGAACACCTATAACAATGTATTGTATAACAATATATTGTAATACAATTTTTTGGATGCAGTCTCTCTCTCAAAACGCTATCATATTTTCCAACTGTGGTTGACTACAGGTAACTGGAACCACAAAAAGTAAAACAGTGGATAAGAGGGCGACTCCTGTACCAAAGAAAAAAATGGAGTGTTGCAGCTGTAACATAATTGAATGATTGAGTTAGACTGCATAACTGACACACAAAACCACATAAATATAAATGAAGGAATCTCTGGGTGTAATCTGGCGCAAAGGTGACTGTGTTAATCATTAATCCACAAGTTGCTACCCTGAAGTGTGCCAAATGCTTTATGTTTATTTTATCACATAGCTCTATAAAGAAAGGATTTTTAATCCCATTCTACAGAAGTGGAAACTGAGTCTTAAGACTCAAAAAACTTTAAAAACTACAATGAAGTAACAACTTTTATTAATTTACTTTGTGTCTTTCCAGAATTTCTATAGATATAGGAATGTGATATGAATCTATATGTGAATTGAATCTACATGAATATCGATGACTTTTATTCCCCCTTTTGCACATAAGATAGAATATTTTACCTACTATTCTACACTTTGCTTTTCTTAAGATATCATGGGATCTTTTTATATAAGTGAACAAAGAGTTTCTTCATTCTTTCGCACAGTTTCATAGTATTCCTTTATATGATTATGTAATCATTTAATTAGAAACCCTTTCTTGATGGGTGTTTGGATTATTTCTAATATTTCGCTATTACAAACAACAATACGGCTTCTGCTTCCAATTAAAATATAGAATGCAAAATACCATTATTCGTATGATAACAATAACAAAAAACCCTGATAAAATGAAAATCATACTTTTTTTGTGGCAATTACCAAAGAACAGTGGAGAGGGTAAGCTTTGATGAGCTGAATTACTGCGCGTGATGGTGAGCAGAGAGCCCACAGCTTCTTTCATACTTGAGGGAAAGTACCTGATTTCTGTGTGGGAAGGTGGAGAAGCAGGCCTCTATCAATGAAGAGACTTTGTACCTTTAAGAAAAATCTGCCAAAAGATTTGGAGATGGTTTGGAATTTAGAAGTCCACCAAATGCAAAAAGAGTTTGGCTCAACAGTCACCCCCTGTCCCTGATTTTACTGCAAAAGTGGCAGTGGAGGCAAGGCTGGAAAACAGTTAAACAATTTCATAGTGCTTGGATTTTGGAGCCATGTTAGATGCAAGGTAAGCCAAAATGATATGAAATCTATGTCTCAACCTGCTTCTGGCTCAAACAGTAGTAAAACCAAAGAAACTAGCCATTATACAATGGCAGCATAGAAAATTCAGGTTAGGCTAAGGAGCAAAGTAAAATGTCCTTGTTTCCATTAGATATCAGTGGTGCACTCAATTTAGTGAACACTACAGCTCAGTCTCAGCTCAACCTGACTCTTGATGAAATCTGATCAGATTCTCATTCCAGCCACCTGGCAGAGAGAAAAGGACTTGCACTCACTAGAAAAAACAAAAACAAAACACTCCTGGGTAGTCTTTTATATGCAATGTCTAACCTTCAGTAAAAACATCACAAGACGTGAGGAAATAGGAAAATGAGATCCATAATCAGGAGGAAAAATAAACAGTCAATAGAAGTAGATACTCTACATATTGAAAATAAAAGTACGGGAAAATGTACATATACAATGCAAACTTAAATTATAGGGAGGCTGGGGTGGCTTTACTGTACAAAATATACTTCAAAACAAGGAAACTACCAGAGTTAAAAAGACATTTCAAATAATAAAAGGGTCTTTTCATCAGGAAGACATCAATCTTGGCCAGGCGCAGTGGCTCACACCAGTAATCCCAGCACTTTGGGAGGCCCAGGCAGGCGCATCGCCTGAGGTCAGGAGTTTGAGACCAGCCTGGCTAACATAGCAAAACCCCGTCTATACTAAAAATACAAAAAATTAGCTGGGCGTGGTGGTGGGCGCCAGTAATCCCAGCTAGACAGGGAGATTCATTTGAACCCAGGAGGTGGAGGTTGCAGTGAGCTGAGATCGCACCATTGCACTCCAGTCTGGGCAACTGGGCGAGACTCCATCTCAAAAAAAGAAAAAAAAAAAGAAGATATCAATCTTAAATGTGTATTCCCTAAGTAACAGAGATCCAAAATACACAAAGCAATATTAAGAACACCAAAGGGAAAAATGATAAATCCATATTCATAGTTACAATAACTGAGTAATTGACAGAGCATGTATATAATAAAAATCAGTAAGGATATAGAAGATCTAACGAATATTATCAGCTAATTTGATCTCACTTACATTTATAGAACACCAAGTTTAGCAACTGCATAATACACATTGTTTTCAAGTGCATGTGAAATATTTGTTGAGAAAAGACGTGCTGAACTATGAAATGTCTCAATAAATTCCAAGGAATAGAAATCTCACAGAGTATATTCTCTGACTGCTACAGAATTAAACTAGATATATGAATATCTAGAAAATACCAAACATTTGGAAATTAAATAACAAATAATGCATGAGTAAAAGAAGGAATTTTGAGACATTTGAAATGTTTAAAATCAATGAAAATGAAAACACAAATATTAAAATTTGGGGTATGTATCTGAAGCAGTGCTAACAGAGAAATTTTTGCCTTAAATATTAAAAATAAATATTAGAAAAAGAAGAAAAATTTAGAATTGACTATCTACGTTTCCACCTTAAGAAGTTTGAAAAAAGAACAAATGAAACTCAATGTATGTACAGAAAGGAAATAACAAATATAAAAAATCAACGAAGTAGAAGGCAACTAACAGAGAAAATCAAACAAAGCCAAAGTTTAATACTTTGAAAATATTAATAAAATTGATAAACTCTTTGTCTTAGCTTGGGCTGCCATAACAAAATACCATAGACTGGGTAGCTTAAACAACAGAAACTTATTTTGTCATGGTTCTGGAGGCTGGAAGTCCAAGATCAGGATGCCAGTATGCTTGGGTTCTGGTGAGGGCTTTCTTCCTGGCTTGCAGATGGTAGCCTTCTTTCTGTGTGCTCACATGGCAGAGAGAGATTGAGGTGCAAGCTCTCTGGTGTCTCTTTTTATAAGGGCGCTCATCCCGTCATGAGGGCCACACCCTCATAACCTCATCTCAACCTAGCTATCTCCCAAAGGCTCAGTCTCCAAACACCATTACACTGCACAGTAGTGCTTTGATGTATGATTGTTGGAGGGACACAATTCTGTCCATAACATTCCAAGCAACAGTAATTAAGGAAAAAAGAGAAAAAACATAAACCATTGTCATCAGGAATGAAAGAGGGGAAATCACAACAGATACTACAGACACTAAAAAAGTTAATAATAAAGTATAGGAACAATTTTCTTCCAATAAATTCAATAACTTGATTAAAGTGGACAAATTTAAATTCCTTGAAAAATACAACTTATTAAAATGGGCACAAACAGAAATGAAAAAATGTATCTATTAAGAATATTGAATTTGTAACAAAAACCTTTCCCACAAATAAAACTCCAGGCCCAGATAGCTTCACTGGTGAATTCTACTAACATTTAAGTAATAAATAATACAAATTGTACTCTAATTATTTGTCACGTACCTATATCATTATATATTTACTCAAGTACTTCTGGAGGATAATGTCCTCAACCTAGATTTGATGGGTCAAAATGTATGTGCATTTGTTATTTTGATAGATATAGCCAAATTGCCTTCCATGGGGATTGAACCAATTTTCATTCCATCAGCAAAGGGAAGACCTGTTTTTCTACACCTTTGCCAACAGATTTATACCAAAGTTTAAAATTTTCACTGATAGTTTTTAAACACGTTGATGTGAAATGAGTGATAGAGGATTCTTCTCATTGACCAATTACTAGAGCTTTTATTTTCAGAAAATGTGTGTCTTCTTGTTATTCCTTCATATATTTTGTTTTTTTCCTTGTTAATTACTGGTGCAAAAATTTAAATTAAGGTGGCATAACAAGGTGGGTGTGTGAGGTCCTTGGAAAGAAGTATGTGGGAGAAGTTTCTTGAGCCCTGCATTAGAGATCAGTACCAATCTTTTCCTCCAGATGTTTTATGAAACCTTCTAACAAGTAGAAAAGCTGTAGTTTTGAGTTTTATTTCACCTGTAGGAATATTAAGAAATAGTAATAGAGAAAAAGGAAAGAAGAGAGAAAAAGATGTACTTGATAACCATCTTTTCAATACTCACGAAAAACTTTTTTTTTTTTTTTTTTTTCCGAGACAGAGTCTCACTCTGTCGCCCAAGCTGGAGTGCAGTGGTGCTATCTCGGCTCACTGCAACCTCCGCCTCCCGGATTCAAGCGATTCTTGTGCCTCAGCCTCCTGAGTAGCTGGAATTACAGGTGTGTGCCACCACACCCGGCTAATGTTTTTGTATTTTCATTGGCCAGGTTGGTCTCCAATCCTGACCACAGGTGATCTGCCGCCTCGGCCTCCCAAGGTTGGCCACCGACCTGGCCAGAAAAATCTTTTATGTGCACAATGTGCAGGTTTGTTACATATGTATCCATGTGCCATGTTGATTTCCTGCACCCATTAACTCGTCATTTAGCATTAGGTGTATCTCCTAATGCTGTCCCTCCCCCCTCCCCCCACCCCACAACAGTCCCCGGAGTGTGATGTTCCCCTTCCTGTGTCCATGAGTTCTCATTGTTCAATTCCCACCTATGAGTGAGAACATGCGGTGTTTGGTTTTTTGTCCTTGCGATAGTTTACTGAGAATGATGTTTTCCAGTTTCATCCATGTCCCTACAAAGGACACGAACTCATCATTTTTTATGGCTGCATAGTATTCCATGGTGTATATGTGCCACATTTTCTTAATCCAGTCTATCGTTGTTGGACATTTGGGTTGGTTCCAACTCTTTGCTATTGTGAATAGTGCCGCAATAAACATACGTGTGCATGTGTCTTTATAGCAGCATGATTTATAGTCCTTTGGGTATATACCCAGTAATGGGATGGCTGGGTCAAATGGTATTTCTAGTTCTAGATCCCTGAGGAATCGCCACACTGACTTCCACAATGGTTGAACTAGTTTACAGTCCCACCAACAGTGTAAAAGTGTTCCTATTTCTCCACATCCTCTCCAGCACCTGTTGTTTCCTGATTTTTTAATGATGGCCATTCTAACTGGTGTGAGATGGTATCTCACTGTGGTTTTGATTTGCATTTCTCTGATGGCCAGTGATGATGAGCATTTCTTCATGTGTTTTTTGGCTGCATAAATGTCTTCTTTTGAGAAGTGTCTGTTCATGTCCTCTGCCCACTTTTTGATGGGGTTGTTTGTTTTTTTCTTGTAAATTTGTTTGAGTTCATTGTAGATTCTGGATATTAGCCCTTTGTCAGATGAGTAGGTTGCAAAAATTTTCTCCCATTCTGTAGGTTGCCTGTTCACTCTGATGATAGTTTCTTTTGCTGTGCAGAAGCTCTTTAGTTTAATGAGATCCCATTTGTCAATTTTGGCTTTTGTTGCCATTGCTTTTGGTGTTTTAGACATGAAGTCCTTGCCCACGCCTATGTCCTGAATGGTATTGCCTAGGTTTTCTTGTAGGATTTTAATGGTTTTAGGTCTAACATTTAAGTCTTTAATCCATCTTGAATTAATTTTTGTATAAGGTGTAAGGAAGGGATCCAGTTGCAGCTTTCTACATATGGCTAGCCAGTTTTCCTAGCACCATTTATTAAATAGGGAATCCTTTCCCCATTTCTTGTTTTTGTCAGGTTTGTCAAAGATCAGATAGTTGTAGCTATGTGGCATCATTTCTGAGGGCTCTGTTCTGTTCCATTGATCTATGTCTCTGTTGTGGTACCAGTACCATGCTGTTTTGGTTACTGTAGCCTTGTAGTATAGTTTAAAGTCAGGTAGCGTGATGCCTCCAGCTTTGTTCTTTTGGCTTAGGATTGACTTGGCGATGCGGGCTCTTTTTTGGTTCCATATGAACTTTAAAGTAGTTTTTTCCAATTCTGTGAAGAAAGTCATTGGTAGCTTGACGGGGATGGCATTGAATCTATAAATTACCTTGGGCAGTATGGCCATTTTCACGATATTGATTCTTCCAACCCATGAGCATGGAATGTTCTTCCATTTGTTTGTATCCTCTTTTATTTCATTGAGCAGTGGTTTGTAGTTCTCCTTGAAGAGGTCCTTCACATCCCTTGTAAGTTGGATTCCTAGGTATTTTATTCTCTTTGAAGCAATTGTGAATGGGAGTTCACTCATGATTTGGCTCTCTGTTTGTCTGTTATTGGTGTACAAGAATGCTTGTGATTTTTGTACATTAATTTTGTATCCTGAGACTTTGCTGAAGTTGCTAATCAGCTTAAGGAGATTTTGGGCTGAGACAATGGGGTTTTCTAGATATACAATCATGTCATCTGCAAACAGGGACAATTTGACTTCCTCTTTTCCTAATTGAATACCCTTTATTTCCTTCTCCTGCCTGATTGCTCTGGCCAGAACTTCCAGCACTATGTTGAATAGGAGCAGTGAGAGAGGACATCCCTGTCTTGTGCCAGTTTTCAGAGGGAATGCTTCCAGTTTTTGCCCATTCAGTATGATATTGGCTGTGGGTTTGTCATAGATAGCTCTTATTATTTTGAGATACGTCCCATCAATACCTAATTTATTGAGAGTTTTTAGCATGAAGGGTTGTTGAATTTTGTCAAAGGCCTTTTCTGCATCTATTGAGATAATCATGTGGTTTTTATCTTTGGTTCTGTTTATATGCTGGATTACATTTATTGATTTGCGTATGTTGAACCAGCCTTGCATCCCAGGGATGAAGCCCACTTGATCATGGTGGATAAGCTTTTTGATGTGCTGCTGGATTCCGTTTGCCAGTATTTTATTGAGGATTTTTGCATCAATGTTCATCAAGGATATTGGTCTGAAATTCTCTTTTTTGGTTATGTCTCTGCCAGGTTTTGGTATCAGGACGATGCTGGCTTCATAAAATGTGTTAGGGAGGATTCCCTCTTTTTCTATTGATTGGAATAGTTTCAGAAGGAATGGTACCAGTTCCTCCTTGTACCTCTGGTAGAATTCAGCTGTGAATCCATCAGGTCCTGGACTCTTTTTGGTTGGTAAGCTATTGATTATTGCCACAATTTCAGAACCTGTTATTGGTCTATTCAGAGATTCAACTTCTTCCTGGTTTAGTCTTGGGAGGGTGTATTTGTCGAGGAATTTATCCATTTCTTCTAGATTTTCTAGTTTATTTGCATAGAGGTGTTTGTAGTATTCTCTGATGGTAGATTGTATTTCTGTGGGATCTGTGGTGATATCCCCTTTTTCGTTTTTTATTGCATCTATTTGATTCTTCTCTCTTTTCTTCTTTATTAGTCTTGCTAGCAGTCCATCAATTTTGTTGATCTTTTCAAAAAACCAGCTCCTGGATTCATTAATTTTTTGAAGGGTTTTTTGTGTCTCTATTTCCTTCAGTTCTGCTCTGATTTTAGTTATTTCTAGCCTTCTGCTAGCTTTTGAATGTGTTTGCTCTTGCTTTTCTAGTTCTTTTAATTGTGATGTTAGGGTGTCAATTTTGGATCTTTCCTGCTTTCTCTTGTGGGCATTTAGTGCTATAAATTTCCCTCTACACACTGCTTTGAATGTGTCCCAGAGATTCTGGTATGTTGTGTCTTTGTTCTCGTTGGTTTCAAAGAACATCTTTATTTCTGCCTTCATTTCATTATGCACCCAATAGTCATTCAGGAGCAGGTTGTTCAGTTTCCATGTAGTTGAGCGGTTTTGAGTGAGTTTCTGAATCCAGAGTTCTAGTTTGATTGCACTGTGGTCTGAGAGACAGTTTGTTATAATTTCTGTTCTTTTACATTTGCTGAGGAGAGCTTTACTTCCAACTATGTGGTCAATTTTGGAATAGGTGTGGTGTGGTGCTGAAAAAAGTGTATATTCTGTTGACTTGGGGTGGAGAGTTCTGTAGATGTCTATTAGGTCCACTTTATGTAGAGCTGAGTTCAATTCCTGGATATCCTTGTTAACTTTGTCTCGTTGATCTGTCTAATGCTGACAGTGGGGTGTTAAAATCTCCCATTATTATTGTGTGGGAGTTTAAGTCCCTTTGTAGGTCACTGAGGACTTGCTTTATGAATCTGGGTGCTCCTGTGTTGGGTGCATATATATTTAGGATAGTTAGCTCTTCTTGTTGAATTGATCCCTTTGCCATTATGTAATGGCCTTCTTTGTCTCTTTTGATCTTTGTTGGTTTAAAGTCTATTTTATCAGAGACTAGGATTGCAACCCCTGCCTTTTTTTGTTTTCCAGTTGCTTGATAGATCTTCCTCCATCCCTTTATTTTGAGTCTATGTGTGTCTCTGCACGTGAGATGGGTTTCCTGAATACAGCACACTGATGGGTCCTGACTCCTTATCCAGTTTGCCAGTCTGTGTCTTTTGATTGGAGCATTTAGCCCATTTACATTTAACGTTAATATTGTTATGTGTGAATCTGATCCTGTCATTATGATGTTAGTTGGTTATTTTGCTTGTTAGTTGCTATAGTTTCTTCCTAGCCTCGATGGTCTTTACAATTTGGCATGTTTTTGCAGTGGCTGGTACCGGTGGTTCCTTTCCATGTTTAGTGCTTCCTTCAGGAGCTCTTTTAGGGCAGGCCTGGTGGTGACAAAATCACTCAGCGTTTGCTTGTCTGTAAAGTATTTTATTTCTCCTTCACTTATGAAGCTTAGTTTGGCGGGATAGGAAATTCTGGGTTGAAAATTCTTTTCTTTAAGAATGTTGAATATCGGCCCCCACTCTCTTCTGGCTTATAGAGTTTCTGCTGAGAGATCAGCTGTTAGTCTGATGGGCTTCCCTTTGTGGGTAACCCGACCTTTCTCTCTGGCTGCCCTTAACATTTTTTCCTTCATTTCAACTTTGGTGAATCTGACAATTATGTGTCTTGGAGTTGCCCTTCTCGAGGAGTATCTTTGTGGCGTTCTCTGTATTTCCTGAATCTGAATGCTGGCCTGCCTTGCTAGATTGGGGAAGTTCTCCTGGATAATATCTTGCAGAGTGTTTTCCAACTTGGTTCCATTCTCCCCATCATTTTCAGGTACACCGATCAGATGTAGGTTTGGTCTTTTCACATAGTCCCAAATTTCTTGGAGGCTTTGTTCATTTCTTTTTATTCTTTTTTCTCTAAACTTCCCTTCTCTCTTCATTTCATTCATTTCATCTTCCATCAGCGATACCCTTTCTTCCAGTTGATCGCATCTGCTACTGAGGCTTCTGCAATCTTCGCATAGTTCTCGAAACTTGGCTTTCAGCTCCATCAGCTCCTTTAAGCCCTTCTCTCCATTGGTTATTCTAGTTATCCATTCTTCTAATTTTTTTTCAAAGTTTTTAACTTCTTTGCTATTGTTTTGAATTTCCTCTCATAGCTCAGAGTAGTTTGATCGTCTGAAGCCTTCTTCTCTCAACTCATCAAAGTCATCCTCCATCCAGCTTTGTTCCGTTGCTGGTGAGGAACTGCGTTCCTTTGGAGGAGGAGAGGTGCTCTGTTTTTTAGAGTTTCCAGTTTTTTTGCTCTGTTTTTTCCCCATCTTTGTGGTTTTATCTACTTTTTGTGTTTGATGATGGTGATGTACAGATGGGTTTTTGGTGTGGATGTCCTTTCTGTTTGTTAGTTTTCCTTCTACCAGACAGGACCCTCAGCTGCAGGTCTGTTGGAGTTTACTAGAGGTCCACTCCAGACCCTGTTTGGCTGGGTGTCAGCAGCGGTGGCTGCAGAACAGCGGATTTTCGTGAGACCACAAATTCAGCTGTTTGATAGTTCCTCTGAAAGTTTTGTCTCAGAGGAGTACCCGGTTGAATGAGGTGTCAGTCTGTCCCTACTGGGGGGGGTGCCTCCCAGTTAGGCTGCTCAGGGGTGAGGGACCCACTTTAGGAGGCAGTCTGTCCGTTCTCAGATCTCCAGCTGCGTGCTGGGAGAACCACTACTCTCTTCAAAGCTGTCAGTCAGACAGGGACATTTAAGTCTGTGGAGGTTCTTGCTGAGTTTTTGTTTGTCTGTGCCCTGCCCCCAGAGGTGGAGCCTACAGAGGCAGGCAGGCCTCCTTGAGCTGTGGTGGGCTCCACCCAGTTCGAGCTTCCTGGCTGCTTTGTTTACCTAAGCAAGCCTGGGCAATGGCGGGCGCCCCTCCCCCAGCCTCGCTGCCGCCTTGCAGCTTGATCTCAGACTGCTGTGCTAGCAATAGCGAGACTCCGTGGGCATAGGACCCTCCGAGCCAGGTGCGGGACACAATCTCCTAGTGTGCCGTTTTCCAGGCCCGTTGGAAAAGCGCAGTATTAGGATGGGACTGACCCGATATTCCAGGTGCCGTCTGTTTCCCCTTTCTTTGACTAGGAAAGGGAACTCCCTGACCCCTTGCACTTCCCGAGTGAGGCAATGCCTCGCCCTGCTTCGGCTCGCGCACAGTGCGCTTCACCGACTGTCCTGCACCCACTGTTAGGCACTCCCTAGTGAGATGAAACCGGTACCTCAAGCAGAAATGCAGAAATCACCCGTCTTCTGTGTCGCTGGGGCTGGGAGCTGGAGACCGGAGCTGTTCCTATTCGGCCATCTTGGCTCCACCCCCCAGAAGTGAAAAACTCTTAAAGACTATATGTATGTCTTTAATTTAAAGAGATTTGGAAACCAAGTTAGAAGATTCATTTAGGTGACTTCGACTTCCTGCAACATGTCAGTAGGACCTGTCCAAGAAGTTTCTCTTCCCACATTAAATATAATAATTCTCAATAAAATATCACATAAAAACCTTGACAAATAACTAAGTGAAAGAAATAATAGGTCTCGAAGTGCCAGAAATAAAGATAGAACTCAAGGTTGGCACTGTTGAGTAGAGAGTGGCTCTGTGATGACCAACAGGAGAATGAGTCTGAATGCAGCACATAGAGGCCCAGGCTGATGCTAACTTCTTCCCAGCAGGATTTATTTTTGCTTCTGGAAGGCAGTTGGGGTAGGGAAAGTACTATTAATCCATCCAAAGATTAAGCGAATTCAAAGCTTGGCTTTAGTCTTGGTGAGTGTCGGCCGATTTCCAGGTGAGTCCTTCTCCCAGCTATCCCTTTCAAGGTCTGAACTGAAAGCCTGGGGTATCTATTTAGGGTTTTTTTTTCTTGTTTATTCCTTGTTTCACAAATCGGCAACTGTCTCATCCCTCTGCTTTTTCTTTCTCTCTGGGATCTTCAAGCCCTTGCTACTTTGGCAGCCTTCTGATGCTTTCAAACAGATGCTTTGTCTGTATTGCTCAACTTCTCTTTTTCTCAGCAGTAGCATTTGTTTTGGATAAACTAACTCACCATTATTTCAAGCAGAAACAACCTGCTCGATTACTTAAAATTATATAGTAGATAATGTTAAAAATTCTTATTTTACTTACTAAATGTTTTAAAATTTCCCGTATAAATTATATTTTTATTATTTCAGATGACCTATTATGTGAAACTTATTTAGGAAACACTTTTAAGTTTTTATTCACTCATGGGTATAAGTTTTCATTTATTGAGTTGTGAGCTTTAATAGAATTACTATTTTGATAAAATGTATGTATGTTCAGCTTTTAATAATAGGACTTTTGAGCATCGTTTTTATCCAGTGGTTATGTTACTAGCAACAATAAGCCACTACTTTTTTTGAAACAATAAAACTGCTTTTTATTTCTGAAATACAAATTATTACTGATTCTCACACAATGTCAAAAATGTTGTAGGCTATTCTCCTTTCGTTTAGACTATCAAGAGATACTCTAGGCTATAATTCACTGTTTATTTTTTCTCCTACAGATTCTGAAGATTGCTGTTTTTGATATTCAAAAGGAACATTAAAAATTATCCAAAGTCTGTTTCCTATTTCTGAGGTTTTATTTTTAATATTTTATTATAGGTTTCTGAATTTATAACTATAAAATACTGCTCCCTTACTACTCACAGAAGAATGACAACTTATTAATCATTAGTCAAAAGTAGCAATTACATAATTTGAGGATAACGTTAGCCTGGTGATTCTCCAAAGTGTGCGGGGCTGCCCAACATTGCATGTAGCAGCCAAGCTGTCCTGTGAGATGGGGGCTGAGCTGGCAGGGACACCTGCGAGGGCGTCTCAGGTGTCTCGGGCTCTCCCTGGAGGCCCATTTGTCAATGGGCTCTATGATATCTTAGGACAATTAGCTGGATCTATGAGTTTATGATAGCATTCACCACACATGATTAATTCAGTTTACTTCTTTCTTATTGTAGTCTCTATCATACTATTTCCAACTAGGATGGAAGCAATTTGATAATTCCACAAGTAGCATGGCTATACCTGCAGCTAAAAAAACCTATTTACTGATGAAATACTTCAATACAAAGAAAGTTTCTTTTAAGGGTAAATTAATTCTCATTTATAATTTTTGAAATAAGTAATATATAATCAGCAAAAATTAAGAAACTACAGAATTAGGGCCGGGCGTGATGGCTCACGCCTGTAATCCCAGCACTTTGGGAGGCCGAGTCAGGCAGATCACCTGAGGTCAGGAGTTCAGGCCCAGCCTGGCCAACATGGCAAAACCCCATGTTTCTACTAAAAATACAAAAAACTAGCTGGGCATGGTGGCACACACCTGTATTCCCAGCTACTCAGGAGGCTGAGGCATGAGTATTGTTTGAACCTAGGAGGTGAAGGTTGCAGTGAGCAGATATGGCGCTGCAGCCTGGGCAACAGAGCGAGACTCCGTCTCAAAAAAGAAGAAGAAGGAAAAAAGAAACTACAGAATTAGGTAGAATAAAAACTAAAAGAATAAAAAGTAAAAGTCGTCCCTGTTCCCTCCCCATGAACAGTTTGGTGTATGATTGTTCATTCTTTCTTCTGTATACACACATACACACACGGAGGTTTGTGGCCACAGCCCATGTTGTTCAGCTCTGTCAGTGCACAGAGATCTACCTTGTTCTGTTCCACAGCTCCACTATAATTTATTTAATCTTTTCCCTACTAACTGTGAGAAAATTCTGATGATGGAAACAGGGCAGACAAGACTTCACTGAGGGGCATGAATGGAAGGACATTAGTGATGTTGCCTGGAGACAGCCTGACTAGTGCACCCCACAGTGAAACTCTCAAAGTTTTTGAACAATACAAAAAACCAAAACTCACTGTTCTCACAATGTTCATGTTTTCCCCTCTGCCTTCCCTTCCCTTCCTTTCATAAATTCTGTCTTTGCCCCCCTCCCCCATTTACAACAGTTTAACATCTATTCTTTACATAAATAAGTAAATGGTTTCCAGATACTAACTAATGCTTCTGGGTTATTCTTTAATAATGGATATATGTGTCATTTCCATTTTTATACTATTATACATAATTTTGCAAAATCATCCTTATATATTTTTTTGCACTTGAGTATTTCTGCAGGGTAAATTCCTAAAAGTGGGATTACTGCATCAAAAAGGATCTCTGTTTACAATTTTGGTAAGGCCTGTGGGAACGAATTTCTGGTGCTAGATGAGGAGACAGATGGCAGCCAGGTGGGGCAAACCCACCTACACTAGGCAGGAGGCCTTTGGGGTCCTCCCTGTCATACCCAGGTCACAGGTGGCTTCCCGCCTTGCCCTGTGCGCTCTCCTGAGTCTGTGTGTTTGAGGGAGAACCTAAGAGAGCACTTGGGAAGAGCCCCCGAGGGCAGCCGGGGCTTGCCGCCTCACCCTTTCCATTTCACATCCCAGAATCAGTAAGGCAGGAATTTGAGGCTGCTGCTTTCCTTAGCAACTCAGTGACCTTAGGCAGAACAGTTCAGCCTTCTGAGTGTCCTTCCTCTTCTGTAAGAAGAGTGTAAACTGTCCTCCATGCAGAAGGTGTACTGTGCCTGGCACAGCACTGGGGCATTAGGCTCTCCAAATTAAAGGCTCACTCTGCGGTATGGAGGCAGCCACAGCTGGAAGAAGGAACATTTGGGGCCAGAAGTCCCCCTACCTCCGTGCTCAGAGAGAAGATGGGAATAATGACCCTTGCTGCAATGATCGCTCTCTGGCCAGCTCGCCTCGCATCCACATCCAAACCTGGGCGGTACAGAGCGCATCAGGACATCGGGTTCTGTCAGTGTAATGGGCTTGGCTCCTGACCTTCTGTCTGTATCAGAGAAGATAAGGGAGAACATTTGAAAGAAAGGAGAAAGAAGATAGCCACTGGAGAACAGAGCAAAGGAGCCAGCAGAAAAAGACGAGAGGGCTGTAGCCCCGCAGGAAGCAGAAACCGATAGGCTAAGTAGGATATAGACGAAACAAAGTAGATCCCGAGAGGCATTTCCCGAAGGCTTTCATGTGGTTCTCGTGAGGAGAAGCCGACTGCAGGGTGTTTGAAAGAAGGACCTATCGTTCTTTCGATCTCTAATGGCTGGATATCTAAGGGCCCATCCGATGCCTAGAGATGGAGGCTGGAGAAGTCCTCGCTGGGGAGATGCGCAGGACAGGCAGGGAGGGCAGCAGCTGGTGACACGGTGGCCCTCCCAGGGCGGGGACTGCCTGACCCCTCCACCCCCATCCCCGCGTGGAACAGGTTGCTGAAAAACAAACTCGTGTTTTGAGTCCACGGGCCCGAAAAGGGTCTATCTATAGTGATTACACACCAATGGCTGAATGCAGCACACATTTCACAGCCGCAGGTCCAGGGTGGAACTGTGTCAGAGAGGCACAGCTATTTCCATGGGCCACTCGAAATGGCATGCGTCTGGGAGCGTTTCCGAAGACCAGCATGAGATGAAGATGACCTGAGGGACTTATCAAAATGAAGATTCTGGAGCCCATCGCGGGCTGACTGAATTCGACCTTCTGAAGGTGGGTGCTGGGATGGACATTTTAAGCAACCCCACCGGGTAATTCTTAGGCACACTGAAATGGGACCATTTTGCTGCTCCGTGCAACCTGGAATAAGCCTGGCTGATTAAAAATCAACCCCTGGCTGGGCGTGGTGGCTCATGCCTGTAATCCCAGCATTTTGGGAGTCCAAGGCAGGTGGATCACCGGAGGTCAGGAGTTCGAGACCAGCCTGGCCAAGATGGTGAAACCCCGTCTCTACTAAAAATATAAAAAATAATTAGCCGGGCGTGGTGCTGGGCGCCTGCAATCCCAGCTACTCTGGAGGCTGAGGCTGGAGAATCACTTGAACCCAGGAGGTGGAAGTTGTGATGAGCCAAGGTTGCGCCATTGCACTCCAGCCTAGGGAACAAGAGTGAAATTCTGTCTCAAAAAATAAAATAAAATACAATAAATAAATAAAAATAAAATAAAAATAAAAAATAAATCAACTCCTAAGTTTGTTAAAAATACAGATTTCTGGCCGGGCGCGGTGGCTCACGCCTGTAATCCCAGCACTTTGGGAGGCCGAGGCGGGCGGATCACGAGGTCAGGAGATCGAGACCATCCTGGCTAACACAGTGAAACCCTGTCTCTACTAAAAATACAAAAAATTAGCCGGGCGAGGTGGCGGGCGCCTGTAGTCCCAGCTACTCAGGAGGCTGAGGCAGGAGAATGGCGTGAACCCGGGAGGCAGAGCTGGCAGTGAGCCGAGATTGTCCCACTGCACTCCAGCCTGGGTGACAGAGTGAGACTCCGTCTAAAAAAAATAAAATAAATAAAAAATAAAAATACAAATTTCTGGGTTGTGGGACCGGAAGTTCTGATGCAGTAAATTTGGGAAGCCATGGGCTATAGTCTGTAATTATTTGGTTCTTATGATCTTATAGCTGGACTTAGCACTTGTTATGGATTGAATGTTTGTATTCCCCCTGAAATTCCTGTGTTGAAATCCTAACCCCCAGTTAGGAGGTGGGGTCTTGCGGAGGTGATTAAGGGGAGTAGAATTAGTGCCCTTATGAAAGAGATCCCAGAGAGCCCCCTTGCCCCTTCAGCCACAGGAGGGCATGGTGAGAAGGCCGTGTCTGTGAACTAGGAGGCAGCCCTCACCAGACATCAAATCTGATGATGTCTGATTTTGGACTTTCAGCCACCAGAATGGTGAAAAATAAATTTCTGTGGTTTATAAGCCACCCAGTCTATGGTATTCTCTTATAGCGGCCTGAACTGGTTAGGACAGCACTACTTTGACGAACGTACTTCTGGGGAAACTTAAGATCTTGATCCCATTGACATTAGCTCTAACTGAAGGGTGTCTGTCTTCAGCACGTAGAAATGTGGTGTATGGGGAGGAAACACAAAGTGTTAAATCTCAAATCCCACACCTCTTTTAAGGAGGTTAGAGTCTGTGGCACACTTTCAGCCAAGAGCCTCTCTCTGATATTAATTCTGAACTTAAATAGTAATTTTTGACAAGTGTCAGGCATACCCCTTCATGAGCAGAGTCTAGAAGACCACTCACAGGTCTCTCTTTGGGCTGAAGTTCAGCCAGAAACAGTCAATTCCCCTCTGGATTTATGCCTTCTCTTTAGTGAACATTGAAGAGTTGAAAAGATACTGTCTACCATTCGGAAGAGACTGTTTCATGTTGTATTAATATATTTCAAATAGAAAACTAATGTCTAAGTTAATAAGAGATGAATAAAAGTAAATGGTATACAAAGAAATAATTATTTACAGCTTACTGCTAACCACAATTTAAAATACCACATTAATCCTGAATCTATAAACTTAAAAATTAAGTTAGGAAAAAGCTAGAAATCAATCATACCTAGAAATAATTTAGGTTGACAAGCACCTTCACATTTCTGAGGCTGATTAATGATAGAGTCTCTGCTGTCTGTAATATTATCTTTAAAGAGATTCTTGGCTGTAGTTTCACAGTTAATTTAATTCCTCATCTTGGTGAGATTTTCCCACTGCACTCTGCCATCTGAATGGTTTCAAGGCCTTCTGTTACTTCACCAACTTTTTCCCTATTAAAATGGCCTGAAAAGGCCTTGGCCAGCCTGCTCTGTTCTTCCATCAGCATTCACCTAAGTACTCCTCATGGGTGGGAGAAACCATGGCAACAGCAGTTCTGGCGCGTAGGGAGGTTATTCACAGGGCTTCAGAAAGCTACCGGCAGGTCCCTCACGGTAAGGAAGCCAATGAGCCTTCTTCCCTTCCCAACAGCCATGCCACAAAGTCAGGAGAAAAAGGACTGGTATTTCAGATGCCGATTAGTTCAACATCCACTTATTGGTGCTCAGTATGTGAAGGATCATGTTGAGGCAGGAGCAAAGGGAATGAGATCAGCTCTTCTCTGTTCAGGAGCCCCTGCCCTAGTAGAGAAGCAAAGAGAACTTAGCAAAGCAGAAACACCCTCAGAGCACCCTGGGGAGGAGGGTCAAGAGGGATGATGCTGCCTGGGGGGAGGCAGGAGAATCCTCAAGAAGAAGACTTTGAGCTGGTCTAGAAGGACAGGGTGGAGGAGGGGACAGGCAGGCAGGCCATTCCAGGTAGAAGAGAGCTTGTGCAATGCCCAGAGGTGGGGATAAGAAAATGACCCTTGAGAAACAGCAAGTGCCCTCGGGAAGGTTGAAAATAGAGAGCATGGAGACTCTCCATCACTCTCTCACAGACTGAGAGATTAACTGGAAAACTAAGGCTGGAGTGTGGTTGGAGGGGTTGGGAAGCCAGTGACCCAAAACACAGATGGGTGTCAACAAAAACAAAACAAACTCAAAGACAGGCCAGGAAAAGCCTTCTGTCTCCAGTCTAAGGGTCAGTAAAGGGGAAGCCTAGCAAGACGTAACAATTTTAGGCCAGGCGCACTGGCTCACGCCTGTAATCCCAGCACTTTGGGAGGCCAAGGCGGGCAGATCACTAGGTCAGGAGATCAAGACCATCCTGGCCAACATGGTGAAACCCCATCTCTACTAAAATACAAAAAATTAGCCAGACGTGGTGGCGCGCACCTGTAATCCCAACTTTTCAGGAGGCTGAGGCAGGAGAATTGCTTGAACCCAGGAGGCAGAGGTTGCAGTGAGCCTCGATTGTGCCATTGCACTCCAGCCTGGCGACAGAGCAAGACTGAATCTCAAAAAAAAAAAAAAAAATTTTAGACAATAACCAGTCTACTTTAGCCAATATCGCAGAAAAAACTGTGTCTCTGCTACCACTCACCATGCCAGCAAAGGCCAAACAGGTTGCCCAGGCTTCTGCCCTAGCAAGGCCGTAATAGGGTGCCTCAACATCCCCACTGGGACAGTGTCAGAAAAAGCAAAGTAGGGAGCTTGGACTTTTGTTCCAGCAGGTAACAAGACCCTCCTGCCACATGATATTAGTGGCAGCCGTGTTGGGAATCTGGACCCCATCCCACCTAGCAGTAATGAGGCACCACTGCCCCTCCTGCAGGTGGAGTCAAAGAAGGTCTAGTGGAGAGTCAGGATTTTCATCATTGCCTGCTAGAAATGAGGCCACCCCCACCATGGTGTTGGTGGAGATTACACTGAGAGCTGGAACTGCCAACCCTGCCCCACAAGGAGCCTCTCCTCACCTTGGGTGTCAATGGAGGTCAAATGGAAAACCTGGACTTCTACCTCCACCTGACAGCGTGAGGTGGCACCCATTCCCTTCTGGAGGGGTGACAGAGAAAGCCAGTTAAAACAGAGATTTTAAAGGAGATCCAGAGTCTTATGACATAACACCCAGAGTGTCCAGGTTTTTGTTGTTGTTGTTGTTGTTTTGTTTTTTTTTTTGAGGCAGAGTTTCTCTGTTGTTGCCCAGGCTGGAGTGCAGTGGTACAATCTCGACTCACTGCAGCCTCCGCCTCCTGGGTTCAAGCAATTCTCCCACCTCAGCCTATCGAGTCGTTGGGATTACAGGTGCCCATGACCACAGCCCGCTGATTTTTTGTATTTTCTTAGTAGAGATGGGGTTTCACCACGTTGGCCAGGCTGGTCTCAAACTCCTGACTTCAGGCAATCCACCTGCCTCAGCCTCCCAAAGTTCTGGGATTATAGGTGTGAGACACCATGCCTGGCCAGACTGTCCAGGTTTCAACTGAAAATCCCTTGTCATACCAAGAACCAAGACCTCAACCTGAATAAACAAAACAATACCAAGATGGCAGGGATGTTAGAATAATCTGACAAAGATCTTAAGGCAGTCATGATAAAAAGGCTTCAACGAACAAATACAAACATGTTTGAAACAGAAATAGAAAATGTCAGTGAAGAAATAGATGATATAGAGAAGAACCAAATGGAAATTCTAGAACCATAAAATACAATAACTAAAATAAAAATACAAAAACTAAAAATAGAAAGAATTAGTGGACCAAAACAACAGAAACTACTCAATCTAAACAACGGAGAGAATAGAGACTGAAAAAAAAATGAGCAGAATTCTGGGGACCTGAGTTACTATAACAAAAGCCTTGACATTTGAGCCATCAGAATCCCAGAAGTTGAAGAGAAAGAGGGCAGGACTAAAAAAAGTACTTGAAAAAATAATGGCTGAAAACTTTCCAAATTTTGTAAGAGATCTATATCCACAAATTCAAGAAGTGAAACCTAAACAAAATAAACCCAAAGAAATCATGCCGAGACACACCATAATTAAATTTCGGAAAACTGAAGACAAAGGAACAATCTTAAAAGTAGCTAGAGAAAAACATTACCTATAGGGAAAAACCATTCGAATTTCTCGTTAGAAATTATGGAGGCCAGGCTGGGTGTGGTGGCTGATGCCTGTAATCCCAGCACTTTGGGAGACTGAGGCAGGCAGTTCACTTGAGGCCAGGAGTTTGAGATCAGCCTGGCCAACAGGCGAAATCAGGGCTTTACTAAAAATACAAAAAAAAAAAAAAAAAAAAAAATTAGCCAGTAGTGGTGTCGTGCGCCTGTAATCCAAGCTACTCAGAAAGCTGAGGTGGGAGGATCGCTTGAGCCCAAGAGGCGGGGGGTTGCAGTGAGCTGAGATTGCACCACTGCAAGAAATCATGGAGGCTGTGGCACAATATTTTTCAGGTCGACTCAAAATTCTATTCCAGGCAAAAATATCCTTCATGAGTGAGGAGGTAATAAAAATTTTCTCAAATAAAAGAAAGCAAAAAATATATCACCAAGAGACCAATCATAAAAGAATAGCCAACAGAAGTTCTATATTCAGAAAGGAAATGATAAAAGAAGAAATCTTAGAACATCAGAAAGAACATGGTAAGCAACAATATGGGTAAATACAATAGATTTTCCTTCTTCTCTTGTGTTTTCTAAATAATACTTAGCAGTTGAAAGAAACATTATAACACTGACTGATGTGGTTCTAAATATATGTAGAGGAATCATCTAAGACAATTATAAATGGAGAAGGGTTAAGGGACATAATGGGAAGTAAGGTTTCTCTATGTCACTCAAACTGGTAAAGTGACAACATTAGGAGGCTGTGATAAATTGTGTAAATACAATATAATACCTAGGGCAACCACTAAAAATGCTACAGAAAGATACACACAAAAATAATACATACATAAAAATAGAACTCTAAAAAACATTTAAGCAAACTACAGAAAGGGATGAGGGAAAGAAAACAGAAATCAAAAACAGACATAACAAACAGAAAACAAAAAATAAAATGGCAGATCTAAGCCTTTAAACATCAACAATTACATTAACTATAATTGGTCTAAATACATCCATTAAAAGACAGATTGACAAAATGGACTAAAACACATTACTGAACTATGTGCTGTCTATAAGAAACTCAATTCAAATTTAATGATATAGGCAGGTCAAAAGCAAAAGGATGGAAAAAGATATATCATGTAGACTTCAGAGCAAAGAAAATTATGAGCCAGAGAGAGACGTCATATAATGCTAAAAGTGTCAATTCACTAAGAAGACATAGCAATCCTGAATGTGTATGCACCAAATAACAAAGCTGAAAAATAAGTAATGCAAAAACTGATGAAACTGAAAGGAGAAATAGACATATCCACAAATATAGATGAATACTTGAACACCCCCTCTCAACAACTGATAGAAAAACTAGCAGAAAACCAGCAAGGACATAAAAGAATTCAACGACACCATCAACCAACAGGCTCTAGTTGGGATTAACCAAGCACTTCACCCAACGACACTGAAATATACATTCTTTTCTAGTCCAACAAATGTGTACCAAGATAGACCACATTTTATTTAAAAATATCACACCTGTTTTAATCAGGTGTGATAAGAAATGCAGGCATGGAAATGACTGTCATGAAGGAAGAGGTTTTTACTCACAGTGCTCTAGAAATAGGGGGCAAACACACCATGCAGAGCCATACGGAAAAGGACCAGAGTCAGTCAGGAGGCAGAGGGAGTCAGGGGGAAATGTGGGCAAGAGCCACTAATGTGGTTTCTCTGGGAAAGGCAAGACAGAGTAAGCAGGCTTAGCAGACTTGGGATTGGCTAGTGTGAAAATGTCAGGGGGCTCTGAGGCATAGGGGCTATCCCCATTGGTCTGATACCTGGCCCTGGACTGATCAGGGCCGGTAGACAGTGGCCTAGAATGTGAAATCTCTGTGAGTGACTGATGAAGGAGGTGGTTAGGGTCTAGGAATGGATTGGTTGCTTTGCATATGATTGGTGCTCTCACAGGGAGTTATTTGCCATCTCTAGGAATCAGCTGGCTCTGGGAGGGACAGTCTCCCCAAGGTTAGTAAGGCCACGAACATTATTCTGCTACCAAAACATAAGAATAAAAAGACATGCTTAATACATAAGCCATAAAACAAACCTTAATACATTTCAAAGAATAAAATAATAGTGTGTTCTCTGGCCATAATAAAATCAAACTAGAAATAAATAGCAGAAAGATAATAGGAAAATTTCCAAACACTTGGAAACTAAAACACACTTCTAAATACATTGTACCAAATGAAATTTAAAAATGAAACATATCAAAACTTATTAGCATAGCTAAAGGAGTGCTGTTAGGGAAATGTGTATCACTGAATGCATACTGTAGGAAAGAAGAAAAGACTGAGATCTAAGTTCCTACTCAAAGAACCTAGAAAAAGAAGAGCAAAATAAATCAAAAGCAAGACGGAAGAAAATAATAAAGATAAGAGCAGAAATCAATTATCCTGAAGACAGAAAAAGAAAAGAGGATACTAATGAAACAAAGAGTTTAAAATTTACAAACCTCTAGGAAGGCTGACAAAGGAAAAAAAAGAGAGAAGACATAAATTACCAATATCAGGAATGAAACAGGATATATCGCTACAGACCCTGTGGACATCAAAGCAATAATAAGGGAATCTTGTGAGCAACTCTACACATACACTTTGCAACTTAGATGAAAGAGACCATTTCCTCAAAACCCACAAACTACCATAGTTCAACCAATATAACATAGATGATGTGAGCTGCGTAACTATTAAGGAAGTTTAATTTATAATTAAAAATCTCGCAGAAAAGAATTGTTCAAGGCTCAGATAGTTTCGTTGGAGAATTCTACCAAATGTTTGAAGAAAGATTACCAACAATTCTACATTTTTTCCAGAAAATAAAAAAAGAGGGAACACTTCCCAGTACATTTTGTGACTCCAGTGTCATACTGACCCTAAAAGCAGATGAGTACAGCACACAAAAAACAAAACTACAGACTAATATCCTCCGTTAATATAGAGGCAAAAATTCTTAATAGAATAGTAACAAATGGAGTTTGGTACTATATAAAGAGAATTACACACCACAACAAAGTGAGTTTCATTCCAGGGATACAAGGCTGGTTTAATGCTAAAACAATAGTCAATATAATCTACCGTATTAACAGGCTAAAGAAGAAAAATCATATGATTAATCAATTAATGGAAAAACTTTTTTTTTGGCCAAAATTCAAAACACATTCATGATTTTAACAACTCTCAGAAGAATGAGAATAGAGATGAACTTCCTGAATGTGATAAAGAGCATCTACAGAAAAACCTGTAGTTAAGATTATACTTAATGGTGAAAGATTGAGTTCTTAATGATCCCCTTAAAATCAGGAACAAGGGAAGGATTTTTGCCTTTATCACTCCTATTCAGTGTAGTGCCGGAATGTCTAGCCAGTGCAATTTGACAAGAAAAGAAATTAAAAGACATATGGACAGAAAAGGAAGAAATAAAATCCTTCATATCTACAGATGATATGATTGTCTGCATATGATTGTCTACTTAGAATACTAAGAAATCCACAAAAATCTAGAACTAATAAATGAATTCAGTAAGATTGGAGGACTCAAACAAATAAGCAAACAAAACCCAAATGTATTTCCATAAACTAGCAATGAACATGGGAACACTGAAATTAAAATATAATACTATATTCAATCAATCAAAGAAAATGAAATATTTAAAATCTAAATCTAACAGAACATTTACATGACTTGTATGCTGAAAACCACACAACACCAATGAAAGAAATTAAAGAGGATATAAATAAATAGATAAACTGTGTTTGAGCATAGGATGATCAAACATAGTAAAGATGTAAATTCTCCCAAAATTGATATACAGGTTTAATGCCATTTCTGTCAAAATCCCAGCAAAAGTTTTTGTATACAGAGATGAGATTATTCTAAAATAATCCTTATAATGGATCCATTCATATAATAGAAAGGCAAAGGAACTAGAATATCTAAAACAATTTGACAAAAAAGAATAAAGTGAGAGGAATTACTCTTGCAGATTTCAAGATTTATTATGTATCTACAATAATTAAGACTGTTTGATATTCACAGAAGGATAGACCCAGTGGTCAAAGGATCAGAACAGAGAACCCAGAACTAGACCCATACAAACATGCCCAACTGGTTTTTGATGAAGATGCAAAAGAAACTTAAATGGAGAAGAGATTGCTTTCTTATCAAATGGTGCCAGAGCCACTGGACATCGATATGCAAAAAAATGAACCCCAACTTAAGTCTCAGATCCTATCTAAAATTTAACTCAAAATGGGTCACAGACTTAAATATACAGCGTAAAGCTATAAAACTTTTAGAAAAACATAGGAGAAAGTCTTCAGGATCAAGGGCTAGGCAAAGAGTTCTGAAAAACACTATCCATAAAAGAGAAAATTGATAAATTGTGCTTCATTAAAGTGAAAAACTTTTGTTCTTCAAAGACCTTGTTAAGAAGATGAAAATAAAAGCTACAGAGATGTGTTTAATTTGTTTTAAAGCCACGAAGTGAAAAAATATTTGCAAACCACTTATCTGTCCAAACCAGTGCCTAGAATACATAAAGAACTATCAAAGGTCAACAGTAGGAAGACAAACAATCCATTTAGAACATGGACTAAAGACAGGAAGAGGATACAGAGATGGCAAATAAGCACATGAAAAGACGTTCAACTTCAGCTAATGCAACTAGAGAAATGCGAGCTGAGCACACCAGTCAGAATGTATAAAATAAAAAATAGTGACAGTACCAAATGCTGGTGAGGATGACGAAAAACTAGATTGCTCTTCCATTGCCGGTGGGATTGTAAAATGGGGCATCTACTCTGGAGAACATTTTGGCAGTTTCCTTAAAAGCAAACAATGCAGCTACCATATGGCCTAGCAATTGGATGTCTGGGCATTTATCACAGAAAATGAAAACTTTCATTCACCGAATAATCTTTACAGGAACATTCATATTATTCATATAAGTAAAAAACCAGAAACAGTCAACATGTAACCAGTCTCAAAAGGTTACATACTGCTTGATTCCTTGTATATAACATTCTTTAAATGACACATTATAGAAATAATGAGCAGATGAGTGTTTGCCAGGACTTAAGAAGGAGATGGTAGGTGGGACGGGAAGGAGTTGGGTGTGGGTATAAAAGGCAGCATGAGGGGTCCTTATGGTGATGGAAATGTTTTGTATCTTGACAGTATCGATGTCAGTTTCCTGGTTGGGATCTTACACTACAGTTTTGCAAAAATTACCACCAGGGAAACTGCAAACAGCACATGGGATCTCTGCATTGTTTCTTATACCTGCATGTAAATCTACAGTTATCTCCAAATAATAATTTTAATTAAAAAAAAAAGAATGAAACACTTACAGGACAGTCAGCAAACACTGGCTGTAGTTTTTAGTGTGATGGTGACATTGAGCTTTTTTGAAAGATTAGTCTGTATTCTTAAAAGATCCATACTGAAATATTTCGGATGACGTTCTGTCTGGTATTTTCTTCAGAATAATCCAGAGCGAAGGAGAAGCAGGTGAGGTCCACCAGGAGAGTGAATAGCTGCAAGCAGGGCATTGTGGAGCTGGGTAGTGGGTATGTAGGTGTTTTTACATTAGACGCTACATGTGGTTCTAGTGCCTGGGGCAGGGCAACGTGGTGGGGGAGCCATTGGCTTTAGAGATGGTCAGAACGGCTGTGAATCTTGGCTCTGCTACTTATTAGCTGTGTGACCTTGCTCAAGCTACTCAGACTTTCTTCTTTCTTTCCTTTCTTTCTTTCTTTCTCTTTCTTTCTTTCTTTCTTTCTTTCTTTCTTTCTTTCTTTCTTTCTTTCTTCTTTCTTTCTTCTTTCTTTCTTTCTTTCTTTCCTTTCTTTCTTTCTTTCTTCTTTCTTTCTTTCTTTTTCTTTTCTTTTTTTCTTTTCCTTTCTTTTTCTTTCTTTTTTTTTTTTTGAGACTGAGTCTCACTCTGTCGCCCAGGCTGCAGTGCAATAGCGTGATCTCGGCTCACTGCAACCTCTGCCTCTCGGGTTCCAGCAATTCTTGTGCCTCAGCCTCCCGAGTAGCTGGGATTACAGGCGTCCGCTACCACACCCAGCTAATTTTTGTATTTTTAGTAGAGACGGGGTTTCACCATGTTGGCCAGGCTGGTCTCAAACACTTGACCTCAGTGATCTGCCCGCCTCGGCCTCCCAAAGTGCTGGGATTACAGGCATGAGACACCGCACCCGGCCTCTATTCAACCTTTCTGACCTCAGTGTCTTTGTCTGTAAAATGAGGCTAATATCTCATAGGGTAATTGTGCAGATAAACAAGATTGCTGAGGAAGAGTGCAGGGTGAGTAATAAAAGGTTCTTGGGGTAACTTCACCCGAGGATGGAGAGAGGAAGAGAAGCCAGTGCAGGAGATAGGTGGGCAGGTGGAGGTGGGGCAGGAGAACCATGGTTAGGTTGGGCAGTATGTGGGAATCCAGTAAAATATTAGTTTTATTTAATTTTTAATTTTTTTGTGATAAGGTCTCGCTGTATCATCCAGGCTGGAGTGCAGGGGCGTGATCATAGATTACTATAGCCTCAATCTCCCGGTCTCAAGCGATCCTCCCACCTCAGCTTCCTGAGTAGCTGGGATTGCAAGTTTTTTTTTTTTTGTAGAGACTGGGACTTGCTGTATGAAAGAATCCAAGCTGGTCTCAAACTCCTGGCCTTAAACGATCCTCCTGCCTTGGCCTCATGAAATGTTGGGATTAAGGCGCAAACTACCCTGCCCATCCAGTAAAAGATTTTTAAAAGAATTGTTGGAAGGAGACACCTGAGAAGAAGCCATCAGATGTGGCATTCAGAAAGTCATTGGTGCTGATAATGGCTTCAGTTCAGTGGTGAAGGTGGGCCCAGATTCATTGCTATGGAATAGGTGGGGAAAGAGGAAGTAAGTGCCTGCCATTCTCAGAATCTTGATGGCAGGGTATGGAGAGACCAGGCTGTAGCTCAAGAGGGAAGGAGCTTTTAGAGAGGTTAAAGAGTAGAAAGAAACTAAAGATGAAGAGATTGAAAGTGAAAGAGAGAGGAGGGTTGTTTCCATATCCTGTCCATTGTGAATCATGCTGCAATGAGCACAGGTGTGCAAGTATTTCTTTGAGATCCCGGTTTTAACTCTTTTGGGCATATACCCAAAAGTGCAATTCTGGATCATTTGGCCATTTTACTTTTAATATTTTAAGGAGCCTCTATCCTGCTTTCCATAATGCTACACCCTTCTACATTCCTAACAGTGCACGAGAGCTGCATTTTCCCCACATCTTCACCAACACTCATCCTTTGTTTCTGTTTTGTTTTGTTTTTCGATAATAGCCATGCTAACAGGTGTAAGGTGATATCTTATGGTAATTTTGACAGATAAATGAAGACAGAAAGTATGGTATATCCATACAATGGAATATTATTCAGCCTTAAAAAAGAAGAAAATCCTGCCATCTGCGGCAACATGGATGAACCCAGAGGACATTATGTTAAGTGAAATAAGCCAGGCACAGAAAGGTAAATATTCCTGATGGTACTGATGTGAGCATCTAAAACAGTCAAACTCTGAGTAGCAAAGAATCCAATGGCAGTTTCCAGGGATGGGGAGGGGTGTGGATTTAAGGAAATGGGGAATTATTATTCAATGGATATAAAGTTTCAGTTATGCTGGAAGAATATGTTCCAGAGATCTTCTGCACAGCATCCTGCCCATAGTGAACAATATGTATTGCACACTCCAAAATACGTTAAGAGGATAGTTCTCATGTTAAATGTTCTTACTGCAAAAAACAATGCAACACAGGGGCCTTTTGCAGGTGATGGGTATGTTTATTACCCCGATTGTGGTGCTGGGTATTCCGGGTGTTTCCATAGGTCCAAACCCATCAAATTGGGCACTTTAAATATGTGCAGTTCTGTGTATATCCATTTTACCTCAGTTTCTTGTTTAAAAAAGGAGAGAGAGAACGGAGGGGCCAACTGCAGCAGTCCTGGGGGAGAGGTGGGGAGAAGATGCCTCCTCCATTCATACTGGGATTATTGCCAAGGCTGTGTTATTTGCCCCTGATCTTCCCCACTTCCTGTGTGCTTCATGGGATACCTGTACAACCAGCGATTTAAAAAGAAAGGAACAGGGCTGGACACGGTGGCTCACGCTTTTAATCTCAGCACTTTGGGAGGCCGAGGAGGGCAGATCACTTGAGGCCAGGAATTGGAGGCCAGCCTGGCCAACACGGTGAAAGCTCATCTCTACTAAAAATATAAAAATTAGCTGGGCATGGTGGCACACGCCTGTAATCCCAGCTATGTGGGAGGCTGAGGCATGAGAATCGTTTGAACCCGGGAGGCAGAGGTTGCAGTGAGCCAAGATTGTGCCACTACACTCCAGCCTGGGCTACAGAGTGAGGCTCCGTCTCAAAAAATAAAAATAAAAATAAATAAATAAAATAAAAAGAAAGGAACATCCCAGGAAAAGCAGGGATTATGAATGCCAACTTGATTGGTTTAGTGTGATGATGAAATTGTGATTTTGCTTTAAAAGCTTAGTCCTTGGTGTTTATAGATTGGTACTAAAATATTTATGGCTGAAATATTTTGAGGTTTGCTTTAGACTAAAGAAAATGAGAAGAGTATTTTTGTTTCTCTGGAGCAAGTTTTTGAAGGAGGTCCTGGAGGAATCAGCGTGCCACACCAAGCCCACATCTGTGTTCACCATTCACTGGATGTCCCCATGGGTGGTGGATCATGCTATGTCCCTTTATGCCGGGAGTGAGTTCATGGGTGTGCCATTGCTCCCAGCAGTGATCAGTCTGCACCTGCCTCACCCACACCCATACTAATGGCATCTGTGTCCAATCTGGAAATCCTTGGGGGGAAAGAGGTTTCCCACCTCTGGGTGCTAAACTGTGGGTGCTTTTCTCAGTCACATGGGATGAAGGCTTAAGACTTCCCTAACCTCCTCTCTTTCTGGGATGAACCGACCCTGAGGACATCATCCTAGTGTTGTACAAGTGGCCCCCTCCAAGCTGAGTGCTCTGTAGGCTGCTAAACTTAGCCTCTGCCCATTTGCAGGGAGGATGCAAGTATCCCTGTTGAAGTTCCAGGCCCCTCCACCCACAGTAGTAACTGGTGGCCTTCCCAGCAAAAGCACCCAGCCCGCTCATCATACCACGAGGGTTGGGCGCAAGCTGCCCAGATGCAACAGAAACCACAAGGCATGTGAAGGCTTAAGCAATGGGGACGAGCTTTATTGAGGCAATCACATTCACATTTCAGTTGTTTGCAATGATTGGCAAACAGATGAGTTAAAAAAGCCTTCTGCTTCCATACTGTTCCATCTACATTCAGAAAGCAGTAAAAATATATTGTGCAATGAACACTTTCCACCTCTAGCGTATCATGACAGTTCAAAAATTTGCCAACAGACAATGCAAAACAATATTTACAAGATAGACCCTTTGTAAGTTCCAAATTTAGATACTTGTGGTGTAATTCTAAAACTAACATCGCATGTTTTTCCAGGTAAGGAAGACCAGTCATTATAAAAATACTTTATATAAATTCAAAGTCAGAGCTAAAAACATCCAAGCCTATAAAAATATCTTTTCCTAATAAAAGTATCAATTTTTAGATACATGTTCTTTATCAACAACAGTTATATAAATTTTCAGAAAGTACCCACTTTGTCAGAGAGTCCACTTAAAAGGAACCTGTCAAAGTGACTGCAATGCTCCCCTGTCAAGCAGTCTCTTGTTTTCAGAGATGGACCACATATTTGATTACGTTGTGTATGAATGGAGCAAGTATCCTACAAAAAGTTAACTCAAGTGCCTATTTATTATGAAAGTCATTTACAAACTCTTCAGGCTACAGAAGGAACTTTCAGGTTGGTATTGCCTTCTGGAGAAGACAGAAGTCTCCTTATGACGAAGCTACATTTTACCTTGAAATGTTTAGCTTGGGAAACCTGTGATTGCATTTTGACCACTATCTGAAATCAGCTCATTCATTTCATTCTGCTTACTCTCCTTTAGGGCGTGATTGGGGTGATTTCTTTGTGTCTGTGCTCTCTTTGATCTCCTAAAACACACTTTCAGCAGCAGGTAGCACAACTCTGCCACGTTAAGCAGCATGCAGATCACAGACGCAGAAATCATAAAAATGGTAAACACGGTCTTCTCTGTTGGCCTAGAAATAAAGCAGTCAACAAGGTTGGGGCAGGGGTCAATCCCACATTTCAACACCCAGGGCAGGTGGTACCCATTGTAAAGGAAGTAAAACACATACATAAAGGCTGCTTCAAAGATGATTCGGAAAAAGATGCTGCTGGTGTACGTCCACCACAGCGATCCCTCTATCCGAACCTTCTGCGTTTTAATGTCCTCTATGTCTTTGAATTCATTCCTCTTCTCTCCTCGCCTGAACTTGCGAGTGGTTTCATGCCTGTAGTAGGCCACATGCATGGCCACCAGCAGCGCTGGGGTGGAGACGAAGATCAGCTGGAGGGCCCACAGCCGGATGTGGGACACTGGGAAAAAGTGGTCGTAGCACACATTTTTGCATCCCGGTTGCAGTGTGTTGCAGACGAAGTCCTCCTGCTCGTCACCCCACACTTCCTGGGCAGCCACCACGAGGATCATGACTCGGAAAATAAAGATGACTGTGATCCACACCTTCCCGATGCTGGTGGAGTGTTTGTTGACACCCCCGATGAAAGTGTGCAGGGTCCCCCAATCCATTGTGCTGGTTTATCCCTAAACAGACAAAAGCGGGCAAAGGTTTATTAGTGGAAGAGGCCTTGGGAAAGTGACACAGTGATATTACAGACTGAAGCCAACTTTATTTTAAGGTAGGCTGTGATATTTTACAACTTCAACTCCCTGCCCTGCTAGCCCGAGGTTTTCTGAAAAGGAATGCTCACCCTGAAAGCATTCTCATGTTTGGCCGGGCTCGGTGGCCCACGCCTGGAATCCCAGCACTTTGGGAGGCCAAGGCAGGCAGATCATGAGGTCAGGAGATCGAGATCATCCTGGCTAACAAGGTGAAACCCCATCTCTACTAAAAATACGAAAGATAATTAGCCAGGCGTGGTGGTGGGCACCTGTAGTCCCAGCTACTTGGGAGGCTGAGGCAGGAGAATGGCATGAACCAGGGAGGTGGAGCTTGCAGTGAGCCGAGATGGCGCCACTGCACTCCGGCCTGGGCGACAGAGCGAGACTCTGTCTCAAAAAAAATAAATAAATAAAAATAAAATAAAATCATATTTTTGGTCAGAAACAACTTTTTGGAAGAGGGGTTAGGATCATCTTGATTCAACTAAATTCAGATCGTATATTAGATTGTTGTTTGCATTAATCCAGGAACACAGGTAAACTAATTCATTTCCAAGCTCCCTTTTAATCACTGTCTGATCTGTTATACCAGATTGGCTTTCTCCAAGGGCTCACCGAGCTTCCGCAGTAGATTTATTCATTAAATAGCTTATTCAGGGGAAAAAAACCTTTCATTGGAATGACATATTCTAGTTCACCCAAAAGACTAAGAAGGGAAAAAACAAAATACTTATTAGCTTACTTTATACAATATATTTATACTTAATTCTAGCTTGAATAACATCATCTGCCATACTCATGTGTTCTTAGGAAATCTAATATTGTCAACTACTGAGAAAGCCTCTTCTAAAAGAGACTCACAATCTTCTATAAAGATTGCTCCATTGTTCTCCAACATATCTTCAGTATAGCCAAGCCCACGTTGGCTTTGCCTCCCCAGTGGGTCCTGTTCACGCCAGGGGCAGCCGAGGAGGGGATCTGCTGCCCCTGCCACCCAGTGCCTCCTTCTCTGTTAATGCACTGATGCTATATCCCGAGAGAAAAAGGACTTCTTTACAGCTATGGACACTTCTGCTAGAATTCAAACAGCTGCCTTCTTAGCCTACACTGCCACAGAAGACTACAGAATTGGTCAGCATTCTCCTTTGAAAAATAAAAGGAGGTATCATGGACCCTTTGAAAATTTTCAGAAAGTAAAAGACCTCTCCCCAGAGTAATTCACTCAGGCATTTTTTCACAGGCTGTCAGGGCATGAGGGAGTCACCAAAGTCCTTCTGTTCACCTGTCTTAGACTTTCTTATCCCTGAATGGGCAAGGGACACCTGTCAGCCTCCCCCTCTCGGGCCAGCCCCCTGGAGCTCACGCTCTGGCCCACATACCTGCCCCTCTGCATTACGCTGGCTGCTCTTGGAAGCAGTTGGGTAAATGGAGGCAGCCTCTCCCCACCCAGGAGTGCCTTGGCCTCAGAGTGGGGTGCTACTGTGTGCCCCAAGGCAGCATCTTTTGTAGACTTCGAAAGTCAGCAGACCTGTTGGAAAAGTCTGACTCCTAGTTCAGTTGGCTTTCTGAGAAATTGGTTTTTTTGCCCTTGGTTGGGTATTAATATTAAGCAACAATTCTCCATTCCCCCCTCCCCAGCCCCCAGCAACCACCATTCTACTTTCTGTGTCTATGATTTTGACTGCTCTACAGACCTCATAGAAGTAGAAATCCACAGCACTTGTCTTTTTGGGACTGGCTTATTTCACTCAGCATAATGTCCTCGAGGTTCATCCATGTTGCAGCGTGTGACGGGATTTCCTTATTTTGGAGGCCGAATACTATTCCACCGTATGGATGCTCCCCATTTTGTTTACCCATTCATCCATCAATGGACACCGGGTTGCTTCCACCCTTTGGTTGTTGTAACACTACTATGAGTGAGGGTGCACTATTATTTTTTCAAGACCCTGCTTTCAAGTCTCTTAGGTATCTAGATGTGGGATTGCTGGATCTCATGGTTATTCTATTTTTAATTCTTTAAGCATTTCCACAGGAGAGCAGAATATTATTATTCAGAATGAAAAGAGGGGCCCAATTCCTGGAGAAAGGCAAATATCTTGATTTTTAAAATAAGAGAAAATGTATATGTGTGAACTGGGGGGCTTTCTGTTGAGCCCCCAGCAACATTCTAAAACAGCATCACTAAACTTCTTGTTAAGAGTGGTAGCAACTATGGCAATGGCAATGGCACCGAGTCTTGGAATCCCAGTGGTCTTTGTTGCCGCCTCTCCTATCTTTGGGAGGTTGTATTTTCATGGTTCCTTCAATAACTGCAGCCCAGCATTTTACTTCAGGAATATCAGTATTCCTTAGGAGGAATATCCTTATCAGCGGGACATCAGCGCCACAGCACAAGGTTGTGAGAAAGAGACTCAGGCTCAGGCTGTGTGAAGGCAACAGAGTGCTGGGCTCCCCGGGCAGCCCACATTGGAAGGGTGGGCTCTTTCCATGTTTCAGGAAAGACCTGGCCCTCGGGGGCGCATCAACAGGTGTGTGGACAGATGGAAGAGGCTGGAGGTTACCTCACAGCCGAGGGAACAGAACCAACACGAGCTTGAGGAAGATGCTGACGCACAGGGCGGCGACCCTGGAATGTGAAGCAGAGGATTCAATGCCTGCGCGGATCTAGGACTAAGAACTGGATCTGGCACACAGCATTAACAGAAAGCCAGGTTTTTGCTTTCAAGCCAGGTTTTTCTTAAAAAAAAAAAAAAAAAGAAAAGAAAATTGAAATGGGCTACGCTTCAAACCGTGTTTTCTCATCCCTTAAAGCATTTCATCAGAGGCTGTGTGAGTGTCTGCTGGGGTAATGCACAGGGGGCTCCTCTAGGAGCCCTGGTCCCAGCGTTGCATAATTAAAGTGTATGTACTAATGCCTCCCTTTCATATACAACATATTTCACAGCCTAAAGAGATGGCCAATGTCCACAGTAAATGCAGCTCCATTTAAAAAGCTCATGTTAAATGATATGATTTGTAAAATTAATTTTATTCTCAGATGAAAGGCATAATACATTTTCCTAATTGTTGATGTTCTATCTCAAAAGCATTTCAAAATGTGACCAGTGAGGAGCAAGAAATTTGTATGTCTTGATGTTTAAACATATTTTACAGCAGCTGTTCACCTATGGGGTCAGTCCTGTTTATTTATAAAATGAAGATATTCTCTTATTAACCAAGAAACACCTCCCATTGAAATTTGGTCAACAAAATGCCCAATCAGCAAGAGTTTGATTTATCAAAAAATGGTTCACATTTTCTTCAACACTTCAAAGTCCATAGAACTCAGCGGGTGAGACAGCTGAGTTCTCTTGGTTCTGTAGCCCGTAGGCTGCCTGAACAATGGCACCCCATGGTCCCCTGTGGTCCAACCTTCTAGGAAGCAAACAGATCAGGGAGCCAGAGGGCGACATGGCCTGGATGATTCTGAGAGGCTAAAGTCACAGAAAAGGTCAAGAGGTCACAATTCCCCCCCAAGAACAATGGTCCACGCTTTCTAGAAGCAGGGTCCCTGACTTCTGCAGCTTTGGGCTTCTCTTTTTTTTTTTTTTTTTTTTTTTTTTTTTCTAAAAACAGTGACAATTATAATGGCAGTAGCTTTTTACATTTCTTTGGATTTTTCTGGGTCCCCAAGCCACACGCTCTGAGGGTGTTCTATCAACATAGCAAAACTGAACAGAAAATAATCTCTTTCACAATGCGCACTTCACAATGCTGGTACTAAAAATCGGCAATCCAGCTACGCCTTTAAAGGAAGAAAAGTAAAGGAGATGCCGAGCTTGCTGAGAAAAATGAGGTTAAATCCAATACAAGTGTGTCTAACTCCCTGGTCACTCAGGACAGTCTCCTGGTTCAGAGCGTCCTCCTGCAAGAGCCACAAATGCCCTGTTATTCCTAACAGCAGAAGTGATCCAAGGGAGAGGCTGTGTCCTCTCTCCGAACCTGCCCGGTCCTGAGTGGGCTGCCCCTGGGTGCTCAGTGACCCTGAGCTGGTGTTTCCCAACTAAGACAGTGAGACAGTGGCTCTTCCCATTCTTTTCCAGGTTGTGTCACTCCTGAGGGGCTCACCAACCAGCCCTGGGGATCTGCCCTGCGTATCATTCTCTGCAGGCCAACAGCCAGGAAGAGGAGAGTTCCCCTTGCAAGTGTCAAGAGATAGGCCAGGGTGATGGGCCAGCTGCAGGTTACCAAGCCCCCAAATTTCCAGCACATTGCTGCCATTACTGGCCAGGCCTGGCTGCCCCAGGAGACGCTCCCACTCAAGGAGCTGTGGGAGGATGGCGGTAAACGCAGGAGACTCAGGAAGTTTTAAGGAGGACTCAACTCCACTGGCTGCTCCTGTCCTGACTTTGGTGGGTGGACAGACTGCAGAGGGGCCCAGAGGAAGGATGTTGGGGGTTGGGGGTGGCAAAGAAAGTGCCAGCCCCCAGGTTCTCCCTTGTAAAAACACATAACCACAGGGCATAATCTTTCACAAACCCTCCTGGTTGGAGAAGATTTGAAGGCTATTTCAATTTGTGAAGTCGTCACTAATTTCAAATTACTTT
Organism: Hylobates moloch; assembly: GCF_009828535.3. Classification (NCBI taxonomy): domain Eukaryota; kingdom Metazoa; phylum Chordata; class Mammalia; order Primates; family Hylobatidae; genus Hylobates; species Hylobates moloch. Next base: position 100,178,081 of record NW_026652279.1, read on the forward strand.
CCAAAACCATCGCATCCACTGGGACCCTTTGCAACTGTAGTAAACAAAGTACCTCTTTCCTCTCCTGCTTCTGGAGGGCTGGAGCCAATGGGAGGAGCTTTTTCAATACAAAGTGAAATATTAACTCTTTCTTCAGAAATCAGAGAGGTTCATTTTAACTGATGCCTCTCTGGCTGTCTTTTAAGGAAAGAATAGATAGGCTTAGCTTCTGCAGTCTTTAACTTCTAAGAATGTGATTACATTTAAATTTAAAAAGGTAAACTGTGTTCGGTTTTGTGGTAAATCTAATCATAGTGAAGAACTTGATGCTGTTTTTTTTTTTTTTTTTTTTTGAGATGGAGTCTAGCTCTGTTGCCCAAGCTGGAGTGCCGTGGCGTGATCTCGGCTCGCTGCAAGCTCCGCCTCCCAGGTGCAGGCCATTCTCCCACCTCAGCCTCTCCGAGTATCTGGGACTACAGGCACCTGCCACCAAGCCTGGCTAATTTTTTGTATTTTTAGTAGACATGGCGTTTCATAGTGGTCTCGATCTCCTGACCTCGTGATCCACCCGCCTTGGCCTCCCAAAGTACTGGGATTACAAGCGTGAGCCACCCTGCCCGGCCGATGCTATATTCTTGATACTAAAGCTCCAGTCTGAAATATCTAGCTCTAAAAATAAGTAAACCATGGACTTTCCTTCTGAGGATTCACACAGCATTATGAAGATAGGTTGCTCTTTCCTTTTACAATTCAAATAATTTAGATCTATTGGCATTTGACTGCACTAATGAAATTTCTTGATTGTTTTAAAACTTCTTAGGAAATTAATCACAACTAGCTTATTTAGCTATGCCATTATAATTTCACTAATGACAGAACCAAAACTAAAGCCCCCAAAGTTAGAGTGTAACCCCTCAGCATATTTTTCTAGATAGCTCTGTTCCCCTTTCAATGTCATTTAGAAAAAAAAAAAATTTTTTTTTTTTTTGAGACAGAGTCTTGCCCTGTTGCCCAGGGTGGAGTGCAATGGTGCAATCTCAGCTCACTGCAACATCTGCCTCCCGGGTTCAAGTGATTCTTGTGCTTCAGCCTCCTGAGTAGCTGGGACTACAGGCATATGCCACCACACCTGGTTAATTTTTTTTTTTTTTTTTTAGTAGAGACAGGGTTTTGCCATCTTGGTCAGGCTGGTCTTGAACTCCTGACCTCAGCCTTGGCCTCCCAAAGTGTTGGGATTACAGGCGTGAGCCATCGTGCCCGGCCGTCTAAGGAATAGTTGATAGATCTGAGAACAGGAACATGTGCCTCCCAATTTCGAAGTTAGCTTTGGATAGTCGGGGAGTCTGCATAGATAAAAGGAAAACAATGTCAAAGCAAAACAAGCAAACCTGAGTCCTGTTTCCAACGACTGCCAGTGTTTCAGACTCGAAGAATGAGGGCAAGTTCCCTCTGCGAGCGTGTCAGACCTCCTTCTCCTACCCCACTGGAGTGCCTAGAAGCCAATGGTGCGCAGTGATGATACGAATGTCAATCTTTGCTCGGTCAGTGAGGATGTCGCCTGTTGAGGGAAAAATAGTAGCCGTTGCCATATTCCTTTAACTCCCCCCCGCCCCCCGCAATATGTCCCCTGAATAAACTTTGTGGGTCCTTTTTCTTCATTCCCAGAACTGTTATGAGGTCGGTTCAGAAATTGCCAGCTTCCCGATGCTCTATACTTGGAACACACAAAATAATCAAAGGTGCTGTTTAGTGGGATCCTTTCCCTATCAAAATAACAGTGACGCCCAATCTGAGGCCTCAAGCCCACTCCTTGAGTGAAACAAAAAGGGACAGGGGAGAGTTTGAGACACTGGCTACACCCTGATCCCCAAATCAGTGGTTTAAAAAAAAATCTCAGGCTCTTTCTTTAATCAGGAAGAATAGATTTCTTTTGTCTCTAGAAATCTCGGGTCATCCAAAGGACAACCTGATAGTTGATTTTTAAATTTAGTGACAAAAAGCTTCAGCAACTGTCCTGATAGAGTAACAGCTAGTGATAACAATGGGTCAGGGATTCATTTATTTCAAAATTAACTCAATAAAAGTGAAACATTTCTGTCTGCGGAGTTTAGATGTAAAAATGGACAACTCATGAGATGACGTGTGTTTCTTACAACATTTAAGAATTCAAAGAGTTAAAAATTAATTTCCATTAAGTTAAACTTTCCTTCTCTGGGTCTTGTTAGCAATATATGTTTGTTCATTCAAGCAAACCTGTGTCCTTTCCAAACATTTAAGCTCAACTAGATTTAAATGACCCTGGGAATAAAAATGGAGCAGGCCCTCTGGGGTTCCAGGTCTATGCTCATGCACTAAGCAACCAAAACAGAAATCATAACCTATGGCAGGTGGTTATTAGAAGGTTATGCCCTCACAGACCAAGAAGCTTGGGTCAGAAATTACCTCCCCACAATTTTATCCCATTTAACATTTAAACTAATGTATGCAAACTGCTCACAGCACCTGGAATATTCAAATTGAATTAAAGATGCATGAAGAGGGCGTACAAGTTAGAATTTTTCTTTCGCCATACTGAAATTGTTTAGCCAAATCTTCTGTACTTCTTTTCCTTCCTAACACTCAGAATTCAGAAGAGAAGACATAAGAAAAAAAGCATAAAGTCATCATTACCTGTAGCAGAATTTGTTTAAAAAACAACCAGGGGGCAGGTGAACTGACCAGCGTCTTCCCAGCTTTAGTCACTGCAGTGGCAATGAGGCGCCCTCCACACCCCCAGTTATGCGACAGGCTAAAGCCCTGGTGTTCTCTCTTCAGAACCCCCCTCCCCTCCTTGGCAAGCTTCAAGCAACACCCCCAAAGACGCTGCTGGATCCAAACAACAGACAAAGCTCTCCACAGGAGCAGTTCTGAGCAGCACCCTGCAATTCTAAGGAGACTGCATGGGGGCAGGACATTTTCTTCTAGAACACTGGTTAGATTCTGCTAGAACTGGGACAAGAAAATAGCTGTATGGCATAAAGTCTACTTGAGGGAAAAGAACAACCCGGCACGGTTACAGTCAATCAGACACTAAACAGAGTGCACGCCCACCCAGGGGACACTGAGGTCGCTGGGCCAGTGTTCCCGCCTGGTTGCAGGTCCCTAACCCCTCCGGGAGTGCAGAGCTGCGGGCAGGCCACACTCACCCTGACCCCTCCTGCTCCCCAGGAAGGGAGGCCAGCCCCGTTTGCGAAACACAGGATGCCCGTGACACCGGGGACTGGTCTTCTTCACCGACAGGAAGTGCCTTCTGGTGCCTGCACGTTTTAACTAAGATGTGTCGCCAATTACTTTTAATTACTGTCGTCCACGCTATTGTCATCAGCATTTCACAAGTTTCTCGGAAGCCCATCACGCAGCCCATACCCTGCGGTTCTCCGGGGACTTATGCATCGGCCCAAGTCGAGGGTTTGGCTGAACTGAAACCTGCATCCTAGACCTGGCTTTCTTCTCCCCAAATCCAAGGGGACACGCCGGTGACCCACAAAAGCTTAGAAAATCCAACACGCAGCAAATGAAACGGGGGAAAGGGGCACCGGCCCTCACTCTGGCCTCTTAGACACACGATATGAAACCTTCTAAAACCTGTTGTACAAGTCAAAGGGGACCACGCTGGGGTAAAAGTCAAACCAGTCCATCCTCGTTCCTCTGCGTACAGAGAGAGGGTCCATCGCTGGCGGCGCCCACTGCCATCTGGCCGGGGCCGGGGCGCGCGGACAGGAGGGCGCGGATGGAGGCAGATGGGGGGCCCGGTCGCCCCACGTGCGGCCAGACACCCACCCCGGCGGCGCTCTGCCGGCTCTGATCCGGTGCCTGACAGGAGCGACAGGGGCGAGGTGGGGACCAGCCGCCGACCTCACCTGCTTTGGTTTCTTGGAGGAAATTCCTCCGCTGGGGGGCCGAGGTGGCGCCGCCCGCTCGCCCCCCGCACGACCCCGCCGGTCTGCGCCCGCTTACCTGCTCTGCGGCCGGCGGCCCTGGCGCGGGCTCTGCGCGGGGCGGCGCCCTTCGCTCCGGCTGGGCAGGCAGGTCTGGCTCGGGCGCCGCCGGCTGTCGGGCTCTCGTCGGGCTTCGGGTGAAGGCCCCGGCTCCCACCTGCTGCGCCTTTTAACCGCGCCCCACCCCGCCTCTGCCCTGACGCGGCTCGGGCGGGCTGCGGGAGGCGAGCGCTGTCACTCGACGAGCCCCCCGCCCCCACCTGCCCGGGGCGCACTAGCCGCTGGGCGCGGACCGTCCCCCGGAGGAGCAAGGAGTGCAGCACGGGGGCTGTCCCCCCGGGGGCCAGGGTGCGCAGAGCGGGGACCCTTTTCCAGTGGCGGAGGGCGCAGGGTGGGGGACCCCTAAGAAATGCACAGGGCGCGGGGCCCTCTTTCCGGCCCTTGGAGGGAACGGGGTACCGGGGATGCAGGGGGCAGGGCTCTCGCTCGGGGGCGCAGAGGGCGGGGCCAGCCCCCTCTGCGCGGGTGCGGGTGTGGGGTGCCTGCCCAGGCCCTCGAGGGAACCCTTCTTCCCTAGTGCACCCGTGGCTAGCAGTGTGAGGGGCAGGCTGTGTTTTTGCCAGGACACACCCTCTGTCTTTCTGGGTACCCTAGCCTTCTCCTAGCCCGCGGGGTGCACAGCCCTCTCCTATAGCAGCCTGGAGGTTCTTTGTTAGTTAATGACCACTTAGAGGAGGTACAGGGGTTTTTTTTTATTAATTACCTCCATCCTTTGAAGCCTCCTCCGGGGAAGCGGAGCAGGCCTTCCTCGGGACAGTGCACCAGGAGAGACCACATTGCCTCCTCGCTTTTCAGTCAAGACTAGAAATATCAGGGCCAGTACAGGGAGTGGTGCAAGGGCTGGTGGGGTGGAAACCTTGGAAGCTATTTAGGGACCTGGCTTTACAGGTTCAAACCTGTCATGCATCGGACAAAAAATGTGTGACTTGCTTATTCTACAAAATTGTTTGGTAATTAAACGTCCCCACCTAAACCATATGCCACTTGCTGGGTCATATTCTCCCATGAAACAATTAAGATGTCTGTTAAAGGTCATGGAAGTTGAGCCAAGACTTCATAAAAATCCGCTTTCCAAAGTATTTTATTTGAGGAGAACAAGGTTCTTAAAGAAGTTGCCCAAGTCACGTTTTAAAAACTTTGGGGAGGCCCCTGAAACGGCCTTGAACCTGGAGAGTGGAGAGACGCAGAAATCTCTAGGCCTTTTTAATTTTTTTAATTTAATTTAATTTAACTTAAATTTTTTTTTTTTTTTTAACGAAGTCTGGCTCTGTTGCCCAGGCTGGAGTGCGGTGGTGTGATCTCAGCTCATTGCAACCTCTGCCTCCCGGGTTCAAGTGATTCTCCTGCCTCAGCTTCCTGAGTAGCTGGGATTACAGGCCTGCACCACCACGCCTGGCTAGGTTTTGTATTTTTAGTAGAGCTGCGTTTCACCATGTTGGCCAGGCTGTTCTCGAACTCCTGACCTCAGGTGATCCGCCTGCCTCAGCCTCCCAAAGTGCTGGGATTACAGGCATGAGCCACCACGCCGAGCATCTCTAGGCTTTTTTGTTAGACATCCTCACATTGCCCAGATGTGCCCTGTGTAGTGAATCTTGGGTGCTGTGTCCTGCCCCACACAATTTAACCACTGTGGGACTTCCCAGTCTCCTCTCCATTCCTCTCCCAAACAGATGCTTCAGCCAGGCTCAGCTGTTTGCATAGTAAAATAATTTTTCTAAGCAGATTATAAACTTCTTTGGGGATTATAAACAGTTTAAGCTTTTCTTCTTCTTCTTCTTTTGCATTTCTGCAATACTAAGTACTTTGCTCATAGTATGTGCTGCTCTATGAGTATTTGAATATTGCTTGGCAAAGCTGAACTAGCATAGCAGATAGTCCTGGAAATAGCTTTTGCTTTTTCTAAAGCATGCCCTGTTCTCAATCCTGCACCTGATTCCATGCAGGACTGTGTCTTGAGCATTGACATTCTGGACCAGTGGAAATTGTTCTAGGACTGGTGCAGGATAGAACTTTTAAACCAAAGTTGTCACAGAGAATGTGTTGCATTTGCTCAGGTGTCCAAAAATGAAACCATCTCATCACTGTGTAAAATATCTCTTTTTCTGTTCAGGTTATCTATATTAGTCTGCATGGCCTTAACATTGAACACCGTCCTTCAGTTTTTGCTACTCATCAGATAGTCTTGTTGCAGCAGAAATTAACTGTGGACTGTATAAAACTTGACTTGATGGGATGCTCATTTGAAAACTGAAAATTAGTTGTCTTAGTCCATTTGTGTTGCTATAACAGAATACCATAGATTAGGTAATTGATAAAGAAAAGAAATTTATTTTTCACAGTTCTAGAGGCTGGGAAGTCTGATATCAAGATGCTGGCATCTGGCAAGGGTTTTCTTGCTGTGTCTTCCCATGGCGGAGGTGGAGGGGCAAAAGAATGCGAAGGATAGGGAAAGAAAAGAGAGGTGGGGGTGGAGAGAGAGGAAGGGGAGTCAAACTCATTATTTTTTCAGGAACCCACTCTTAAGATAACTAACCCACTCTAGAGATCACTGCATTAATCCATTCATGAGGGCAAAGCCATCATACCTCATCACCTCTTAAAAGTCCCTCCCATCTTTCAACACTGTTGCATTGGGGATTAAGTTTCCAACACATGGACTTTAGGGGACACATTCAAACCATAGCATTCTGTCTTAGCTCCCTAAATTCATGCCTTTCTCACATGTGAAATGCATTCATTCCATCCCAATAGTCCCCAAAGGCTTAACTCTTCCAGCACCAACAGAAAAGTTCAAATCCAGAGTCCCATCTAAATCAGATGAAGCTGAGACTCCAAGGCAGGCGTGACTCGCCTGAGGCAGACTCCTTTCCAGCTGTGAACCTGTGAAATCAAAACAGGCTATCTACTCCCAAAAGACAATGGTGGGGCAGGCATAGGAGAGACATTTTCATTCCAAAAGGGAGAGAGAGGCAGGAAGAAAGGGGTAACTGGTTCCAGCTACATCTAGAACCCAACATGCGTGTGTTAGGCTGTTTTTGCATTGCCACAAATAAATACCTGAGGCTGGGTAATTTATAAAGAGAAAACAGGCCGGTATGGTGGCTCACGCCTGTAATCCCAGCACTTTGGGAGGTTGAGGCAGGAGGATTGCTTGAGCTCAGGAGTTCAAGACCAGCCTGGGCAACATAGTGAGACCTCATCTCTACTGAAAAAAAAAAAAAAACAAAAAACAAATTAGCTGGGTGTGGTGCTGTGTGCCTGTAGTCCCTGTTACTCAGGAGGCTGAGGCAGGAGGATCACTTGAGCCTGGGTGATGGAGGCTGCAGTGAGCTATGATCTCGCCACTGTGCTCCAGCCTGAGCAATACAGTGAGACCAGTCTCAAAAAAAGAAAAGAAAAGAAATTTAATTCACTCATGGTTCTGCAGACAGTGCAAGAAGCATGGTGCTAGCATCTGCTTCTGGTGAGGGCCTCAGCAAGTTTCCAACCATGGTGGAAGGCCAAGGGAGAGCAAATGTCTCACATGGTGAGAGTGTGAGCAAGAGAAAACGCAAGAAGGTGCCCTATACTTTTAAACAACCAGATCTCGAGGGGACTCATTAGTCACCAAGGGGATGGCACTAAGCCATTCATTAGGGATCCACCCCCATGATTCAAACACCTCCCACTAGGCCTCACCTCTAACATTGGAGATTATATTTCAACATGAGATTTGGAGGGGACGAATATCCAAACTATATCAATGGAATAAAAACATTAAGTCTTAAAGCTGGAGAATAATCTCCTCTGACTCCCTGTCCCGCAATCTGGGCACATTGGCGTGGGGCTTGGACCCCTCAAGACCTCAGGCAGCCCCTCCCCTCTGGCTTTGCTGGGATCAGTCCACCCAGCAGCTCTCAGAGGTTGGAGTCTCATGCCTGCAGCTTTCCCAGGTTGGAGTTGCACACTGGTGACCCTACAGTTCTGGGGGATCAGGGGCTCCCTGGCTCCCATGCCCAACCTCTGTGACAAGTCTCTGCCTGAGCCCCTAGGCTGTCCAAGTCATCCTTTGAAATCTAGGTGGAGGCCACCATGGCCCCACAGCTTGTACATTCTGCATGTCTGCAGAGTCAGCACTACAGGCATGCCACCAAGGTTTGCAGCTTATACCTTCCGGAATGGTGGGTCAAACTGTGGGGTGCTGTGCCAGAATTTGGGGAGCAGAGTCTCAGGGCAATGTAGGGCAGTGTATGCTGAAGTCCCACAGGCACCTTTCTGGGAACCTTGCCCTCAAAGTCTTAGCTTACCTTGAAGATCTCTGGAATGCCTTCAGGGTCATTGTCTAATTGTCTTGGTGAATAGAACCTGGTTTCCTTCTATCCATAATCTCTTTAGCAGTGTCTTGGCCACCCTCAGTAGTCTGTCCTAAACACGTTTTTTATTCTTACATGGCCAGGCTGAGAGTTTTCCAAATCTTTCTGTTCCATTTCCCCTTTATTTATAAGTTCTGTCTTTATTTTACTTTTTGAGATGGAGTCTCTCTCTGTTGCCCAGGCTGGAGTGTGGTGGTGTGATCTCGACTCACTGCAAGCTCCATCTCCTGGGTTCATGCCATTCTCCTGCCTCAGCTTCCTGAGTAGCTGGGACTACAGGCGCCCGCCACCACACCCAGCTCATTTTTTGTATTTTTAGTAGAGACAGGGTTTCACCCTGTTAGCCAGGATGGTCTTGATCTCCTGACCTCGTGATCTGCCCGCCTCGGCCTCCCAAAGTGCTGGGATTACAGGCGTGAGCCACCGACCACACCAGGCGTAAATTCTCTCTTCAAATTGTTTCTCTCTTCTCTCATTATACTGTAAGCAGCCCAAAGAAGCCACACAGCACCTTCAACACTTTGTTGCTTAGCTGCTTCTTCTGCCAGATATCCTAGTTTGTTGCTCTTAAATTCTGCCTTCCATAAAGCCCTTGGGCATAGACACAGTTCAGCTAAGTTATTTGCCACTTTATAACAAGTATGACCTTTACTCCAGTTTCCAAAACTTTGTTTCTCATTTCCATCTGAGACCTCATCAGAATGGGCTTCACTGCCGGTATCTCTATAACATTTCTGGTCACAACCACTTAAGCAATCTCTGAGAAGATCCAGACTTTTCTTACAGCTCTCTTCTTCTTCTGAGTCCTCACCAGAATTGCCCTGAATGCTCCATTCACAGCAACCTAGGCTTTTTCTAGCCTGCCCTCCAGATTCTTCCAGCCTCTAAGCATTACCCAGTTCCAAGGCTGCTTCCACATTTTCAGGTGTTTGTCAGAGCAACAGCCTCACTACTCGGTACCAAGTTCTTGTCTTCATCCATGTCCCTCACACCGGGTTCGTCTGATGTTTTTCTCATGATCAGATGGGCTTGTGTGTTTTGGGAGGAGGACCACAGAGGTAAAGAGCCATTTCTATCACATTACGCTGAAGGCACAGATGACAGTCAACAGGATTTGTCACTGCTGGTGCTCAGCTTGGACCCCTTGCTGAGGTGATGTGGATTGGGTCTCTCCACTGTCAGGTGCCTCTTTCCCCTTTCCACGCTGTGTTCCTTGGGAGAAGTCACCCCTGCTCGGGGGTGGGGATAGATACTGCACCTTCCTGAGGAGTGCCCACATCGTCATCTGCTATTCTTCTGCACGGGAGATTTGTCCCTTCCCCCAATTTATTCATGTGTCCAATCATTCATTGATATCAGTATGGACTCATGGATATTTATTTTAGACTTTGGATTATTATTCTTTATTTTGTTCTTTCATTTGGCTCCTATTTCCCTTTTGATGCACACCCATCTTTGTGTGTGTGTGTGTGTGTGTGTGTGTGTAGCATTTTCTTTCTTGCACTCTAAGATGCTCTAGACCACTTGGTACACTCCGCCCCCAGCCCTAGCATCAGCCATTTCTCTGAGGCATTGCAGTGCACTGTTTGTGATGTGCGCTGGCTCATTCGCTGTCTGCCCTCCCACTCGACCAAGGACTCCTGGTGGCAGGAACCATGGCTGGCTGCATGGTCCAGCTCTTTGTGCTCCTGTGCAAGCACTAGTGACATGCTTGATGCGTTCTGGGGGCTCAGAAAGTGTTTGTTGAATGAATGAATACATTTGAGAAGTAGCTGTTGAATGGACTAATTGCAAATATTCAGAGAAGGGTCTGGTAGGTGAAAATACGAAGAAAAGAGTAGTTCTCAGGTAACTTATAATCAGTCAGATGCCTTGTACTTCAGACAGAGGAAGCTATAGGGTAAGGATGGGACATTGTGCTGACTCCCCAGATAGTTGGGCTCTAACTGGGAGGTGTGACACCTGCTGTTATAGGGACGGGGGCTGTTAAATATGAAGGTGTCCCCTATCCAGCCAGTGGTCACAGGCATTCTCAGTGAGGTACAGAGTGCAGCATTCTTGTCCTTATCTCCACATCCCAGAAGCAATATTGTGGTCATCAAAGCCACAACAGTCTGGATCCACAGCCACAGTGCCAATGTGACTATTTTCTCTGGGAGATGCCTCTGGCCTGGGATGCGCTTGGTGGGAAGGCCCGGAGCCCAGTCTCCTCTCACATGGCTTCTGCCAAGCCTAAAATTAGATCAGAAAAAGTGTGTGCTTTACAGGGTTATTTCTCTGTGCAGTGTCTGGTCTACTATCCAGAGCCAGGCTCTTCCCGAAAAAGCGCTGGACCCCTGGCCCTTGACTTCTTGCGCTCTGACTCCACACAGAGCGCAGCCCTTGTTTGCGCACCTTCACTTCCCACACCCGGCTCGGTGTACACCTACTTAGGTTGTAACTTTTTCCTGTTGATACAAATATCTGGCCTGTTTTTCTTCTTTTGCTTTGTTTTTAAATGAACTTTAGTATTTCCAGGGTTTCTTTAGTAACATATCAGTAATTTCTGAGATTAAGATATTTCTGCAGCACTAATTTTTTGGGTGGCATTTCCATGACCTTAAATCCACATCCAGGGGTGACTTACTATAATCCTGTTTGTTCTGGCCACAGAAGAGTGTATTATATAATAATGTCACACAGAATCTTGTTTCACAACATGAGACATATGAAAGCCGAATGCTGTTCTGCAGGGAATCAGGAGAGAGCTCAGTGAGAATGAGGATCTGGGAGAAGCTTCAGAGCCCGGGCAGACAGGACATAATGGCTGGAGGGTCGGGGGGCCGGCATGTGGCCGCTGGCAGGAGTGTGGCAAGGAGATGAGCTGGCCTGGCTGCATGGGAGGCTTGTGCAGGGGAACAGGGGGACATGACAAGGCCAAAGTCGGGGGAGGATTGTCACCCCGAGGACCATCTCCTCACGCTCAAACCTGCCCGTGCTCCTGAGTTCCAGAAGAATCAAGTCAGTCCACAGTGGCTGGGTGGAAGGGTGAGTTGTCTAAGAAGGACTTGGGTGGGAGAGAAGGTAGAGCTCCAAAGCTGAGCCTTGCAGGAAGGCAACTGGGGAGCCAGCCATGGTGGGAGGCAGGAGGAATTAAGAGGGAGGAGGCCAGGCCAGAGAGGGGCCAGCGTGGCTGTGTGCTGACTGCTGACAGGTGGGGACAATTTCCAGAAGGATGGTGTGTTACTCGGGGCACTCTAGAGAAGAAGAACCCAGAGGATGTGTGTGTGTGTGTGTGTATGTATGTGAAAATGCACACACACGCCACACACACACACACACTGATTTTAAGGAATTGGATCTCGTCATGTGGGGCTGGTGAGTACAAAGTCTGCAGGGCTGGCTGGAGGCCCAGGTGAGAGCTGAGGATTCCTCCTGGAGTCGGAAGGCAGCGTGAGGAGGACTTCTTCCTCAGGGGTCCTCAGTCTTCTCGCTTATGACTGTCCCCTGATTGGATGAGGACCCCCCCAAGGTGGAGGGGCATCTGCTTTGCTCAAGTCTACCGATTTATGTTAATCTCACCTAAAAGTACCTTCACGGCCACGTCTAGACTGTTGCTTGGCCAAACATCTGGGCTCCACAGACTAGCCCAGCTGACAACCACAGGTGGGTTCATTCTTCCTCCCAGTAGAGGCTTTGGAGTCCTGCCACGCTGAAAGTTCTAGGGCCACCACGGCCCACAGGGCTCCTCCTTCCAGGGGCCGACGGTTGAGAGGGGCAGCCAGTAAGCCAGAAGGTGTAGGCCCATAGGGAGGGCTGCTGAGAGGGCGCCAGGGCAGCAGGTGCCAAGACAGGTCGAGAACAGGAGAGCAAAGAAGCACATCGAATAAAAAGGCTTGTTCAGACACTATGTGTATGTGTGAGGCCAACAAAAAGGAACTACCACAGATGGTAACAGTTATGATACCTGCTATAGGTGATCTCACAAGTCATGGTAGCAATTATGATACCTGCTATAGGTGATTTCACAAGTCATCTTAATTTGTTATGTTTTTCCCACAGTGACTGTGTAATACATTTATTGTAAGAAAAAAGATTAAAAAATAAACTAGAAGAGACAAGGGATATTTAAGGGTATCATTCTCTTATCCTTTCTTTAAAAATAATGAAGTCTGTATTGGAAATGTAATGGAAATTGCTCTTTGGAAATGAAATGATCACCTGCTGATAAGCATCCCGTTCACTAACTACAAATGCAGCCTCTACAGCCATGAGCTTCTGAGATGGTTTTTTGTTGTTGTTGTTGTTGTTGTTTACTTTTTTTCCTGGACCAGTTTCCAAAATACAAGTGTTATGGTACGGGAGTCTTAGCCCAAGCATGTTACCAAAGACAGTTATCTGGCTAGGGCTTGAGCTGAACAGAGCCACTGAGATTTTGTTGAGGGCCTGAGATAAGAATTAAGGCATTTAGTGTGGAATATTGGGATGCCTCATGAGTCCATTGGCATTCCTTTCGTCAGTAAATGAAAAAGGTGATTAAAGTCTACGCCTGACTTTCCCGTTAGTTTCCAGGTGACCTTTGGGGTAACTTTTTTCCTACTGTCTCTTGACAATAATGAAGCATGTTCAGTTGTCCAGGTCCCAGTCCTTCCCAGCGAACGTTGCTTTACCACAGCCTTTCCACAGTCCACAGAGGCTCAGCTCATTTGGGGGAAGCGGTCCTTGGCTTTGGGGTCCCTAACTCGACTTGCAGCAAGTCTGAAACCACATTTTCAGCTGATTCTGGGTGTTGTTTCCATGTGCTGGGTGAGATTAAAGGAAATCTAAGGGGCTAGAAAAGAAGGCCCTGCCCTGGGAGAGAGCAGCGAGGAGCTAATGACTGCAGAGCGCCCCCTCCCCACCTTAAATGCCACCTTAAAATCTCCCGCAACAGGAATGCCTTCCCTCTCCCGGCTTCCTAGCGGAACTCAACCATCCTCCAAGGATGGGATTCTAATTGTGTTTACCGCTTATTAATAAACGGTATGGGTTAGGCATTAGCTGTACCTTCCAGCAGTCCTACAACAGGGGTCTTATTGTCCCTGTTTTACAAGGGGGCCATTGTGACTTCAAGAGGCCTCCCAGCTAGTAGGTGCCAGAGCCTAATCAGGCTCTGTTTAGTGCAATTCCTAACTCTATGACCTTTCTCTGCCTGGCACCAGCTTTGACTCCTGTCTCCTGGAAGCTGATTCACTCAGCCTGCACACCTCTGCTCTCCTCCCATGTCATGGGACATTTCACTCAATGCTGCCTCGGCTCTTGCTCAGTGCATGGCTGTGGCACACCTGTCAGCTGCTTAGCCGAGATTCTGAGTGCTTTCTGGACGGCGCCAGGTTTGGAGGACTTACCTCCAGCCATGACCCAGCTCTTGTTCATGGCAGACCCCAGACAAGTCAGCTTGCTGCCTTAAATGCTTGCCAAGGAAAGTTCCTGGAAGTACCTGCACCCCAGCAGGGGCTCCCTGAAGCTTGCCTCTCACTTTCCTTCTCTTTCTTCTTTGCTGTTCTGTCCTCTTATTCCTTTCTCCCCAGTGTCCTCCTTGGTCCAGTGGGGATGTTTAAGCACCTCACAGAATTATTGGAGTCTTATACCAGACCTTGTGTCCGAAAGACCAGCTACAGTGTCTGGAATACAGTAGTCTCCACCTTTACCCCTCTCTATTCCTATATGACATTTCCCACTCAGTGAAAAGCCTTCAGCTGCTGACAGTCTCATTGATGTCACATTTCCTATCCATGGCCCTTCCTCTCTTGTCTTGCCAGGTTATAATTTGATGGTGTCACTGCAGTGCGAGTTCGGGTCTAATCTCAGCGTGGATGGTGTCGTGCAGAGGCCGGGTGGCTCCTTTGTTCCTGGGATCCCCATTGTGTCGCTCAGCGCCCAGGCTCCTTGGTGACATCTTGCTGGACGGCTTCAGCCTCCTGCACATCTCAGGTGTGCCCAGGTTGTCTGTGCTTGAAGACTTCCCAGGGAGATGTCACAATGTCCCCAGCTGAACCCAGCATCATAGAGTGTTCAGCCAAGGAGATCAGTCCAAGCCTTGGGGCCCAAAGCTGCCCCCTGGGTCTCTTTTGCCTTCACCTATTGAAACATATGTTCAGAATAGCTCTTTACTCCTTTCGGTTCTTTAGAGTTGGCTGACTTTAAGCAGCATATCTCTCAGTCTAAAGATTTAGATTTTGGGAGCAAAGGTGACTCAATGGAGACAGGAGAGTCTTTTCAATAAATGGTGCTGGAACAACTGAATATCCAAATACACACATACATAAAAGAATCTAGATACAGAATTTACACCTTTTACAAAAATTAACTTGAAATGGATCACAGACCTAAATGTAAAATGTAAAACTTTAAACCTTCTAGAAGATAACAGATGAGATAATCTAGGTGACATTGGGTTTGGGGGTGACTTTTTAGATACAACACTGAAAGCATGATCCATGAAAGAAGAAATCAGGAAGTTGGACTTCATTCATAGTAAAACCTTCTGCTCTGTGAAAGTCACGAGCACTAAGGAAATCGGATGACAAGTCACAGACTGGGAGAAAATCATTGTAAAGCACAATTGTAATAAAGGACTTTTATTGTAATAAAGGACTTTTGGGGGAAGCCCTTTATTATTACACAATAATTACACTTATTACACAATTGTGTAAAGCACAATTGTAATAAAGGACTTTTATTGTAATAAAGGACTTTTGGGGGAAGCCCTTTATTATTACACAATAATTACACTTAATTATTACACAATTGTGTAAAGCACAATTGTAATAAAGGACTTTTATTGTAATAAAGGACTGGTATTCAAAATACATGAAGGACTCTTAAAGCTTAACAATAAGAAAACCAACAACCCAATTAAAAAACAAGCCCAGTGGAGCCAAGATGGTCGAATAGGAACAGCTCCAGTCTACAGCTTCCAGTGTGAGCGACGCAGAAGATGGGTGATTTCTGCATTTCCAACTGAGGTACCGGGTTCTTCTCACTGGGGAGTGTTGGAAAGTGGGTGCAGGACAGTGGGTGCAGCACACCGAGCATGAGCCAAAGCACGGCAAGGCATTGCCTCACCCAGGAAGCACAAGGGGTCAGGGAATTCCCTTTCCTAGTCACAGAAAGGGGTGACAGATGGCACCTGGAAAATAGGGTCACTCCCACCCTAATACTGTGCTTTTCCAGCGGTCTTAGCAAATGGCACACCAGGAGATCATATCCCGCGCCTGGCTCAGAGGGTCCTATGCCCATGGAGCCTTGCTCATTGCTAGCACAGCAGTCTGAGATCAAACTGCAAGGCGGCAGCCAGGCTGGGGGAGGGGCACCCACTATTGCAGAGGCTTGAGTAGGTAAACAAAGCAGCCAGGAAGCTCGAACTGGGTGGAGCCCACCGCAGCTCAAGGAGGCCTGCCTGCCTCTGTAGACTCCACCTCTGGGGGCAGGGCATAGCCAAACAAAAGGCAGCAGAATCCTCTGCAGACTTAAATGTCCCTGTCTGACAGCTTCAAAGAGAATAGTGGTTCTCCCAGCATGTAGCTGGAGATCTGAGAACAGACAGACTGCCTCCTCAAGTGGGTCCCTGACCCCCGAGTAGCCTAACTGGAAGGCACACCCCATTAGGGACAGACTGACACCACACACGGCCAGGTACTCCTCTGAGACACAACTTCCAGAGGAACGATCATGCAGCAACATTTGCTGTTCACCAATATCCCCTGTTCTGCAGCCTCCGCTACTGATACCCAGGCAAACAGGGTCTGGAGTGGACCTCCAGCAAACTCCAACAGACCTGCAGCTGAGGGTCCTGACTGTTAGAAGGAAAACTAACAAACAGAAAGGACATCCACACCAAAACCCCATCTGTACGTCACCATCATCAAAGACCAAAGGTAGATAAAACCACAAAGATGGGGAAAAAACAGAGCAGAAAAACTGGAAACTCTAAAAATCAGAGCACCTCTCCTCCTCCAAAGGAACGCGGCTCCTCACCAGCAATGGAACAAAGCTGGACGGAGAATGGCTTTGACGAGTTGAAAGAAGAAGACTTCAGACGATCAAACTACTCTGAGCTAAAGGAGGAAGTTTGAACCCATGGCAAAGAAGTTAAAAACCTTGAAAAAAAATTAGACGAATGGCTAACTAGAATAACCAATGCGGGGAAGTCCTTAAAGGACCTGATGGAGCTGAAAACCAAGGCAGGAGAACTACGTGACGAATGCACAAGCCTCAGTAGCCGATTCAATCAACTGGAAGAAAGGGTATCAGTGATGGAAGATCCAAAGAATGAAATGAAGTGAGAAGAGAAGTTTAGAGAAAAAGGAATAAAAAGAAATGAACAAAGCCTCCAAGAAATATGGGATTCTGTGAAAAGACCAAATCTACGTCTGACTGGTGTACCTGAAGGTGATGGGGAGAATGGAACCAAGTTGGAAAATACTCTGCAGGATATTATCTGGGAGAACTTCCCCAATCTAGCAAGGCAGGCCAACGTTAAAATTCAGGAAATACAGAGAATGCCACAAAGATACTCCTTGAGAAGAGCAACTCCAAGACACATAATTGTCAGATTCACCAAAGTTGAAATGAAGGAGAAAATGTTAAGGGCAGCCAGAGAGAAAGGTTGGGTTACCCACAAACGGAAGCCCATCAGACTAACAGCGGATCTCTCGGCAGAAACTCTACAAGCCAGAAGAGAGTGGGGGCCAATATTCAACATTCTTAAAGAAAAGAATTTTCAACCCAGAATTTCCTATCCAGCAAAACTAAACTTCATAAGTGAAGGAGAAATAAAATACTTTACAGATAAGCAAATGCTGAGAGATTTTGTCCCCACCAGGCCTGCCCTAAAAGAGCTCCTGAAGGAAGCACTCAACATGGAAAGGAACAACTGGTACCAGCCACTGCAAAAACATGCCAAAACGTAAAGACCATCAAGGCTAGGAAGAAACTGCATCAACTAACAAGCAAAATAACCAGCTAACATCATAATGACAGGATCAAATTCATACGTAACAATATTAACCTTAAATGTAAATGGGCTAAATGCTCCAATTAAAAGACACAGACTGGCAAATTGGATAAAGAGTCAAGACCCATCAGTGTGCTGTATTCAGGAAACCCATCTCATGTGCAGAGACACACATAGGCTCAAAATAAAGGGATGGAGGAAGATCTACCAAGCAAATGGAAAACAAAAAAAGGCAGGGGTTGCAATCCTAGTCTCTGATAAAGCAGATTTTAAACCAACAAAGATCAAAAGAGACAAAGAAGGCCATTACATAATGGTAAAGGGATCAATTCAACAAGAAGAGCTAACTATCCTAAATATATATGCACCCAATACAGGAGCACCCAGATTCATAAAGCAAGTCCTTAGAGACCTACAAAGAGACTTAGACTCCCACACAATAATAATGGGAAACTTTAACACCCCACTGTCAACATTAGACAGATCAACGAGACAGAAAGTTAACAAGGATGTCCGGGAATTGAACTCAGCTCTGCACCAAGTGGACCTAATAGACATCTACAGAACTCTCCATCCCAAATCAACAGAATATACATTCTTTTCAGCACCACACCACACCTATTCCAAAATTGACCACATAGTTGGAAGTAAAGCACTCCTCAGCAAATGTAAAACAACAGAAATTATAACAAACTGCCTCTCAGACCACAGTGCAATCAAACTAGATCTCAGGATTAAGAAACTCACTCAAAACCACTCAACTACATGGAAACTGAACAACCTGCTCCTGAGTGATTACTGGGTAAATAATGAAATGAAGGCAGAAACAAAGATGTTCTTTGAAACCAACGAGAACAAAGACACAACATACCAGAATCTCTGGGACACATTCAAATCAGTGTCTAGTGGGAAATTTATAGCACTAAATGCCCACAAGAGAAAGCAGGAAAGATCTAAAATTGACACCCTAACATCACAATTAAAAGAACTAGAGAAGCAAGAGCAAACACATTCAAAAGCTAGCAGAAGGCTAGAAATAACTAAAATCAGAGCAGAACTGAAGGAAATAGAGACACAAAAAACCCTTCAAAAAATCAATGAACCCAGGAGCTGGTTTTTTGAAAAGATCAACAAAATTGATAGACCGCTAGCAAGACTAATAAAGAAGAAAAGAGAGAAGAATCAAATAAACGCAATAAAAAATGATAAAGGGGATATCACCACCGATCCCACAGAAATACAAACTACCATCAGAGAATACTACAAACACCTCTATGCAAATAAACCAGAAAATCTAGAAGAAATGGATACATTCCTTGACACATACACCCTCCCAAGACTAAACCAGGAAGAAGTTGAATCTCTGAATAGACCAGTAACAGGCCCTGAAATTGAGGCAATAATTAATAGCTTACTAACCAAAAAAAGTCCAGGACCAGATGGATTCACAGCCGAATTCTACCAGAGGTACAAGGAGGAGCTGGTACCATTCCTTCTGAAACTATTCCAATGAATAGAAAAAGAGGGAATCCTCCCTAACTCATTTTATGAGGCCAGCATCATCCTGATACCAAAGCCTGGCAGAGACACAACAAAAAAAAAGAATTTTAGAGCAATATCTCTGATGAACATCGATGCAAAAATCCTCAATAAAATACTGGCAAACCGAATCCAGCAGCACATCAAAAAGCTTATCCACCATGATCAAGGGGGCTTCATCCCTGGGGTGCAAGGCTGGTTCAACATATGCAAATCAATAAACGTAATCCAGCGTATAAACAGAACCAATGACAAAAACCATATGATAATCTCAACAGATGCAGAAAAGGCCTTTGACAAAATTCAACAACGCTTCATGCTAAAAACTCTCAATAAATTAGGTATTGATGGGATGTATCTCAAAATAATAAGAGCTATCTATGACAGACCCACAGCCAATATCATACTGAATGGGCAAAAACTGGAAGCATTCCCTCTGAAAACTGGCACAAGACAGGGATGCCCTCTCTCACCACTCCTATTCAACATAGTGTTGGAAGTTCTGGCCAGGGCAATCAGGCAGGAGAAGGAAATAAAGGGTATTCAATTAGGAAAAGAGGAAGTCAAATTGTCCCTGTTTGCAGATGACATGGTTTTATATCTAGAAAACCCCATTGTCTCAGCCCAAAATCTCCTTAAGTTGATAGGCAACTTCAGCAAAGTCTCAGGATACAATATCAATGTGCAAAAATCACAAGCATTCTTGTACACCAATAACAGACAGAGAGTCAAATCATGAGTGAACTCCCATTCACAATTGCTTCAAAGAGAATAAAATACCTAGGAATCCAACTTACAAGAGACATGAAGGACCTCTTCAAGGAGAACTACAAACCACTGCTCAATGAAATAAAAGAGGATACAAACAAATGGAAGAACATTCCATGCTCATGGGTAGGAAGAACTGATATCGTGAAAATGGCCATACTGCCCAAGGTAATTTATAGATTCAATGTCATCCCCATCAAGCTACCAATGACGTTCTTCACAGAATTGGAAAAAACTACTTTAAAGTTCATATGGAACCAAAAAAGAGCCCACATTGCCAAGTCAATCCTAAGCCAAGAGAACAAAGCTGGAGGCATCACGCTACCTGACTTCAAACTATACTGCAAGGCTACAGTAACCAAAACAGCATGGTACTGGTACCAAAACAGCATGCTACTGGTACCAAAGCAGAGATATAGACCAGTGGAACAGAATAGAGCCCTCAGAAATAATGCTGCATATCTACAACCATCTGATCTTTGACAAACCTGACAAAAACAAGAAATGGGGAAAGGATTCCCTATTTAATAAATGGTGCTGGGAATACTGGCTAGCCATACGTAGAAAGCTGAAACTGGATCCCTTCCTTACACCTTATACAAAAATTAATTCAAGATGGATTAAAGACTTAAATATTAGACCTAAAACCTTAAAAACCCTAGAAGAAAACCTAGGCAATACTATTCAGGACATAGGCATGGGCAAGGACTTCATGTGTAAAACACCAAAAGCAGGCTGGGCGCGGTGGCTCACGCTTGTAATCCCAGCACTTTGGGAGGCTGAGGTGGGCGGATCATGAGGTCAGGAGATCGAGACCACGGTGAAACCCCGTCTCTACTAAAAATACAAAAAAATTAGCCAGGCGTGGTGGCGGGCGCCTGCAGTCCCAGCTACTCGGAGAGGCTGAGGCAGGAGAATGGCGTGAACCCGGGAGGCGGAGCTTGCAGTGAGCCGAGATTGCGCCACTGCACTCTAGCCTGGGCGACAGAACGAGACTCTGTCTAAAAAAAAAAAAAAAAAAAAAAAAACAACACCAAAAGCAATGACAACAAAAGCCAAAATTGACAAATGGGATCTAATTAAACTAAAGAGCTTCTGCACGGCAAAAGAAACTACCATCAGAGTGAATAGGCAACCTACAGAATGGGAGAAAAATTTGCGATCTACTCATCTGACCAAGGGCTAATATCCACAATCTACAATGAACTCAAACAAATTTACAAGAAAAAAACAAACAACCCCATCAAAAAGTGGGCAAAGGATATGAACAGACACTTCTCGAAAGAAGACATTTATGCAGCCAAAAGACACATGAAAGAATGCTCATCATCACTGGCCATCAGAGAAATGCAAATCAAAACCACAATGAGATACCATCTCACACCAGTTAGAATGGCCATCATTAAAAAGTCAGGAAACAACAGGTGCTGGAGAGGATGTGGAGAAATAGGAACACTTTTACGCTGTTGGTGGGACTGTAAACTAGTTCAACCATTGTGGAAGTCAGTATGGCAATTCCTCAGGGATCTAGAACTAGAAATACCATTTGACCCAGCCATCCCATTACTGGGTATATACCCAAAGGATTATAAATCATGCTGCTATAAAGACACATGCACACGTATGTTTACTGCGGCACTATTCACAATAGCAAAGACTTGGAACCAACCCAAATGTCCAACAATGATAGACTGGATTAAGAAAACGTGGCACATATACACCATGGAATACTATGCAGCCATAAAAAATGATGAGTTCATGTCCTTTGTAGGGACATGGATGAAACTGGAAATCATCATTCCCAGCAAACTGTCACAAGGACAAAAAACCAAACCCCACATGTTCTCACTCATAGGTGGGAATTGAACAATGAGAACACATGGACACAGGAAGGGGAACATCATACACCAGGGCCTGTTGTGGGGTGGGGGGAGGGGGGAGGGATAGCATTAGGAGATATACCTAATGTTAAATGAAGAGTTAATGGGTACAGCACACCAACATGGCACATGGATACATAGGTAACAAACCTGCACATTGTGCACATGTACCCTAAAATTTAAAGTATAATAAAAAAAAATGCCCAAGCCTTAATAGACACCTCATGCAGAAGATATACAGATGGCAAATAAACATATGAAAAGATGCTTCACATCATATGTCATCAGAGAAATGCAAATTAAAACATACATGAGATACCACCTCTATTAGAATGGCCAAAACACTGAAAATATCAAATGGTAAGGATGTGGATCAGTGGAAACTCTCATTCATTGCTGGTAGGAACGCAAAATTGTACAGCTACTGTGGAAGACCATTTAGCAGTTTCTTGCAAAGTTAAATGTAGTTACCATAAGATCCATCAATCAAATTTCTTGGTATTTACCCAAATGAGTTGAAAATGCTTTCACACAAAAACACAATGTTTATAGCAGCTTTATTCAAGTAAAACTTGGAAGCAACCAACATGTCCTTCAGAAGGTGGCAGATATACCAACTATGGTACACCCAGACAATGGAATATTACTCAGCAACAAAAAGAAGTTAACTATCAAATCATAAGAAGACATAGAGGAGCCTTAAATGCACATTGATACATAAAAGAGGCCAATCTGAAAAGGCTACTTACTGTATGATTCCAACTAGAAGACATTCTGGAAAAGGCAAAAGTATGTTGGCAGTAAGATAATCAGTGGATTCCAGGGCTAGGAGCGGAGGGAGGGATGCATAGGTGGAGTGCAGAGGACGTTTAGGGCAGGGAAAGTCTTCTGCATGATATTAAATTGTGCACACATGCCTTTATACATTTGTCCAGACTCAGAATGTACAGCACCAAGAATGAATCTTAGTGTGGGCAATGGGCTTTAGTGAATAATTTAGTCAATATTGGTTCATCAATTTTATCAAGAGCCCTTCACACTAATGCAAGATGTCAACAAGATGGGAAACTGTGTATAGAGGGAAGGTATATGGAAACCCTTTTCTGCGCAATTTTTCTGTAAACCTAAAACTGCTCTAAAAAATAAAGTCTATTAATTTTTAAAAAGCGCTTTGGTTCTTTAGCTTAATGACTTGCATTAATTAATATAAGAGTATTGTATACCTAATAGCCTTTACATACAATAAAATGTTACAAAACAATAAATGCTTAAACATTTTGTTTTCTTAATAAGTTCTCTATTATTTCCTGTATTACTTTTCTTTTTAATTCATTCAACAAATACTTGAGCAATCACCATGATCCAGGCCTAACACAGTGCCTTGCACATACGAATGAATGAAAGAAAGAAAGGAAAGAAAGAAAGAAAGAAAGAAAGGAAGGAAGGAAGGAAGGAAGGAAGGAAGGAAGGAAGGAAGGAAGGAAGGAAGGAAGGAAGGAAGGGAGAGAGAGAAAGAAGAAAGAAAGAAAGAAAGAAAGAAAGAAAGAAAGAAAGAAAGAAAGAAGAAAGAAAGAAAGAAAGAAAGAAAGAAAGAAAGAAAGAAAGAAAGAAAGAAAGAAAGAAAGAAAGAAAGAGAAAGAATTGAATGAATGAACAGGTGGGTGAGTGAGTGAGTGAGGCTGGCCCTCCAAGGAAACATTAAACTATAGCCCATTTCCTTTCAGCACACGATGGTTTCACTTCCCTCCTTCTCCTCTGCTCTCCCTCCTCTCACCCCTATCTTTATGCCAAAGGCTGCTCCAGCCTCCACAAACAGGGTTACTTATTTACAGTTTCCACGTCGCAGCTTATTAAAAGGTTTAGGGGCTTCACATTTTAATAAGTCAACCAAGAACAGGAAGCAAGCAGATCCGGAGGTGGCTCATTTAGAAAACTCTGTCAGCTTTCGTGCCTCACATTTGCAGGATGGGTTTTTCAAAGCATTTATTTTTACAAGGGGCCAAGTAGAGTTGGACACAGTTATTCGTCTACTCAACAGCTAGACCCTCATTCAAGAAAAGAGCTGACAGCCAAGCCAGGTTATTTGCAGAATCTGACCTAACTTCAGCCTCTGATTCAGTAGGCTGGACCTGTCTGGGCCCAATTGTGAGACTCTGACCCAATGCGCAAGCCACATTTTATCTTCTGAGGCTCCTGTATCTGAGCTCTACAGCTAGAATAATCCAGGGAGATGGAGTCCACTACCTTAACTGTTGAAACAAGGTTGTGTCCCACCGCTTCTCTTTTGAATATTTAATGAGACTTGGTTCAGCTTTCCGTGGTAATAAGAGACTTGCATAATCTCTTATTGCAGAACCTAGAATGATCATCTGTCTTTAAGTTGACAACGTGCTGTCCTGGCTAGTGTCAGAAAAGCAGCTGAGCCTCCATCCTTCCACATTTAACCCTTTTGCATTTCAGTGGCACCAAACTGTGCTAGCCTTTCCAACAGGTCCTTGCTAACTCAGAAGCCATGATTTGCACACTTGAACAGGGCAAATAAAATCCCATGACAGATGAATAGTGAAGAGTTTGATTTGCTTTGTCTCTTGTGTGCTAGTTTTCCACTAGAGCTAGGAAATAGAAAGGCAGAAACATTTATTATTATTTATAATGCTCAATTTTGTTACACAGTGAGGGAAGGGTGGGGGGGAGAGGAAAAGCATGGTGCTGAGTTCAGGTGTAAGAAGAGTTGTTGAGAGCTGTCTGCAGTGCTGGTTCCTTCTGAGTCCCTTGTCTCAGGCAAGGGCATAGACAGCCTCCCCGTCTCTGGCTGAACCTCATCATCCTCAGCAGTCCATCCTCCCCCATCCTCCATCAGCCACCATGTCCATTCTTTCTTCTAGTTTCTCCTGTGTGTCTCTTCTTTACCTTTTCAGTGACTTAATTCAGGCCCTTGTCACCTTTTTTGTTCATTTAATTCACTCAACAGTCATTTGTTGAGTGTCTACAAGTGCATGAAGCCCTGGAGATCCGTGGGCCTGTCAGGCCTCACCCTGCTGGCAGGGCCCTGGGAGCCAGAGGAATGTTAAACCAGTGACCTCAAGTAGGAGGAGGATTTCAAAGGGAGGGTCAGGGCGCCCTGAACGTGGATGAAAGGCGAGTGCACCAGCCTGGGGGCACATGGAAAGCTTACCGGAGGCTGTGACATTTAAGTTGAAACCAAACAGAAGGGCCACGGGTAGCAAAGGGGTCCTTAGTCCGAGGGATTTGCAGACCTGGCTCTGGCTCTTGTCTCCCTGCTCCCCCTCGCTGCTCAGCTGTGCGTCTGAAAGAGCCGGAAGCACCTCTCTGCACTCCTTACTTTCCAGGGTGCTGGTTTGTTGTCCACAGAACAACCTGTTCTCTGAGCGGCTCCTCCTGTGGCTCCTGCACAGGAACCTCCTGCACTGCTCCAGGAGCACCCCCTGCAGCTCAGCATCCCATGCCTCTGTGTCCTTCCTTGCATTTGGTTTTTGCTTTCTCTATCTTGAAAAGTCATTCTTGTTCTTCAGAGCTCAGCTTACAGGTTGTTTTACTTGGTTCCCATTAATAATAGTAATTTTTCCCTTGGCTATTCTGAAGTTTGTCACACACATCAATAGTTTAGCACCCAGACCATTCTGCCATATGTTATATTGGAGGTTATTTGTATGTCTTTAGCGTAAATGACGCTTGAGGATGGAAACATCATTGCATCTTCCAGCATCAGCACCAACACTGACACTAGCACCAGCACCAGTACCAGCACTAACACTAGCACCAGTACCAGCACCTAGCATCAGCACCAGCACTAGCACTTTGCATCAGCGCCCAAACTAGCATCAGCACTTAGCACTCAGTACTAACACCAGCACCTAGCATCCAGCATCAGCACCACTACCCAGCACCCAGCATTAGCACCAGCACCCAGCATTCAGCACCCAGTATTGGCACCAGTACCTAGGACCCAACATTAGTACTGACACCCTGCACTGGCACCGAACACTAGCGCAAGCATCCAGCCTCCAGTAAAATATCTTGTATGATGCAGCGTTTCAGTGAATGTTTGTTAAATTGTATTAACACTCACTTTTGTAATCCAATTAATGACTCTGAAGAAGATTTTTCCCATACTAAGAAACCATCATTGCAAAGTTACAACTCTGTGGGTATGAGATTGCTTTTTTTGTTTTTGCATGTCATGTTTTTGCACGTCATTAAAAATTAATACCCTATAATTGCTAACACCTAAGTGTGTGCAATTTAATATGATGTAAGGAGTGACAGTGAGATCCTTCCTAAACTTGTGCTGAGTAAACAGGGGTAAGTCCTACAGAGCTACTGCAGGTGGAATTAAGAAGATGGAGTTGAAAAGCGAACCCACAAAGCTCCATTCTGTAAGCAAAAATAACACTAAGGCAAAGAATCATTTGCACTGAGCCCAGTTCTCCACTGCGGCTGGGATGGACTGGCCCTCGCCCCAGCCCCACTGCAGAAGGATGTGGGTAGCTAGTCTCCAGGCCTAGTCTCGGGAGGTACATTTCCCATGGTACTCACTAATGAAAGGAGGAGGTATTATTAATGTTGGCTTACTGTTAATTGTTCAGTGCCCTACAGTTTATGAAGAGCTTTTACATGATTTCACTTGAAAACAATTTTCAGTGGATGAGGTAGGTATTGTTTTCATTTTACAGAGCAAGAAGACACAGGTTCAGGATGGTTCATTTATTTCTTCATTTAACAACTATTTATTGGCCGTGGCTGTTCCAGACGCACACAGTGAGGAACTCGCCCCGGTGGGCAAGCAGGCAGGGACGGTGCCTAAGTCCCCACCTGACTGCGACCGAGTGCAGTGGATGCTAATCGTGGGAGCTGGCAGGAGTGCCTGCCTCCGTGCCTCGGAGCTGTTGGAGTGAGCGTCTGGGATGCGTGTTATACCTTGCCTCTTCACTCAGATGGAAAGTTGAGCTTCAAATAAAGAGGCCAACTCTATGCCTCTTAAGATTCTTGGGAACTCATAGCGCCTATTGGATCTTCAGCACGATCCCATGGGGGTATTTCCGAGTTAACTTTTTACTTTCTGTCCATTCGGGCTCAGCTGCCTGGTGAAGCTACTTGAGATCTTTGTTAGCTGTGTTTGGTCTGTGTTTTCTGGACAATTACTTTTTAGTTTTTAAATAGGTAGACTACTTAGAAACCACCAAGAGCTGTTACTTGTGTGTTCCTTCAGATACAAGCTGGATAATTTACTGCTGTGATATCAGATGTTTTCCCCTACAGTACTCACCAGAGTGTCCTCAGAGCCAAGTAAGCCCTCAGGTTACCACTGGCAGTCTCGGCCTCGCCGCTTTGCAGAGCGCAGGGCAGCAGCCAGGCCAATGCCATGCCTTCCTGCAGGTGTCTGCAGGTCTGCCAACCCCATTAGGGGCTGGACTCTGTGCGTGAGGTGAGTGGCTCAGGTACAAAGAGACTACGTCATTGGCAGGTATGGGGGCTGCCCAGAAGCCCTGCTCCTCACAGGAGCCGTTGATGCAGCTTCCAGGGTCCCCAGTCCCCATGTGGGGCGTGCCTGGCATGCCCATAGAAATGACTTCCCAGCAGTGTTCATTCCAGGGGCAGGTTATCAATCAGGCTGTTTCTACTATTGGGACGTTGCTTGGTGACATAATTACACATTCCATCTTTGTCTGTTTCCAGGAGAACAGAGTCCAGAAGTTAACTGCAAGGCAACTTATCAGGCAGAAGGGGAAATATTTTGTTCATGCTTTGCCCATATCCCCATCAAGACCTGGATAATAATATCAGCTTTTCTTCACGGGGGCATACAAAGGTCATTGAAATGTTTGACAGGAAAATCATTTCCTTTAGGATAATGTTCTGATTTTACCACCCAGCACTGGCTTAAGTTAGAGCCAGGGGATATCGTCTGCATCCCCAGCATTGAGTTGGCCTTGTTTTCTTCAGGATGATGTAGGCTTGGTGACACAGAGATGATGTGTCATGATGCAGAGTGATCTGCTGTGATTTCACCCAGAGAGGTGTCAGTCATTCCCGAGCAGCCTGCCATTCCTGCAAGCCTGGGTGGCAAGAGTGCACAGGGAGCTCTGCAGAGTCAGCAGGGAATACAGATTGGCTGACCGGTGCAGGATGGCATGGCTGGGTCAGAGGGGCACACCCAGCACATGGCCCCTCGTTCTGAGCTGCCTGGCAAAGGGTGCTGCTCGCCTGTTCCCACTTAAGATGAGCACCCAGGTAGGGGCCGCAATGTCTGAATATAACCCAAGTCTCTGTAAGGAGCAGTGGGATGGAAACCTGTGGTTTTTAGGCAGTTCCCTTAGGCATCATGCACACTGACAATCGCAAATCACACATGGCAGTTCTAGTGTGTTCTTCCCAGTAGGACAGAGGTAAGTGGTCGATAGACTGGATCAGTGGATCTGGCCATGATGTCAGGCACCTAAGGTCCTGCCCGAGGCCCCACGGAGCTGCCTTCTCCACTTCTGCATCCCTTGCAAGCCTACATTCACCTGTTTGTTTCTTGAGAGGATGCGTTGCCCATCTCCTGACTGTGGCTCCTTGTGTCCCACGACCAACCATCACCTTCACTTCAGGTAAGTGACAGAGAAGAGGAGGCCTTGACTGTGGGGCAGTCCGGGGCCTGTGGAGCCAATACAGCAACAGCTGTTAGTTCCGTATGGCAGCCTTTTCTGGGACTTCAGGAGTTTCCAGACGGCTGCAGCGGGGCGTGCAGAGCTTGGTTTGCAGTTACCACATTCCTCCTAAGCAGAGTCCAGAAATGGTTGCACCATTCCCTCGGAGGTGTCTCATCAGAAGGGAGAATCATGGAGAGGCAGTGACACCTGGGCACCCTAGCTTTGTGCGGCAGACAACAGCCACGCTGCGTTTTCACGTGTAGTCTCTCCTTCAGTCCCCTTCCACGGGTTCCGAGCAATGCGGACACCATAGCGTTGCGCTTGTCTTTCTGGCAACATTCCGACATCCTCTCCTGTTTATCCACTATATTCTGGTCCTCAGGAACAGACACTTTTTTAGATTTATCATTTAACATTAGTTAGTAGTAGTATTAGAATCAAGGTCATTCACAATATTTTTGTTTACTAATTGTGTTGAGTTTACTTCCAAGGCTTTTGTCACTACTCAGAATTTTTTTTTTTTTTTTTTTTTTTAAAGACAGGGTCTTGCTCTATCATCCAGGCTGGAGTGCAGTGGTGTGATCTCGGCTCACTGCAGCCTCGACCTCCAGGCTCAGGTGATACTCCCACCTCAGCCTCCTGAGTAGCTGGAACTACAGGCACGTACCACCACGCCTGGCTAATTTTAAAATTTTTTCGTAGAGGCAGGGTCTTGCTACGTTGCCAGACTAGTCTCACACTCCTGGCCTCAAGTGGTCCTCCTTCCTTGCCCTCCCAAAGTGCTGGGATTACAGGCGTGAGCCACCCCTCCCGGCCTCCATCTTTGACAGCCATCCTTCCGCCTTTGTAGCTTTGCTCTATTCAGAGACCCTTAACCTGTGCTCCATTACAACTGGATCTCACTCAGGCTGCAACTCACCCCTTTGTTTTAAGAAGTGATGACATAAAAGCTCAAGGTGCTGCTTCTTTGAGCTGTTTAAGTTGAAAGGATTCTCTCGTAATATTTTCAGGTGTTCTGAAAGCTGCTGAAGGAGATATCTTGAAGCAGAGAACTCTGTTGTCTATTTCCGGTTCCTAAGACTGATGCAGGTGGCTGTGGTGGTGTGGGCGCGTGGGTGGATGGGCTGTGGTGTGTGTCATTTTGTAAGCATCTTCCTTTCTTGTATGCACACTTACAACTATAAATTTTGAACTCTAAGGATTGTTATAGTTGCATCCCACAACTTTGATCTTGTATTTTCACTATTATTAGGTGAAAAATATTAAAAGTATTTAAATAAAAATATTAATTAATTAATATTAATTAAAAATATTTAATATTTTAAATTTAAAAAGTTAAAAATAGGTTAAATAGTTTATCTGGCAATGTCTTCTTTGACTCGTGATTTAAGTGTTTACTTAATTTACATATATTTGGCGCTTTTCTACAAATCTTATTGATAATTGATTTCTAATTTAATCCCATTTTTGTCAGAGAAGATACTCTGTAAGACTTTAATCTTTCAAAATTTATTGAGATGTGTTT
This sequence comes from Hylobates moloch, assembly GCF_009828535.3. Taxonomy (NCBI): domain Eukaryota; kingdom Metazoa; phylum Chordata; class Mammalia; order Primates; family Hylobatidae; genus Hylobates; species Hylobates moloch. The sequence goes on from NW_026652279.1 coordinate 100,207,791, forward strand.
TAAGGCCCAACATACAGTCGATCTTGGTGAATAGTTCAGGAGCTCTTGAAAATAATGCATATTTCACAGTTGTTGGATGGATGTTGTGTTCTGTGAATGTCAACTAGGTCCAGTTGGTGAATGGTGCCATTCAGATTTTCTACTTCCTCATTGATTTTTTTTGTCTAGTTACTCTGTCAATTAATCAGAGGGGGGTCTGACTATAACTTGTTAGATATGGCTATGTCTATTTTTCTCTTTAGTTCTTTTTTTTTTTTGATGGAGTTTCTCTCTGTTGCCCAGGCTGGAGTGCAGTGGCAAGATCTCAGCTCATTTCAACCTCCACCTCCCAAGTTCAAGCGATTCTTGTGCCTCAGCCTCCTGAGTAACTGGGATTACAGGTGTGTGCCACCATGCCTGGCAATTTTTTTTTTTTTAATTTTTGATAGAAACAGAGTTTCATCATGTTTGGTCGTGAACTCCTGATCTCAAGTGATCCACCTGCCTCAGCCTCCCAAAGTGATGGGATTACAGGTGTAAGGCACCACACCTTGCCTATTTTTCTCTTTAGTTCTGTTAGTTTTTGCTTCATGCATTTTCAAGCTTTATTATTAGGTACACACACATATAATTGTTATGTATTTGTGATGCATTGGCCTTTTGATCATTATAAACTATATCTCTTTATCTCTGATGGACTCCTTTTCTTGACATCTATTTGATTGTAGAGTAAGATAGTCACTCCAGCTTTTATATAATTAGCATTTGCATGAAATATCTTTCTCCATCCTTTTACTTTCAATCTGTTTATATCTTTTTTCTTAAACTAAATCTTTTGTAAATAGAATATACTTTGGTCTGGCTTCTTTTTTTTCCTCCAGGCTGCTAATTTTTGCCTTTAGTTACAGCTTTTAGTCCACTTGCATTTAGTGAAATTATTGGTATGATTAGATTTAATTTTGCCATTTTGCGATTTGTTTTCTACTTCTTTTCCCTCTCTCTTTTTTCCCTCTCTGTTCCTCCTTTCTTGATTTCTTCGGAGTCCGTTGAATATTTTCTAGTATTCCAATGTAACTATTCATTCTATTGGTTTTTTTGTTATATATTTTTCCATCATATTTTAACAGCTTGCTCTGGGGAAGTGGCTCTCACACTTTATGTGCATCACAATCATCTGGAGGGCTTATTAAAACACAGACTGTTAGGCCCCACCCCCAGAGCTTCTGATTCAGGAGGTCTCATTCCCAACAAGTTCTCAGATGCTGCTGCTGCTGCTGCTGGTCAGGAGAACACCCTCTGAGAATCACCACTTGGGAATCAACTCTGCATCTTTAACTGTTTTCTTTCTTTCTTTTTTTTCTTTTTTGAGACGGAGTCTTGCACTGTCTCCCAGGCTGGAGTACAGTGGTGTGATCTCAGCTCACTGCAACCTCTGCCTCCCGGGTTCAAGCAATTCTCCTGCCTCAGCCTCCCAAGTAGCTGGAATTACGGGCACCTGCCACCACATCCAGGTAATTTTTTATATTTTTAGTAGACACGGGGTTTTGCCATGTTGGCCAGGCTGATCTCCAACTCCTGGCCTCAGGTGATCCACCTGACTTGGCCTCCCAAAGTGCTGGGATTACAGGCGTGAGCCACCACGCCCGGCCTTCACCTCTAACTTTTTACAGTTAATTTGTCCTACCTTATATAAAATACAACATATAGTTTCATTTACCTCCCACTTGATCATTGGTGCTGTTGTTGTCATATATATCACATCTGTATATTTTAGAAACCCACAACATATTGTTTTACTTTTTGTACTAAATTGTCATATGCCTTTTAGTGAAATTAAGAGAAAAAAGAAAAAATATAGTTTTGTTTTGTTTTTTAAATTTAACCACACTTTCCCATGTCCTGTGATGTTCATCCTCCCTGGAGATTGAATCTATGATCTGGTGTTGTTTCCCTTTAGCCTGAAGAAGTCCCCTTAGCATTTCTATTTTTTTAAATATGCATTTATTTATTTAATATCTATTTTTTGAGACCGAGTCTCGCTCTATGGCTCAGGCTGGAGTGCAGTGGCCCGATCTTGGCTCATTTGCAACCTCTGCCTCCCAGGTTCAAGCGATTCTCCTGCCTCAGACTCCTAAGTAGCTGGGATTACAGGCACCTGCCACCACGCCCAGCTAATTTTTGTATTTTTGGTAGAGACGGGGTTTCACCATGTTGGCCAGGCTGGTCTCGAACCCCTGACCCCAAGTGATTCACCTGCCTTGGCCTCCCAAAGTGCTGGGATTACAGGCGTGAGCCACTGCGCCCGGCCTCCCCTTAGCATTTGAGGAGATTGCCTGTTCACAATAAGTCCCTTCAGTTTTTGTTTGCCTCAAAATGCTTTTACTCTGCCTTCAGTTTTAAAGGATATTTTTCTAGATGTGGAATCCTGGATTGATGGAGTTTTTCATTTTTCTGGTATTAAGACTCAAAAGTCTTCATTTTTAGCAAGCATGCCTGGTCATTCTCATGTCGAATGGCTGTGGAAAGCTGTGGGAAGCACACTGTTCATGTTCTCCATGTAATGAGGAAACCACTGAAGGCCTTGAGGATAAGAGTTTCAGTATGAAGTGGGGGCGAAGGGGTTTGAAGAGCAGGTGAGGTGATAGAGATAGAGGCAGAGAGTGTAGACAGTGCTCCATCTCGATCAAGCTACTTATTTCTGATTGACTTTCTTTCCTCTTAAAACACATTAGATTACATTGGCGTTACAGTCTGTTGACCTACCTTCTTCACATAAATGTGCTGGAGCCTCGATTAGACCTATCCAAACTGTACATTTCTTCTTTCTGTACTTCACCTAATCTATGAGATCCCCCCATCACATTAGGCCATTCTTGTGTTTTTATAAAGAAATACTTGAGACTGGGTAACTTATAAAGTAAAGAGGTTTAATTGGCTCGTGGTTCTGCAGGCTGTACAGGAAGGCTGGTGCCAGTATTTGCTGAGCTTCTAGGGAGGTCTCAGGAAGCTTACAATCGTGGCGGAAGGTGACGGGGGAGCAGGCATCTCACATAGTGAGAGTAGAAGCAAGAGCGAGAGGAAGCGGGGAGGTGCCGCACACTTTTAAACAGCCAGATCTTGACAGAACTCACTCACTAGCATAAGAACAGCACCAAGCCATGAGGGATTTGCCCTCATGACCCAAACCTCTCCCATCAGGCCCCACCTCCAACATTGGGGATTACCATTCAACACGCGATTTAGAAGGGACAACATCCAAATGATATCGCCCATCATTCTGTTCTCCACACGCTGGCTTGAAATGGGTCTGCAGGTCTGGACATCATGGTCTCACTGCTGGTGCCAGTGAGAGTCAGTAAGAGTCAGCACTGGCTTGATGGACGTGTGCAGGGGACAGATGTAGATGTGACAGCCACAAGTTGCATGGTTGACGCTTAGATGGAGACGCAGTGAGCCCCCAGGACTCAGAACTTTAAGCAGGTGGAGGTGTCTGTGGACGATCTTTCTCTGTGTTTTCAGACATCTGGGGAAACATGCTGTGCATTGGCCCTCTGGAGGGAAGAATCCTGTTGAGGAGGAAGGGGTGGGACAGAAGAGGGGGGTGACAGACCCGTGATAACAATACATCGCAGAGAATGAAAAATGTCAACAGGGAGATGCAAAAGAAAAAACACTGCAGGGCTTCAAGAGAAGAGTATATGATGAACACACTATGACAAGCAGGCTTAGCCACAGAATAGAACAGGCAGAAGCGAGAAGTGAAGACTGCTTTGAAAATAACCAACTACAGGGCTATTCTGTGGACACAGAGGATAGTCTGATGGGCCCCCCACAGAGTTAAGAGGTTGACCAGGTTCTTTCCTCATGCCACCTTGGTTTTCTCAATTTAGTTTCTTCTTCAGTCCTTAGTGATGTAAACACACAAACGACTATGTTGTGGTTTGGACCTCTTTATGGCCAATTGAGCTTGTTTATTCTGGGGCTGGTCTCTGATGACTTCAGTGTGATTCAGATCGTCAAGCTTTTTGAGGTGAGAGCAGCTAGTTGCACTGGAGTAGCTTCTTATGTAACTATAAATTATAACAGTTGGAGATAAGATCCCATGGGCCCCAGTCGGTATGGAGATGGTCTGCCCCCGCCACTGGACACAACGCTTGGAGGTATGTGTTAAAGCTTAAACACAGGTTCCACCTTCAAGAACATTACATTTTAATTTGGGACACCAGGAATATTAAAATATTCAATGCACACATCAGCAAAAGTCATTAGATGGAATGCAATGGCATGATGCTATCTGAGGACATGTGGTAAACAGTAGTTATGGCTTTCTGAAGGAGAAGAAATGTAAAATAAAACAAAAATGTGATGCAACAAATTGAAGGTAAGAGAGGGATTTTTACGTGGGATGAAGGGAAGGACACAGTGATGGCCACAAGTCTGGCTGCCATTGTGCAAAAGCCCCTATGAGATATCCGAGCCCTATGAGCTTAGCCCCTTTTCTCCAGTTTTTCACAAAATCAGGTTATCTTTCTTGTTGGTCAAGCTCTTAACAATATTATTTCATTTCACCATCACAGCCAAGAGTACCCCAAAGGGGGCAAGGGCCACCTACTCCCTTCTATTTCTGCTCTTTGCAACCATCCCAGCAGAATTGAAGCGAGCTGCTGAGGTGGTCCCCAAGACCCAGTTCTTCTATGTATGATGTTAGTCTCCATTTGATTGATCTGTAGATGTTATGTCCTGTGTTTAATAGTGACTGTTAGAAATATGGTCTAGACTCCATTAGCTGCAATCAATGCCTACTTACAACTCATAGACACATTTCAGCTGTATATTCAGCCATGACTTTTATATTCATTTGTGTGCAGATAATGTTCCGTCTGATGTATCTTCTCCATTTGATTTTCAGCTTCACAACAATCCTTGAAATACGAGTGTTGTGATTCCTGTTCTACAGTTGAGGTGACCAAAGTACATTCGTTAGGTGACATGCCCAAGATGCATAACTAGCACATGCGGAGCTGGGTAGGACTGGAGCCCCATCTTCCCCTTACTTGAGTCATCATGCAAGGAATTCTTGATCTGGAATCCATGGTCTGGCAGTGAAGGCTCAAGGATGGACTTCTTACTCATGAGCTCCATGAAATTGTTTACAAAAGTCTATGTCAGGTGGGGCATGGTGGCTCATGCCTGTAATCCCATCACTTTGGGAGGCCAAGGTGGGTGGATCACCTGAGGTCAGGAGTTCGAGACCAGCCTGGTCAACATGGTGAAACCCCATCTCTACTAAAAATACAAAAATTAGCCAGGCATGATGGCGCACGCCTGTAGTCCCAGCTACTTGTGAGGCTGAGGCAGAAGAATTGCTTGAACCTGGGAGGCAGAGATTGCAGTGAGCCAAGATCATGCCACCGTACTCCAGCCTGGGTGACAGAGCAAGAAAAAGTCTGTGTCTCTATTCTCATATGCATTTTTCTTTTCTGTTTTTGTTTTTGTTTTTTTTTTCTCAAGATGGATTCTCACTCTGTTGCCCAGGTTGGAGTGCAGTGGCACAATCTCGGCTCACTGAAACCTCCGTCTCCTGGGTTCAAGTGATTCTCCTGCCTCAACCTCCTGAGTAGGTGGGATTACAGGTGCCTGTCACCATGCCCGGCTAATTTTTGTATTTTTTAAAATTATTATTATTTTTGACATGGGATCTCATTCTGTCACCCAGGCTGGAGTACAGTGGCCCGATCTCAGCTCACTGCAACCTCCACCTCTTGGGTTCAAGTGATTCTCTTGCCTCAGCCTCTGGAATAGCTGGGACTACAGGGGCCCACCACCACACCAGGCTAATTTTTATATTTTTGGTAGAGATAGGGTTTCACCATGTTGGCCAGGCTGTTTTCAAACTCCTGACCTCAGGGGATCCGCCCATCTAGGCCTCTCAAAGTGCTGGGATTACAGGTGTGAGCCACTGCGCCCAGACTTCATATACATTTTTTAAGTAATCATGTCTGTAGCATTAATTAGATTCACCAAGGGATCCACAGCTCTGGAGAGATGAAGCAGTGTATGGTAACACTCACCAAATCTCACTTCTACTTGAGGCTGCAAGTTCTCAAGTTAAGAATTTGAGAGTTCTTAATGAACTCTCCAGAGAAGATCAACTCTTTCTGATATAAATGTCTGGCCTTTTTACCACATCTGAAATGCAGTGTCAGGTTCCACTTATCATGTGTGACTAATTCTGTCCCCAAAATTCACATCTATGATGCTGATTACAAAGTGTTTCTAATCATGGATCTTTTTGGTCTCTTATCTGTGATGTAGTGTGGACGCAGGTATGGATGGAGAGAGCAAAAATTTAAGAATAAGGATCGTCATCAAAAAAGACTATCTCCTGGGGAATTTCTATACCTGGAAATAGTAGCTCCTCTGTTTAGACAGCTGGCACTTTTTTATACATCCTAAAATGTACAAAGCAGTGAGAGGGCAGCCTGCCTCCAAACTCAGTCTCCGTAGGGCGTTTCTCATTAGCAGCCATCCTTCCCTCTTGTTACTCACGTTGTTCTGCTCACTGTGAACCAGCTCCATCTTGCTCCTGTCTGGGCAACTAGAGTTTGACCAACATCCTGACATTCCATCACACACATATAATTTCCTTAGCATCTCATCAGCAGGACTGTGCATGGCAGATGGTGTCAGGAGCTGACCGCTCAAGATGGGTGGAGAACACAAGGTGGGTGGCCAAGTGCAGAAGAGCAGCAGGTACTTGAGAAGTCTGAGGATGACAGAGCCAAGCAGCAGACCCATTCTAAGCCAGGTTGTAATACAGGCGGGGTGTGATGGTGGCTCCAGGGAGAGCAAGGATAAATGGCATCTGGCACGAGAAGTCTTTGGCTTCTTTGGAGTTAACAGGCTTACTTCAAATCTCCAGGACTGTTCTCCATTCTCTTCTGTAGTAAGCTGAGTAACTATTTCAGTGAATGCCCATATGAGCAAGGCATAATATGAATAAAAAATGGACGATAGTAAAAATCTTAGTTTGCATTTGTAAGGAGTCAAATGTTTGTGGAGCTTGGGATGAGGATTGGGAAAAGTGACTTAAGTTGGTAGATCTGAGCAATCCCAGTGCCCAGTGGGTACTTTCCTTCCTTCTTTTCTTTCCTTCCTTCTTCCCACCAGTAAAACAACAAGACTGATTGGTTCATCCGCATACACCAAAGGAGTCGTTATATAATAGAATGATGACTGTCCTATTCAGAGCCTCCCATGAAAAAGGTACAGAGTTTGTCTGCAATGGAAATTGTTTTAGAACTTTTCTTTTAGAGTCATTGTTTAAGTTATCTGCTGCTGTATAACAAGTATTTCAAAACTTATTGGTTTAAAAAGCCATAATTTATTATTTCTTGTGATTCTGTGGGTTTGTGGGGCTCAGCTGGATGGTTTCTGCTGCTCTTACATGAGGTGTCTTGTTCAACTCAGCTGGAAGCTGGGCTGGGCTGGACTTCATGGTGCCTTCTCTTCATTCTGGGTCAACTTTTCACGGCCTCCCAGCACTTGGTGGTTTAACCTGAGTTTCTTACATGGCAGCTGGATCCCAAGGCAGAGGTTCAGAGCTGCCTCTGTGGTGGCTTTGCTGCAGTCCATTGACACAAGCAGGTAATGAGGATAGTGGGCATTCAGGCAGAGGGACCATGCCTCTATTTTTAGTTGCCCTCTTTAGGCGTGCATAACATCACAGCTATCCATTTTCAGAACACATGCTAATGTGTGTTTAGAGTGTTTAGAGCATGTTCACACAATTATTTAATGTGATCTGCAGAGCACTTATAACCCTTACACCTAAGAAAGCCACATCTCAGAGCAGGAAAGTGATTCACCCTAGGTCCTATCCATAGTAAGAAATGGAGCCAGAACTTACAGGGTCTCCTGACTCCTGGCTCCATGTGCTACAGAAGCTGCTCTTGAAGGAAGCTTCTCCCAGTGGGAGTGGATTTGATCCTTGGAAACACCTGAACATCATTCTGCATTAGGTTTGGTTAACAAGATAAAGTGATTGGCTGAGCTGGGTAAACGGTGGTTTTGGTCAAACATGGAATGAGACCGTGCCACGTATTTCCGGCGTGGCTCCTCAATGACTCCTGAGCGTGTGTGGAATATGAGTGTGGTCTCCCAGGATACTTCAAAGGTGTGCAAGTCCCTTGGTCAGTACTACGCGTCCCTGCTCACGGGTATAACATGCCTGGAGATTTGCACAGGCAGCTTTCAGGGTTGTCAAGGAGCCAGGTGACCCAGAACAGGAGGCTGGGCTGGCAGATCTCTGAACGTCATTCCTAGCTCTGCGTCAGTGAACTCGTGCCGCTGTTTTGGTTTGCAGTTATTTTGCTTTCTTTTCAAACTCTACTTCAGAAAAATGCTGGGAAAGAGGGAAGCTTGGAAACAAACACCTTTTATCTGTTTTCGTTTTTCTTGCTAAACAAATCCCTTCAGTTTTTGTTTCATTTCCCTCTTGCCCCCGGTGCCTGGCTCTCCTAAATTGCTCTCTGTAATCTCTACAATAGAACCACAGCGTTCCCTTATATGTGGTCCATTTATTTAATGATTTCCATTTCTCTTGCTTCCATGGGGTTGCAATGTTATTTTAACCTTATGTTGCTCATTATTTTCCTTCTTTTTATTTCATGCAAATAGTTTTGCAGTTTTTCTTATAATAACGATTTTTTTTTTTTTGAGAGAGAGAGAGAGACAGAGTCTGACTCTGTTGCCCAGGCTGGAGTGCAGTGGCTTGAGTGATCATGGTTCGCTGTAACCTTGACCTCCTAGACTCAAGCCATCCTCCCACCTCTGCATCCCGAGTAGCTGGGACTACAGGTACACGCTACCGTGTAGAGGTAGGGGTCTCACTACATTACCCAGGCTGCTCTCAAATTCCTGGGCTCAAGTGATTCTCCCGCCTTGGCATCCCAAAGTGCTGAGATTACAAGTGTGAGCCACCATGCCTGGCCTATAATGATTCTTTCATGTGGCTGATATCAGCCTCTCACTTTCATAAGATCAGTTATTATTTTACTTTATTTTATTTTTATTTTTGATTCTTCAACTCCACATCCAGGGTTAGCACCACTCCACAGTTTATAATCTGCCTTTATTGTCTCATCCAAGGTCCCTTAGATCTTATTTATTTATGAATTATGTACTTCCTTGAATTCTCATATTAGTTCCACTGTTCAATGTCTGACAGCGTTGCTGATTCCAGAAGTGGTTGATATTAAATTGTCACGGATTGTGTGCAAGTGTGTATATTTATGCAAATGATTCTTCTTTTATTAATATATAATAGATGTAAATATTTGGGGGTACATGTTAATACACTCATTTAATTTGTAAAGATCAAATTGGGGTAATTAGGATATCCATCACCTTAAATATTCATCTTCTCTTTATGCTAGAAACATTAGAATTATTCTCTTTTATTTTTGAAATATACAATAAATGATTGTAAACTATAGTCACCCTACTGATTTACCAAACACTAGGTCTTATTTCTTCTAGCAAACTGTATATTTGTACTCATTAATCAACCTGTCTTCGTGCTCCCCACTCCTGCTCTTCCTAGCCTCTGGTGATCACCAATTTACTCTCTGTTTTCATGGGATCCCACATCTGAGTAAGAACATACAATATTTGTCTTTCTGTGCCTGGCTTATTTCATTTAACATGATGGCTTCCAGTTCCATCCGTGTTGCTGCAAATGACAGGACTTTCTTCTTTTTTATGGCTGAATAATATGCCATTATGTATATACCACATTTTCCTTAACCATTTATTAATGGGCACTTAGGTTGATTCCATATTTTGGCTGTTGTGAATAGTGCTGCAGTAAACATGAAAATGGAGACATCTCTTCAATATATTGATTTCCTTTCTTTTGGATACATGTCCAGTAGTGGGATTTCTGGATCATATTGCAGTTCTATTTTTAGTTTTGTTAGGAACCACCATACTGTTCACCATAGTGGTTGTACTAATTTACATTCCCACCAACAGTATATGAGGGTTCTGCTTTCTCCAAATACTTGCCAACCTTTGTTATTGCCAGTCTTTTTTTTTTTTTTTTTTTGAGATGGAGTCTCGCTCTGTCATCAGGCTGGAGTGCAGTGGCACGATCTCGGCTCACTGCAAGCTCCGCCTCCTGGGTTCACGCCATTCTCCTGCCTCAGCCTCCTGAGTAGCTGGGACTACAGGTGCCCACCACCGCGCCCGGCTAATTTTTTGTACTTTTAGTAGAGACGGGGTTTCACCATGTTAGCCAGGATGGTCTTGATCTCCTGACCTCGTGATCTGCCCGCCTAGGACTTCCAAGGTGCTAGGATTACAGGTGTGAGCCACTGCACCCGGCCTATTCCCTGTGTTTTTTATAAAAGCCATTATAACTGGGGTGAGATGACATCTCACTGCAGTTTTGATTCGCATTTCTCTGATGATTAGTGACACTGAGCACTTTTTCATATACCTGTAGGCCATTTGTATGTCTTCTTTTGAAAAATGTCTATTCAGATCTTTTGCTCATTTTTTAATCTGATTAAGATCAGCTTTTTAAAAATGTTTTCTTGAAGCCCCAAATTGTTCTATGCATTTTTCAAGGCATAGAATTTATTACATGACTAGACAGTTTGTTGTTTGTTACTTCTTGTGGAAAAATTTTTAATAAGTGTGCTGACAACCATTCATTTACCCACTCAATACAGGTTTGTCAGGTTTCTACCATGTCCAGTGACTGTCCTAAGCACAGAGGTTATGGTGGAGAATAAGGCAGATGCAGCCCCATGGAATTTGGTATTTTGTGTTGTGAAATGGCAAATAGCCATAGCCTGAAATCTCACGGTTTCTCAGAGTTTCATGACATTAGTGAAGGCATGGGCAGCAGCTACTGTTCATGTTGCATTAAGCTGGTGTTAGGAGCCACTGCCAGAAGCAAAACAATTGTAAGCAACCAAATGCAGTGATGTGCAGTCTATGGGAAGGCCAGGGCGGGCTTGTTGAAGGACCAGCAGGGTTGAGACTCAGCCGTGCAGTTAAGTGACACTGTGTTAAGTGAACACGAAATGCACATTTTATTATGACCCCTACTTAGATCTGGATGTTCTCTTTTGTAGTTGTACAACAGATTGATGACATGGTGATGTCAGGCCAGGAAACAGAGAGGGGACAATCTATCCCAGTAAGGGCACTGGAGTCCTAGCTCTGTCTTGGAACCAGCGCCCAGTGGGAGCAGATGGCCAGTCTACTCGCTCCAGCAGACCATCTTCTCGACCCTCCAGCTCCTACAGTGCTTTATGTTATTCATAAGGCACTGGTCTCAAACTGCCTGCTCTGTAGTGAGTCTGATACTTTTATGTATCCTTAATTGGATGCTAAGTTCCTTAGGGACAAGAATTCTTCCTTCTACCGCTCTTTCCTCTCAATGCCTATAACCACGTCCAACTGGGTTTCATTTGATCCAGCATTTTATCAGACCCTGGGAAATGTATTATTGAAGTTTCTTTCTTTTATTTTTTTTTTTTTTTTTTCTTTTTTTTTTTTTTTTTTTTGAGATGGAGTTCACTCTTGTCGCCGAGACTGGAGTGCAGTGGTACAATCTTGGATCACTGCAACCTCTGTCTCCCGGGTTCAAGTGATTCTCCTGCCTCAGCCTCCCGAGCAACTGGGACTACAGGTGCGTGCCGCCACGCCCAGCTAATTTTTGTATTTTTAGTAGAGACAGGGTTTCACCATGTTGGCCAGGCTGGTCTCGAACTCCTGACCTCAGGTAATCCGCCTGTCTCAGCCTCCCAAATGGCTGGGATTACAGGTGTGAGCCACCATGCCCAGCCTACTATAGAATTTTCTTATACAATCAAAGTTGCTCATAAATGCGGTCCTCTTGGGTCCTTCATTATAACCATATGCTCTTTCTTGGGTGGGATCAAAGTCTTAAACCTTATTCAATTCTAGTTGACTGTGGAACTCAATATGTTAAAAAATAAAGAAGATGAATATTGTTACTGTCTTTGTAGCAATCCTGGGGTACTTGATTATCCTAATTTCATAAATGAAGAAAACTTAGTATAGAAACTGTAGTAACTTTCCCAAAGCCACATGCTTTATTTAATTTTATTTTAAATTTAAAAGCAATTTTTATTTTTTGTAGAGAAGGGGTCTCACTATCTTTCCCAGGCTGGTCTCAAATTCCTAGGCTCAAGCGATCCTCCCACCTCAGCCTCCCAAAGTGCTGAGATTACAGGCATAAGCCACTGTGCCCAGCCATCCCATGCTTTAAAAGTGAGCAAACAGCTTGAACCAATCTAAACAGCTTATTTATTTGAGGTAATAAACTTTTCCTTCTTCTTGGGTTTTCCTAAATTCTTCTCTATCATGAAAATAGCATGAATAGCTAAAATTTTAAGTGTTTAGAGGTTCTGCCTTTCAAATCCAGTAAGTCTCCAGGGTCAACAGGTGCTACAAGATGCTATTGGCAGTAACAATACTTCTCCAGGATTGTGGTAGGTGCTGTCTAAGCATCTTTTCATCTTGAAGGTTCTGTTTCCCAGTTCTGTCTCACTTAAGATCAGATCTTGGTGAGTATATTGGCAAACCATTTCATTATTTAAATTTGTAAAATACAGGCTTTAGGCCAGGCACGGTGGCTCACACCTGTAATCCCAGCACTTTGGGAGGCCCAGGCGGGCAGATCACCTAAGGTTGGGAGTTCAAGACCAGCCTGACCAACATGTTGAAACTACATCTCTACTGAAAATACAAACTTAGCCGGGCTTGGTGGCACATGCCTGTAATCCCAGCTACTTGGGAGGCTGAAGCAGGAGAATCGCTCGAACCCGAGAGGGGGAGGTTGCGGTGAGCTAAGATTGTGCCACTGCACTCCAGCTTGGGCAACAAGAATGAAACTCTGTCTCAAAAAAAACACAAAAAAACAGACTTTAATTGTATTTCATACTCTAACTAGATATTAACTATAAAATATTAACAATTTCAAATTTTTGTTAAAGGAATACATTTACACAGCTTAAAAATTCAAGTGGAACTAAAAGGTTTACAAGGCAATATCTCAGTCCTCTGCCCCATTCTCTGCTCCTCCCACCCTGTATGCTGCCCCAGAGGCAACCAACGCCTTTCATTTTTTAGAGCTCTTCTGACGTTTACCTTTATGTTTCCAAATAATGTGCTTATTATGTCATTTACTGATTGCTGGACTTTAGACCTGTTGATTTTTCTGCTGTGGTAGTGGAGGCTTTAGCTCTGACATGAGCCCCACTGCTCCTGTGCCACCCACGCCTCTTCCCTCACCCTCATGACATGATCGTGGCTCATACTCTGGTCAAATACATATTGTTATTTATATTATTTTGACTGCAAGCGTAATGACGTCTGGACCAAGTTGTATTCTATGTTGCATTTTCTTTCGGTTGCAGTTGCCTCCCTTCCCTGAGAGTGAACCATGACTGGGGTTTTCATTTGCTCGGTTTTCTATGTGTCTATTGTTCGGCTCTTCCTACTCTTCCAATAAATCTGTCATATGCCCGGAAACAATTTTTTCAAGTTCCCAGTTGATTCCGCACAGTCCATCAGTTCCATCTGTTTCTTTCCCTTTTTCCGGGGGCTGTGATCTGGGCAGGGTGCACTGGCCCTCTGCCCAGCGGTACCCTGGGCTCCCCTGGCCTTTCCCCTGGGCCAGAGCTTGTGCTTTCTGGAGTTCGTGTCTTCCTTTCTTGGACTCTACCTTCATTTTGCTGAAGCACACACCTTCCAGGAACTTCCTTAGGAGGGGAATGTGGAACTAAACTTCTATGCACAGAAAGTCTTCATATCACCCTCAAACCCGATCTGTCTCCCCGCCTCCACTGTCCTTTCCTTTCCTCTCTCATTTGCTCTGTTTTTATGAACTTACACCTTTTCTCTTCACTATTGTGTAATTGGCATTTAAGATGGGAGTAGAGATAAATGCACCTGTGTAGGCTCATACTAACCACATGCCTCAGTGCATGGGCGTTTATCAGACTTCTTTCAATGAAGAGCTGCGCTGAGTACTTGTCAAGGCCCTGCACGGCTGGTGCTGAGTAAGCTCAGGATTGGGCACCTCTGAGGGGTGAGGAAATGGAGGTTCAGAGACGAGAAGGAACTTCCCCAAGGCCACATGGTTAATGATTGGAAGATCTGAGATTCTAAACCAAATCTGAGTCGATCACTTCCCTTTCTGTCCACTGCACTGATAACTGAAGCCCAAGAGCTGAGGACCACACCTCAGCGTGTGGGGATAAGCAGAGGAGACCCTGCTGGCTGCGGGATGTGGATAGGCTTTGAGGAAGAGGAAAAGCACAGGCAAGATGTCAAGGATAAGTGGGAATGAGGTTCCCTGGAGCATGAGTCGCAGGTGCTCAGGAAGTTGCTGGCAGCTCTAGAGAAGGCCAGAGAGAAGCACCCAGTGGTGGGAGCCACAGCCCCAAGACACAGGCTAAAGCCCCAGCCCAGGGTGGGTGAGCTCCGCCCTGTCACCTATGGGGTTGCATGCAAGTGGTTCCTTTAAGCATTGGCTTCATCTAGGAGGCGGGGGTGACGTCGCTTCTCTGAGCCTTATTTGGAGGACTAAACAACACATGCATTTTGCTATTAGGCTGGTGCACAAGTAATTGTGGTTTTTTTCTATTACTTTTAATGGTAAAAACCGCTATTAGTTTTGCAGCAACAGACTAACTTTAAAGTTCTTAATACATATGAGATATTATTTCTATCAGCTTAGGAGGATCCATTATGATTGAAGAAGACCTGGGATGCCAGTCTGAGGAATTCTTCTTTTCTTAAGCAAAGGAGAAACAATAATTCTGACGGGGGAGTGACTGACCCCAGTCTGGCTCACCGGCGGCTGTGAAGTCCTGAGTGTCCTCTGGCAGCTGCCTTTGAAAGCACAGTGGTGTCCGGGACTCGCCACTGAATAGCGTTTGTTCTCAGAAGCGAGCCCAGTGGAAAATTTTAAGCTGCAGTTAGGAACTGTGTGTATGGCCTTGGAAACTGAAGATGTTCCTTTAAAAGAAAAATCACAGTGTTTTTAAAACTCAGATGACAGCTTTGACCATTATCTGCTTTCCTCTCTTGCCAGCTCTAGAGTTTTCTTGGGATGTTATCAAGGATGATATCACAACAATGCCCACTTCTGTTTTGTTTTTAACCTGAATGACAGATTACCAATCAGCAGATGTAGGCCATGCAGGGAAGCTTCTTTTAAATGCTGGACTTTTGCAAAAATGTAGAGCCTTGGTGGCAATTGTGATTCTTTTTTTTTTCTTTTCTTTTCCCCAGTGAAGGTACTTTTTTTTATGTCCAGTTTTGGAAGGCTCCCGAAGATTGTTTGAGAACTTGACTGCTGTGTCAGGGCAGTGCTGACACTCTCTGTTGCCAACTGTTATTCATTATTCTAAAAAATCAAACAAGCAAAAACGACCCCTCCAAACAACTCCAAGACAAACTCCAAGCAAAACAACAACACACACACAAACCCACAATTTTCCTTTGGTTGCTTCTGAGAAGGAGTTTTAATGGTATAGTAAATACAGCATTTATCGGATGATTTTTGCTGTCATTGATATGTTTCTCTTCTTGAAAGAGGAATTCAAATGACAATGAACATTTTTGGGGTCCTCTTTTATGGAGTTTGATTTTCAGGGGATTGTCAGGCATGTAGTCTCTGGGTTCCCGTGCTGCACGGTCCCAGCACTCTCTGTGGCTCAGCCTTCCCGTCCCTTGCCCTCTGAATACCTTGCCCTTGACTGGATGGTCATCACAGGTCATCACAATACATGACTCCTGGACAGGAGGAACAGAGGGGCGGAGGTTGTGCCATACATTTAAAACCCAGTTAGCATCCCAGTGGGTCTTCCAAGGTGGAAGATGGCAAAACGTTTTTATTTTACTTTGTTGAAATCATCCGTTTCCCTCCAAATGGTGGGCTGTTTGGGGACAAGGTCATGTTGTCTTCAATTTCATAGCCCCAGTACCCAGCAAGGATGGCTGCCCATAGGCTCTATTAAGATGCCGAGTGCATCAGCGGCACGGCCAGGAGGAGTGTGCTGTGGTCAGCCTTCCAGAGAATGAATCTCCTGGGAGAAGTGGAGAAGTTGGCCTGCAGCAGGGGCGTCGAGAATGGGGGGTCTCATCCACCACCAGCAGGCTCCTCTGTTGCCCAGCAGTGTGATCCTAGCTGAGGTTTATTCTTTCCTTCATTAGACTGCAGTCTCCTGAAAGGCAGGGTGTGCACCTGACTTGTCATTTTGTCCATTCATCCTGTGCCCTGAACGGTTTGATCAGTAAATGGTGGCTGAGAGACAAGGGAGTGGGAAGGAAGGAGGTCAGGAGGGGAGAGAGGTCTGAGTGCTTGAAAGAGTCCCTCCTCTGCTTCAGGGGCTTGTTCTGGGGTTTTCTGGATCTTCAGTACTTGAGGGTAGGATCTGAGCTCTCCCAGCCCCTGGTGGTTGTTGGCCAGGCCGGGCCAGCTTCCAGCAGCACAGGTCATCATAATATATGACTCCTGGAGAGGAGGAACAGAGGAGCGGAGGTTGTGTCATGCATTTAAAATCCAGTTAGCATCCCAGTGGGTTTTCCAAGGTGGAAGATGGCCAAACGTTTTTACTTTGTTGAAATGCAGGCTGTTCTTTTTTTTTTTTTTTTTAACCAACTTTTATGTTCCAAGGCTAAAACATAGCATAAAACAATTTGAAAAAGTCGGTTTCAATGTTGCCCATTGTTCACTGAGAGAGAGTCACACAGGGTGCAAGGCAACAGAGGACACCATTGCTTACGCAGTACCTCGTGAGCTGCACTGCGAGAGCCCTTTCAAAGGAAGGTTTTATTTAAGAAGCAAGGAATGATTAAAAACTGATGGCTCTAATCAAATGAGATTTAAAATTTTCCATTAAACCTTCATAGTTAGGCTGCATGCAGTGGCTCATGCTTGTAACTCCAGCATTTTGGGAGGCTGAGATGGGAGGATCACTTGAGGCCAGGAGGTTGAGGCTGCAGTGAGCTGTGACTGGGCCACTGCACTTCAGTCTGAGTGACAGAGGGAGACTGTATCTCAAAAAATAAAAAAAATTAAAAATTAAAAGAAATAAACCTTTAACATTGGGTGTAACTTTACTTTCCATCTACTCCTTCTTCCTCACCTGCAACATTCAAGAGCAGGAGGGAAGATGTGAACACACATTTGTGTGTGGTGTAAACATGCTCATGTGTTTCTAAATTATCAAGTCAGGATAAGAACTTTTACTGTGAAATACAGATATACAACAATATGTCCCAAGCTATGTTTAATGCACTTTTATTATCCTGCTAGTTCTTCTAAATATGATCATTATACAATAGTTCTCTTTTTTTTTTGAGATAGAGTCTTGCTCTGTTGCCCAGGCTGGTGTGCAGTGGCACAATCTCGGCTCACTGCAACCTCTGCCCCCCAGATTCAAGCAATTATCCTGCCTCAGCCTCCCGAGTAGCTGGGATTACAGGCGCGTGCCACCACACCCAGCTAATTTTTGTATTTTTAGTAGAGTCGGGGGTCTTGCCTCGTTGGCCAGTTTGGTCTCGAACTCCTCACCTCAGGTGATCCACCCGCCTTGGCCTCCCAAAGGGCTGGGATTACAGGTGTGAGCCACTGTGCTCGGCCCATTATACCATAGTTCTACAAAGAAAATTTAAGAGCAAGCTCTGGCTTAGTCTTTGAAAAACAAGTTTGGAATTTCCTATATGAGTGGATAAAATGTCAGCTCTTGGTATTGTCCTTAAGACAGAGTACATGGTATTCACTCTTTTTTCATAGGGTAAAGATAGATAAATCCCCAAAGGCCTTGGCATTTAGGAAACAATCATGCTTTATCTATTAACTTACTCCTTAAGCTCTGTGACTTTTTGCAAATGAGTGAGACACTCTATTTACTGAGCCATAGACCACCTGCTAGATAAGCAGAGACTCTTCCAGGGCACACAGCCTGGAGAAAAAATGCCTGAATGCACAACTAGAAGTATTAGCAAGTCTGGTTTAACCGTCCCCAAATGTCTAACTAAGAATATTAGTGGGCCAGGCGCAGTGGCTCACGCCTGTAATCCCAGCACTTTGGGAGGCTGAGGCGGGCGGATCACAAGGTCAGGAGATCGAGACCATCCTGGCTAACAAAGTGAAACCCCATCTCTACTGAAAATACAAAAAATTAGCTGGACGTGGTGGCAGGCGCCTGTAGTCCCAGCTACTCGGGAGGCTGAGGCAGGAGAATGGCATGAACCCGGGAGGCGGAGCTTGCAGTGAGCCGAGCTCGCGCCACTGCACTCCAGCCTGGGCGATAGAGCAAGACTCCATCTCAAAAAGAAAAAAAAAAAAAAGAATATTAGTGAATGATTAGTATATGGGAAACACCTCTGGACCACTCTACATTATTATTAGTCTTCACTTTGTGGAGGGTAAAGATAAAATAAAAGTAGCTACTGTTTATTGAATGTTTACCATGTGTGGATGAAAACCATGTTAATCATTGTCTTCTTTAATCCTCACAGCAACCCGATGAAGTAGGTACTATAATTTTGCAGATAACCACACTGAGGGTGAGTGAGGTTAAACAACTTGCCCATATTACTCAAAAGTTTGGAAGCCATTTTCAAATCAGATGCAGACAAAGTGTGCCTTTTTAACCATTGTATTATTCGGTCTTCCTATGAAGACACGCCTCTTTTTGGGGCATTTACTTCCTATATAACTTGATGAAAAAAAGCAGCATTTTCATTGCTTGCCTATAAAAACTCTGAGGGTGTTTCTGTGGGAGGGTGTGTGCTTCCACTCAGCTGTTGGTAAATATAGTCCTGTCTTAATGTTTAATGTGGATCTTTTTTCTGTTTCATGCTTTTCTGAATTTTTGAGTGACCATGTCACTCAGAAAAGCTTTGAATCAGCAACATTTCCAGTGGACTGTAGGGAAAGCCTGTTGTTTTGGTGGAAAGTAGAGAGTCAAAGATCCCCAACCTTCATCTGAGCCGTGGTTCTGCATCAGTACAGACAGGAAACCAACTGTTAGGAGCCACTACATGAAATAGTCGTATTTCCTCAGGTGAGCAAAAAATTCTTTTGCTTTTGTAGATTGGCCCTGTCTATACGTGGTAGCCACTAGTCACATGTGGCTTTTGACGTTTGCATTTTAATTAATTAAAGTGAAACACAATTTAAAGTTCAGTCACCCCTGCCACACTATAAGTGCCCAGTATTCAATACAAGTGCCCAGTGGCTGCCATGCTGGGCGGCACAAACGTAGAGCACTTCCATCCTGGCTGAAAATTCTACTGGACAGAGTCGTCCAGGAATTTGGACTAGCAAGCACCAAGTTCATAGTTAGAGAACACAGCTGCAGGCCAGGCGTGGTGGCTCACGCCTGTAATCCCAGCACTTTGGGAGGCCAAAGCGGATGGATCACGAAATCAGGAGTTTGAGACCAGCCTGGCCAGCATGGTGAAACCCCATCTCTACTAAAAATACAAAAAATTAGCCGGGGATGGTGGTGCGCGCCTGTAATCCCAGCTACTTGGGAGGCTGAGGCAGGAAAATCACTTGAACCCAGGAGGTAGAGGTTGCCTTGAGCCGAGATTGTGCCACTGCACTCCAGCCTGGGCAATAGAGCAAGACTCTGTCTCAAAAAAAAAAAAAAAAAAAAGGAAAGAAAAAGAAAAAAGAGAAGACAGCTGCTTTACAAAGCAAGAGGGCTTCAAGAATCTGGAAACCAAAGGAGCAATGTCCTTTGAGTTTCTACAAATTTGGGCCACACTGATTGGGCCTTTCCACAGCCAATTCCATTTGCCTTCATTATGGAAAGTAAACAGTGTTTAACTTCCTACTGATGTGCTCTGCAGTGCAGACAGTAAACAGTAGCTCACCGCTGCTTCTGCCAGCTGCTCTTGGGTGTTCTACTTGGGTGGGGAATGGCAGCACTGGCACTGGCCCCAGTGACCCCACAGAGCATGGCTCCATCAGGCTGGGTGCTGCAGGGGGATGCCAAGAACATTTGGGTATTGAATGCCTCTCTCTCTCGGAAATGAAAACCCTCATCAATTCAACAATAGTTTCTCTAATAGAACATATACTGATTTGTTTCATCTCAACTGTTTCCATACAATAATAGAAAGGAGGGAGTCTGTGCCTGAGAGTGCCTGCAAACCCCAGCGCACACCAGCCCCATGGAGCCATAACAGCCACTCACAGAGACAGCCCCTCACAGCAGCCCCCGGCACCGTGACTTGCATAATGAAAGCTGGAAAATTGCCCAGGAAAGCTTGAAGATGCATTCCTGAAGCTCCCACACTCCAGCATACACACAGACTTCTCTCCTGGCTTTAGAAACATGAATTTACCTTGAATCTTTAAACTTAATTGAAAATCTTGCAAAATTATGAGCTTTCCTTTGAATCTTCATGGCACTTTGGAATAAAATGTCTAAAAGGGGACCATTCCATGAACTCATTTAATTGGCATTAATAGTACACTATTACTTCATATAAAATCATAATCATATAAACGTACTTATATAACTCCATGTAAATTAATTTATATAAATACAAATCAGATATGGTCTTTTTTCAGAGTATAGAATTGAATAGAAAGTTAAGATGTATCAAATAACTGCAGGACAGAGTGATAGTCATTAATCACCACAACAGGAGGATGAGGGTTCAGTTTTTAAATTTATTCTCTAAATTGTATTTAATAAATTTTATTAACTTATTTAGGAGGGTCAGTTTTTTTAATTGCTTCATTTTGTGAGTTGTATAAACAACTGATTACATTTTACAGTTCAAATGCAGATTACAGCTTTTCTCTGGGTCTGGTGTTTATGCTAAAGAAAACATATCCTAGCAGAAACACAGAAGGGTGACCAGGTTTGGGCATGAAGAAAGCCTTGGCTTGTGAAACGTGGCAAGAGGTTTCAAGTCATCAAGCCTGGTCTCTCCCACTTTACTGGAGTCAGGGCCCAAATACCCTCTGTCTGCTCCCATGTGCATGGGACCGGGAGCCCCAAAGATGCTAGAGAGGCCCTGACTCAAATCTCAAATGTTGCACAGGCAGGCCATGTGGAGGTCTCTCAGCAGAGTAGGACGGGACTGACAGTGTCTTTTGGTCCTTGCATTCTTGGGATGGATGCATTTCTCCTCTCTAGCTTAGTGATGAATGAACTTCAGAGGCAGTGGGGCAGAGACAGAGACTCAGCTGTCAGACCCAACCTGTGGTGGATGGTGGGTGAGTGGACAGGCCAGGCAGAGGGTGTTGGGGGAAGGGACTGAATTCCCACTGTGACCCCTTGCCCTGGCTCAGATCTTTTAAAGACTGTCCATCCGATATTCACTCCATCCTAAAGCCAGACTGAAAAAATAAGGCTGGTGCCTTATTTTTAGGCAGCTAAAGATATCGACTCTTCCGAATGACTACACTAAGAATCACAGTGAGGGCTTCCTCCCCAACTCACCCACGGGAACTTCCTGGGCTTGGCAAACTCCCCTTGCACCTGGAACAACAGCTTCCAGAAGACAGCCAGAAAAAGGTGGTTCTATTTACCTGTAACCCTTGGGCAGCAATGGCATGCTCTTATATCAGAATTGGCTCCCATCTCTGTGCTGGAGATGGCAGGCTTCCCATTAGCCACCATGCCCTTCTTCCTTAGTGAGAGAACCCTGATTTTAGCCTGGACCATTGCCACCTTGAATAAAAAATGAGTTTTCCTGGCCTTCCTTGCCACTGGGTGTAGTGACTAAATTCTGGCCAAAAGGATGAAAGGAACGTGTTGAGTGGGGCTTCCTGGAAGGCTCCTCGAAGAGGGCTGGTTCAGCTGGGAGGTTATAGCCTTTTGTCTCTTTCCTTCTTCCTTTGTACTGCTGCTTGAAACATGGATGTGATGGCTGGTGCACAGCAGCCGTCTTAAATCATGAGGGGACCTTGAGAAGAGAGGCCATGTGCTGGGATGGTCCAGCAGAAAACAGGTGGCTGCCTATAGAGCTACAAGAGGATGGCGAAGTACCTTCTTCCAGACTTCCTTTAAGTGAGAAAAAAGTGTTATTTTGGGGTTTTCTGTTACATGCAGCTGAAATGAATGCATTCAGGCTCTGAGGCCAACTCATCAGACCTCTGTTCAATTTGTATATTCCATTTCCTGAATGCATCCCTCATCCCCCTTCACTCCCGGAACTCCACTGGTCTCCTTCTCCACTCCTTCGTTTCCTCCCAGTCCCATGGCCCCACTAACCTCCTTTTCTTCCCACATCCCAGCTCCTGCAGGCTGCGTTTTTCATTTTTTTGTTTTTTGAGTCTCGCTCTGTTGCCCAGGCCAAGTGCAGTGGCTCACTGTGGTGGCTGCGTTTTGACAGCTCTCTGACCGGCACTGGCCCCTCCTCCACCCCACTGTTCTCCTTGTTGCCCCTCCCCTTACAAACTTTTGCCCGGGGTCGATTTAGCCATCTCTCATTTCTCATTCCACCCACAGGCTGCTGAGGACCACAGGAGAAACCTTCCACCAGCCCTTCAGGTCTCCATATTCGTGCTCTTCCCGTGTGCCCTGTTGGCTCCCCGCTGCAGCCTTTCCCGGGACCTCCCGCGCCCAGCGGTTGTTGGGCTGCCTCCCACCCAGCCGGGCCTGCTGAAGTGAGGGTTCAGCCACTCTGCCACCTTTTCCCTCCAGCTGTCTTCTCCTCTGTTGGAACCCCCCTTAACCCCATATCCATCTCCTGTGGTCACCCCGCCTCTTTTCTCCCAGGGTCTTGCTTCTGGAAAGCCTTTGCATTCATTTTCTTCTTGCTTCTCACTTAACTCTGACGCATTGCAATCTGACATCCACCCCATAGCTCTAGGGAGCCGCTCCGCCTGGATACTAAAGGCAGTGGATACTCTTGCCGCCCTCAATTTTTCACCGATCTCTGGCATTTGACTGGGTTGGTAATTTCCTTTGCAGAGAGCATTCCTCTCGGCTTGGATGATAGCACAGTCCCAGCACCAGTCTCTCTTCCTGGAGTACCTTTGCCCCTTTCTCCACGCTGACTCCTCCTTTGCAAGCCCTATCCTGCCACCTTGATTGTCGCTGAGCTAGGGTCGCCCTATGATGGACCTATGGGTGTGGAGGTCCCATGGGTGTGGAGGTCCCGTGGGTGTGGAGCCCACACACACAGCTCCCAAGCTCTGACTCCAGCAGTCTCCTCACCCCAGTCAACCTTCTCTCTGTTATTCCCTCTGCACAGCCCTACCCAGCCCACAGATGTTCATGGCCCACTGCCACCCCTCCACCCCAACCTGGGCCATAGTTTTTTCCCCTTATTGCTTAAGGGAAGAACAGATTTGTAAGTATCTCAAACAGGCTTATTTCCTAAAGGACAAAGGTTTACTTTTTTGTTTCACGAAAGTGGAATTTTCAAAAGAGAACGTTTACAATAGTTTACAAAATATCAAATAGTCAATTCTCAGTAGTGTAATAGTTATTTCTAGAAAATTGCCACACACTCTGAAAGAGATAATACTGAACCACTGCTCCTAGGAGAAATAAAAGTTTAGATTGCTGCAAGCCTCTGGTTACAACATTTTCATCAATAGATAGATATATTATGTTATATGTGTTTCTGTTTGAAGACACCCAATCTAATATCTATTGTTGATTCATTAAGATTGTATTCACGGCCATTGGCACTGTAGCTCGTGCCTGAAGGAAGTTTCTCTAACACACGTGTTTGCTCTGTAAGGCACATCTCAGCCTTCTTGATGCCCAGTATAACCCAATACCATCCCAATAGATTTTTCTAAATGGAAATTGAAAAGCTGATTCTAAAATGCATATTGATGGGGAATGGGAGAAATGGGGAGATGTTGGTCAAAGGGTACAAGCTTGCAGTTATAAAATGAGCAGGTCCTGGTGACCTAATGTACAGTATGGTGGACTATAGTTAATGATAATGTATTGGATACTTGAATCTGCTGAGAGAGTAGATTTTAAGTGCTCTCACCACACACACACACACACACACACACACACACACACACACACACACATAATAGTAACATATGTGAGGTGATGCATAGTTATTTAGTTTGATTGTGGTAATCATTTCAAGATGTATACATATGTCAAACCATCAAATTGTACACTCTGAGTATATATAATTTTCATCTGTCAATTATACCTCAATAGAGCTGAAAAACTTTCTGTGGAATGCAAAGGGCCAAGAATTAACAAGACATTCTTGAAGAAGTTAACCTGGGAGAACTCGCTCGACCAGTTACCGCCCTGGCACGAGGACAGGTAAATTGCCCAATAGAATAGAATATAGCCAGAAAGAGATCAGGGCATATGTGGATGCTAGACTTATGGCCAAGGTGGCATTGCAAAATCCAATTTTTATTTAAAAGAAGATAATTAACTATCCATGTGGAAAAAATGAACCTTGACCTTTAGTTCTCACCATTAGCAAAAATCATTCCAGGTAAGCTGTAGTTATAAATGTGAAAGGCAAGAGGACACAAAAGTGATGAACCATAAAGAAAAACACGATAAATTGAACTATTTTAATATTTAAGTATTTACTTAAGACTTAATGTAAGTCAGTTACTTATTTTAATCCTAAATTAAGACTTAATTCAGTTCATAAAAAGACACCAATGCAGCTGGGCACAGTGGCTCACGCCTGTAATCCCAGCACTTTGGGAGGCCGAGAAGAGTGGATCACAAGGTCAGTAGATCGAGACCATCCTGGCTAACACGGTGGAACCCCGTCTCTACTAAAAATAAAAAAAAAAATTAGCCAGGCCTGGTGGCGGGCGCCTGTAGTCCCAGCTACTCAGGAAGCTGAGGCAGGAGAATGGCATGAACCCGGGAGGTAGGGTTTGCAGTGAGCCGAGATTGCGCCGCTGTACTCCAGCCTGGGCGATAGAGTGAGACTCCATCTCAAAAAAAAAAAAAAGAAAAAAAGAAAAAAAAGACACCAATGCCCTGTTAAGAGAGTGAAAAATCATGTCACAGACTGGGAGAAGATATTTGCCACACCTGTAATTTAAAAAGAACTCCAAGGCTGAGCGCGGTGGCACACACCTGTAATCCCAGCACTTTGGGAGGCTGAGGTGGGCAGAATCGCTTGAACTCGGGAGGCAGAGGTTGCAGTGAGCCAAGATCATGCCACTGCACTTCAGTCTGGACGACAGAGCAAGACTCCATAAAAAAAGAACTCATATTCAGAATATATGTTTAAAAATAAAGAAAAACTTATGACTAAATGAGAAAAAAAATAAACAGCCCAATTATGTCTTTGTGTATCCAATCTGCTCTTCTTATAAGGATACCAGTCAGATTAGAATACAGCCCACCCCCACCAATGGCTTCATTTTAATTAAATACTTCTCTGTGTATTTCAGTTGAAGGCCTTATCTTCCAGCATAGTGACATTTCGAGGTATAGGGGGTTCGGGCTTCAATTATAAATTTTTGGGGGACGCAATTCAGTCCATAATGTTTCCTTCTCTCAATCACCAGATTCATATCCTTCTCATATGGAAAATATATTTACCCCCATCCCAGTGCCCCAAAAGTCTTAACCTGTTCCAGCATCCATTTCAAGTCTAAAGTCTCACCTAAAGACCATCTAAATTAGGTATGGGTGAGACTCAAAGTATGATTCATCCCAAGGTAAAATTTATCTCCACTAAGAATCTGTGATACCAGACAAGTTATATGCTTTCTAAAATACAATGGTGCTTATATATTTTAAAAAGTCATTTGCACTCATATGTTCATTGCAGCACTATTCACAATAGCAGTCACGAAATCAACCTAAGTGTCCATCAGTGGATGATTGAATAAGAAAATTTGGTACATATACACCATGGAATACTACATAGCCATCAAAAATAATGAAATCATGTCTTTCATAGCAACACAGATGGAGCTGAAGGTTATTATCCTAAGCGACATAACTAAAAACCAGAAAATCAAATACTATGTATTCTCGCTTATAAGTGGGAGTTGGATAATGGGTACTCGTGGACATAAAGATGGAAATAATAGACACTGGGGACTCTGAAAGTGGAGAGGGTGGGAATGGGGTAAAGATTGAGAAATTACCTATAGGATACAAGTTTCACTATTTGGGTGATGGGTATGCTAACAGCCCAAACCTCACCATTAGAAAGCATATCCATGTAACAAACCTGGATGTGAACCCCCTGAATCTATAATAATAATTTTTAAAAAATACAGTAGTGGGACAGGCATAGATTAGATAGTCCCATTCCAAAAAGGAGAAATCAAACAGAAGGAAGAAGTGAGGGGTTTCACGCTGGGGTGCCAGCCCTGCCATCTGGGCCCGGCACAGTGCTGGCATCATGCCCTTGGCCCTTGGCAACATCCGCCCTGATGCGCTGCAGCTGTGCAGCTTTGGTTTATGTACTTTTCTGTACATATTTCATACATTTTACATTTTCTAAAGGATAAAAAAGTCGGCTAGGCGTGGTAGCTCGTGCCTGTAATCCCAGCACTTTGGCAGTCAAGGCGGGAGGATCATCTGAGGTCAGGAGTTTAAGACCAGCCTGGCCAACATGGCGAAACACTGTCTCTACTAAAAAAATACAAAAATTACCTGGGTGTGGTGGCACATGCCTGTAATCCCAGGTACTCTGGAGGCTAAGGCAGGATAATTGCTTGAATCAGGAGGTGGAGGTCACAGTGAGTCAAGATTGCACCACTGCGCTCCAGCCTGGGTGACAGAGTGAGACTCTGTCTCAAAAGAAACAAACGACAACAATAACGAAGAGTCAAGAACAGTCTTTCCAGAATATTTCTAGAACTGGAGTTATGCAAGTTATGCCTTTCTTTTCCTTGTTTCTAGTCTTAAAGGAAATGATTCTGTATTAAGAAGCTTGACTATTTATTTGGAAGAAAAATGAAGCTAGACTTTCAACTTATACCATGTACTAGAACAAAGTTTAGATGTATTCATGTTCCAAATATAAAAACCCAAACCATAAAATTATTAGTAAAAAAATAGGAATATATTTTTATAACTTCGGGGTTTAAAATAGCCTTGTTAGCAATCCTAAGCAAAAAGAGCAAAGCCAGAGGCATCACATTACCATGGAATACTACGCAGCCATAAAAAAATGCAATCATGTCCTTTGCAGCAACATAGATGCAGCTAGAGGCCATTATCCTAAGCACGAACAGAAAACCAAATATTGCATATTCTCATTTATAAGTGGGAGCTAAACACTGGGTACTCACGGACATAAAGGTAGGAACTAACTTTTGGATACTATACTCAATACTCTGGTGATGGGATCATTTGTACCCAAGTGATCCGCCAAGGCGGGCGGGTCACTTGAGGTCAGGAGTTTGAGACGAGCCCGGCCAACATGATGATACCCTGTCTCAGCATCATGCAACATACCCAGGTGAAAAACCTGCACTTGTACCTTCTGAATCTAAAATAAAAATTGCAAAAGAAAAAAAATAAAATTTAAAAAATTTAAAGAAAATATAACTGAAAATATAACTAAAAATATAAAAAATAAAAATATAAGTAGCTTTGTTAGCCTGACACTAAGCCCAAAAACTGGTAAAGGAAAACATAGACAGGCTTGATTGTATTAAAGTGTAAAACTTCTGGATGAAAAAAACAGACCAGCATATATGAACTCAGATGCACTTGGGGCAAAGTAAAACAATTTGTTCCGTATAGGTCAGTTAACACCTTTAATTTATAAAGAACTTTTATGAATAAAAAAATGAACAATAAAAAGTAATAAAGGACACTAATAGGCAATGCAAATGGTCAATAAACACTTGGCAAGGGGCAATTTCATTAAAAACACAAACTAAAACACAATATTGTTTTTCATCTATTATTTTAGCCTGGATAAAAAGCTAATAATAATAACCAGGTTAAGGGAAGGTCTAGGAAAAAGAGGAAGATCTGAGGAAATAGAAAATTAGTATTACTATTCAGGAGAACAATTTATTTATTTATTTACTTATTTATTTATTTATTTATTTATTTTAAGATGGAGTCTCGCTCTGTCGCCCAGGCTGGAGTGTGGAGGTCCAATCTTGGCTCACTGCAACTTCTGCCTCCTGACTTCAAGTGATTCTTGTGCCTCAGCCTCCTGAGCAGCTGGGACTACAGGCGTGAGCCACCATGCCCAGCTAATTTTTGTATTTTTAGTAGAGACGGGTTACACCATGTTGGCCAGGCCGATCGCAAACCCCTGACCTCAAGTGATCCACACACCTCGGCCTCTCAAAGTGTTACGATTACAGGTGTGAGCCATCGTGCCAGGCCTTCAGGAGAACAATTTAAATTATTCATCAGTTTTTCCACTTCTAGACATTCCAGAGAAATAGAAATTCTTGCAAAACTGTGGGAGGATATATATGTATGTGTGTGTTTGGATAGTTATTGATGGATTGGAAAAAATTAGAAACAACCTAGATGCTTATTCATATGGAATTATTTCCAAAAATGTCATTTATGTAATGGTAGGTTACATAGCCATAAAAAGAATGAGGTGGCTCCACATACAGTAGTGTGGAAAATGATAATAATCTAGCATGTAATCAAGTAAGTTATCGTAAGTACAGTAAGTACAATGCAATACCAGTAGTAAACACACACAGACACACACACAAGAAAAAACAGACCTGTAGATGGCTAGAAAAACGTTTTGAAAGGAAATATACCAGTTAAGTATGGTTATCTTTTGGGGGTTGAGATAGTAGAGGACATTCACTTTTCAGTTTATTTTTATAAAAGTTTGCTTAATTTTAGCATAATGTGTGTGCATTATTTCATAGAAGTATTTTCCAAAATAAAAATTTTAAACAAAAATGCCCATGCTTCATAATTATTTTTAAAGTTTAAATGAAGAAAAAAGTCAAAGTAGTAACATAATTCGGGTATTGAAACCATATAAGGGAGTACTGGTAAAGAGCAGATGGAAGTAGACTGCTCAGAGATGGAGAAAGTTCACTATTTCAGGCGCCTGAATCACAGCTGCACACCCAAGTATACGGTAAGACACACAACTGAGGCTGAATCAAGGACAATCACTGATGGGAAACAAGAGGAAAATTTGAAAGCAAAAATAAGGAAGCCAGATTAATCATCCAAGAATATTTTTCCCAACTGAAATGGTAACAGCAAGACATTTTTAAGGAGATAGAATTTTCCCTCGGGAGCATCCTCAAAGAACCTCCAAAAACTTGATTGTCAAATTTGTAACCCACGAAGACAAAGACAGCTTCTTACAAGCTCCTGAGATGAGAAGAGAGGCCGCAGTAAAAGTGCTGTGTTGAGAAAGATTTCAGACCTTGCCTTCAGGACACAGCACTGCAAGCTCAGCCAAGCTGGTTTTCTTCTAAGTCAGGATGAAACAGTTTTAAGGCGGAGACGCTAAAATGATTTTTCCATAAAATCCTACAGCTGCTAAAGGCAACAGAGATCTAAGAACAGGTGATTAATTTTAAAAAGGCAAACGGTTTAAGACAGTTGCATGAAGAAAATGAGACCTTGTGAGTTAAGCAAAACACTGTGAGAAATGCAAAGTTGACATTGAATGTCATAAACACTGCTGTAAAAAAAAAAAAAAAAAAAAAAGAAGTGCACTGGTATTTGGGAAAAAAGAGCTAAACTTAATGATATCCTTAGATGAAAATAGTTGGGTTAAAATATACTGATGTTAGGCCGGGCGTGGTGGCTCACGCCTGTAATCCCAGTACTTTGGGAGGCCGAGGCAAGCTGGTCACTTGAAGTAAGGAGTCTGAGACCAGCCTGGCCAACATGGTGAAACCCTGTCTCAACTAAAAATAAAAATTAGCCTGGTGTGGTGGCGCACGCCTGTAGTCCCAGCTACTTGGGAGGCTGAGGCAGGAGAATCACTTGAACCCAGGAGGTGGAGGTTGCAGTGAGCCAAGATTGTGCCATTGCACTCCAGCCTGGGCAACAAGAGCAAAACTCCATCATATCTGTATATCTATCTATCTATCTATCATCTATCTATCTATCTATCTATCTATCTATCTATCTATCTATCATCTATCTATTTTTTTTTATTATACTTTAGGTTTTAGGGTACATGTGCACAATGTGCAGGTTTGTTACATATGTATCCATGTGCCACGTTGATTTCCTGCACCCATTAACTCGTCATTTAGCATTAGGTATATCTCCTAATGCTGTCCCTCCCCCCTCCCCCAACCCCACAACAGTCCCCGGAGTGTGATGTTCCCCTTCCTGTGTCCGTGAGTTCTCATTGTTCAATTCCCACCTATGAGTGAGAACATGCGGTGTTTGGTTTTTTGTCCTTGCGATAGTTTACTGAGAATGATGTTTTCCAGTTTCATCCATGTCCCTACAAAGGATATGAACTCATCCTTTTTTATGGCTGCATAGTATTCCATGGTGTATATGTGCCACATTTTCTTAATCCAGTCTATCGTTGTTGGACATTTGGGTTGGTTCCAACTCTTTGCTATTGTGAATAGTGCCGCAATAAACATACGTGTGCATGTGTCTTTATAGCAGCATGATTTATAGTCCTTTGGGTATATACCCAGTAATGGGATGGCTGGGTCAAATGGTATTTCTAGTTCGAGATCCCTGAGGAATCGCCACACTGACTTCCACAATGGTTGAACTAGTTTACAGTCCCACCAACAGTGTAAAAGTGTTCCTATTTCTCCACATCCTCTCCAGCACCTGTTGTTTCCTGATTTTTTAATGATGGCCATTCTAACTGGTGTGAGATGGTATCTCACTGTGGTTTTGATTTGCATTTCTCTGATGGCCAGTGATGATGAGCATTTCTTCATGTGTTTTTTGGCTGCATAAATGTCTTCTTTTGAGAAGTGTCTGTTCATGTCCTCTGCCCACTTTTTGATGGGGTTGTTTGTTTTTTTCTTGTAAATTTGTTTGAGTTCATTGTAGATTCTGGATATTAGCCCTTTGTCAGATGAGTAGGTTGCAAAAATTTTCTCCCATTCTGTAGGTTGCCTGTTCACTCTGATGATAGTTTCTTTTGCTGTGCAGAAGCTCTTTAGTTTAATGAGATCCCATTTGTCGATTTTGGCTTTTGTTGCCATTGCTTTTGGTGTTTTAGACATGAAGTCCTTGCCCACGCCTATGTCCTGAATGGTATTGCCTAGGTTTTCTTGTAGGATTTTAATGGTTTTAGGTCTAACATATAAGTCTTTAATCCATCTTGAATTAATTTTTGTATAAGGTGTAAGGAAGGGATCCAGTTTCAGCTTTCTACATATGGCTAGCCAGTTTTCCCAGCACCATTTATTAAATAGGGAATCCTTTCCCCATTTCTTGTTTTTGTCAGGTTTGTCAAAGATCAGATAGTTGTAGCTATGCGGCATCATTTCTGAGGGCTCTGTTCTGTTCCATTGGTCTATGTCTCTGTTGTGGTACCAGTACCATGCTGTTTTGGTTACTGTAGCCTTGTAGTATAGTTTGAAGTCAGGTAGGGTGATGCCTCCAGCTTTGTTCTTTTGGCTTAGGATTGACTTGGCGATGCGGGCTCTTTTTTGGTTCCATATGAACTTTAAAGTAGTTTTTTCCAATTCTGTGAAGAAAGTCATTGGTAGCTTGATGGGGATGGCATTGAATCTATAAATTACCTTGGGCAGTATGGCCGTTTTCACGATATTGATTCTTCCAACCCATGAGCATGGAATGTTCTTCCATTTGTTTGTATCCTCTTTTATTTCATTGAGCAGCGGTTTGTAGTCTTCCTTGAAGAGGTCCTTTACATCCCTTGTAAGTTGGATTCCTAGGTATTTTCTATCTATCTATTTATATCAGTGTAAATATATATCTGTGTGTATATATATATATATCAGTGTATATATATATATATCTGTGTATATATCAGTGTATATATATCTGTGTGTATATATGTATATATCAGTGTATATATATATATGTGTATATATATATATCTGTGTATATATATATATATATCTGTGTTTATATATATATTTGATGTTACAAACAGAAAAATGTCAATAGGCTGAAATTGTCTTTAGTATCATCTAAAGCAACGATGCTTAGCTAGGCCGATGTTAGAATCACCTGAGAAGCTTTCAAAACTATATCACTGCCCTTTTCTACCCTGGTCAATTAATTTAGAGTTTGGAACAAAAGCTTCAAGTTGAGGACAGAAACTACTAAAACAAAAGATTTTTTAAAAATAGCTGCTACAAGATTAATATACCAAATGATGGGGAGTATTAGACATATCATTTATAACAAAATTCAGAATGGATGAAAAACTACAAGAATAAAATAAAAATAAATGACAGCTAGAATGTTTATAATATATATTAAAAGGTGTTGATATTATTAATTTGTGGAAATCTTACACCCCATTTTCCAGACTTAAAAATTGGCAAAGGATATCAACAGCAATTTGCAAAAGGACATAGTACATGCTCAGTAAAAATGGGAAGGAAAAAAAGTGTAGCTCATGATAAGAAAAGCTAGCTAAAATGAGTTACCATTTTCATCTTTTAAACTGGCAAGTTTTTTTTAGAATTATGATTCTCTTTTCTGTATTTAACTTATTTTAAGTTAAGGGGTACAAGTGCAGGCTTGTTACATAGGTAAACCTGTGTCATTGGGGTTTGTTCAGATTATTTACAGATTATTTCATCACCCAGGTATTAAGCCTAGTACTCATTAGTTATTTTTCTTGATTTCTCCCCCCTTCCACCCTCCACCATCCAATAGGCCCCAGTGTGGGTTATTCTCCTCTTTGTGTCCATGTGTTCTCATCATTTAGCTCCCACTTATAAGTGAGAACATGAGATACTTGGTTTTCTGTTCCTGTGTTAATTTGCTTGGAATAATGGCCTCCACCTGCATCTATGGTGCTGCAAAGGATATTATTTCATTCTTTTTTGTGGTTGCATCATATTCTATGGTGTGTATGTACCACATTTTTCTTTATTCAGGCCACCATCAATGGGGACCTAAGTTGATTCTGATGGCAGTGGCTGCTGCCATGATGCTGGCTGCCTCAAGGAGCGCATGTGGGGCTGCACACTCTATGGAGCTGGTGGGAGCCCCACCCTCCTGGGTGGGGCTATAGACATCCAAACTGCAATTGTGGATGTGAGCCTCCCTGTGCTCTTAGGGGAGCCAGGAACAGGCAGGATCTGCCCTCCCGGGGTTGCAGTTGCAGCTGCTGGACCCACTGCTGCAGACCTGGGCCTCCCACTCCAGGAAGCAGGCAGGATCTGGGGACAAATGGGAGCCCTGCCTCTTCCAAGATGGCGGGACGGGAGCTTCCAGGTGCAGCTGCGGCTGCTCTCTCAGGCACAGGGCCCAGGTGTCTCTGCAGTCTGCACCCTTGGGGTCCCCAAGAAGGACCCCCCCTCGCTCCCCCCATCCCTGCAGGTTCGGTGGTGTCTGCTTCCTCTCTCTGCTCCTGGCACCTGCTCTGATCTTGGAGTAGGGGTTGGGGCCAAGCTCCAGGGTTATGAATGGCAGCTGGAGGCAGATTAATTCCTGGGTGGAAAAGGGTGGGTCCCCAGTAAGGTCACTCCTTGCGGCCAGGTAGGGCCTGAGGACTGGGAGTCAGGCTGCCAGTCCTGCAGACCTGAGTGGGGACTCATGGTGTCTCTTCCAGGCCTGCCCATGGGCCAATCTGCACACACTTTCTTCCCTCTGAGGTCCATAAGAGCCCTGGGCTCAGCCAGAGGATGAAGAGAGCAGAGAGAGATGATGGGACAGGATCACCAGCTGCAGAGAGGAGTACCCTCTCAGCTGAGAGCTGCATAGATGACTGACTGGCAGAAAGGAGTTACCCTCTCTATTGAGAGCTTCAGAGACCTTCAGAGACATCCGAATCACTTGGCTGCAGAAAAGAGCCACCCTCTTCAGGGCCTCCTCTCTGCTAAGAGCTCTCCACTCCTCTGAGCTGTTCTAACACTAAATAAAACTCTACTTCTTCACCCTTTACTTGTTTGCATACCTCATTCTTCCTGGATGCAGGACAAGAACCTGGGGCAAAGGTGTGGTGGCCACAGAGGTTTCCAGCCAGAAAAATCAATACCCCAGAGATCCCGTAACACTTTGGGGGCTCATCTAGGATCTGCAGAAGGGTGAATAAAAGTGACTCTGCTTTCTGTCCTTTTTCTCGGAGTCTCTATACTCCATAATAATCAAAATGAAAGAAAAATACCAGGCCTCTGTCAGCCCGTTGAAAGCAACCAGCGTGGTTACCAGACTTAAGACACAGAAGACAGGCTTGCTGAGGAGGACACTGTCAATCTCCCATCACCTTTGGGTGTTGGGAATGTTGGCTTTGTTCCAACCAAGTTTCCCTTCACAGAGGTGTAGCTGTTGTATGGGACTGGAAGGAGGTCCTGGGGCAACTGAAGGTATCTGGCCAAGGCCACACCTCTGTGTTATCCAAAGGCCCCTGGACTAACTCCAGTCCCCAGCTGCGCATTAGGGTGTTGACACTAGGACCTCCATCTGTTTGTGCTAGGACCTCCAGTCTTTCCTATTGTTTCTTTCTTGCTTTCTTTCCCAGCTGTCATGGTTCCTAGTTCTTTTATATACAATGTTAAATGTTAAGGATGTTGTTGCAAACCAGAGGTATTATTGGGTAAAATAAGCATTTGGCTTAGTCATCAAAAGTATAAATTAGAAGGTCAAGTGTAGCACAGATGGGGCAAAGTGTACTTTGGTATCTGTAGGTAAATTTGTGGCAAAAATGTTCTTGTCATTTCCAATTTAGTGCCAAGCACCTTGAGGCACAGAAAGGTCCCAGGTCCCATATGTACAGGCCTTCTTTGCCTTGCAGGGTAGCCCAGACCTTTGCCAATATTGAGGATTGATTCAGCCCCCTTAGTGGTCATCTCAGGAGAGGCTGCAAGGGGCAATCTCAGGGAAATGGGGAAGGAAACCTCAAAGTTACCTCCAGGAGGGGAATCAACCCCCTCTGCTCCTTCCTATCCAGGTTCTCTCTCAAGCTTATCCCAGCCTAGAAATCGTGGTTTTAGGCAGGTCCCAGTCTCAACAGCCCCTACAACAGATGCCTGGTGAATATGGCCCCATTAAGGTCCACGTCCCCTTTCTCTTCAGGGCTTATGGCAAATTAAGGGGATCTTGATAAGTTATCAGATGACCCTGATAGGTATATAGAGGCTTTCCAGTACTTATACTAATTGTAAACTCTCTTGGAAGGATGTCATGTTACTTTTGAATTAAACTGACCATTGCTGAAAAGCAGGCCATTTTCAGCAAGTGGCAAAGAATTTTGGGGATAAACTTTACATCTTATCTATATAAGGGAAGAGGAGGAACCTTATTTAGTTGGAAGAATAGAAGTACCATTGGAGAACACTAAATGGGACCCCAGTGATAAAATGAGACGATGGAAGAAGGTATCCATGGTAGATCAGGGATTGGATGGGAGTCCCATTGCCTTCCTGAAAAGGATAAGGGTCTTAATATAACACATCCCTCTATCTCCTGATTCAATAAAGTGACAGCTGGTCTTAGGGGATAAGTTTATTACTCAGTTAGCTCCTTATATCAGGAGGAAGCTGCAGAAACAGGCCATATGACCAGGTAGTACTTTAGAGGACCTCATAAAAGCAGCCACCTAGGTCTTTTACAATAAGAATCAGGAGGCCCAAGAGAGGGAAAGGAGACACAAGAAAAAGGCAGAGGCTCTAATAGCCACCTTACAGGCTCACAAACCCCAGAGTTTCTAAGACGCACCTGTTGACTGCTGCAAATGTGGACCACTGGAGGGTGGACTGTTCCCAAGACACAGGTTGCTGGTTCCAGGGCTGGTCTTTCAAATGGTGCAACAGGGCTGATGGGTCCCAGGGTTCCTTTCCCTGGCTTTGGTGATCCAGACTGCTACTGTTATCCAGGAGTGCTGGGTGATTCTGGGGATCGAGGGAAGGAGGATGGACCTTCTCCTGGACTTGAGTGGACCTGCCCGTTCTCCTCTCCAGCCTAGGCCCCCCTCTCTGAGCACAACTGTGAGGGGCTCAGGAAAAGCCCAACCTCTTCATTGTCACCTTCTTAGGCCAGGGCCTTAATTCCTGGAACTCCCTTTATCTCCCTTGTTTGAGGAGGCCCTGGCACCACAGCTTCACCTGCTTGTGATAGGGTGGCGATGGAGGAGTGGTCACTGCCAGTTGCTAGATGCAATTTGGCAAGGGCTATCTGGGACTAATTTTAAGGGTTCATACACCCTCCTGAGGCACGTTTTTATCCAAGGCTTTGGTTTTAAGCCCTGGAATGGAACACTAGACCTGAGGCAGATGACAGTGGGAGTTGAGGGGCACAGCGCAGGTGAGCATGACTAAATCCTGCTGATTAGGCCCTCCTGCTTCATGGATGGAGGTCATGCTTGCATCCATGGTATAGATAAGGTCTAGGGAACTCAAAGGTTACCAAGAGTGGGAGGCTTAGGCTCTGTTCAGATGAGTGTGAATATGCCCGTCAGTTATGCTGCCTGCTTCATGGGTGAAGGTTGCACTTGCACCCATGGTTGGCACCTGCACAGGTCGCCAGGACTCGGGAATATAAGGTTGGAAGAAGAAAGAGGGACGCCTTTTCTCCTTTCTGTCATGTACCCTGGGTATTTGCTGGGAAGAAAGAGGAACAAAGGGATGCCCTTTTCCCCTTTTCCCAGATGAGTAAACAACCAATCATTTTCAGCCTGCACTCCTTGAGTGCATCCTAAATCACTGGACAGGACTCCAGAGTCTGGGGCTCAGGGGAAAGGAACCCAGAAGCCTGACATGCCAGCAAAAAGGTAAAGATTCTTGCCAGTTGAACTTCTGGCTTCTCTCTGTGCAAACTGGTTGAAGGAATAAAAATCACTGTATTGAGTTCAAAAGCCAGAAGTATTAAACATTTGGCATGGCTAAGGTGAGGTAATAGTTTTAAAAGAACTTAAAAAAGGAGCACTGTGATTAAAAGTTAGCTTAGTTAAAAGTAGATGTTCATGGATATCCAAGCTATAGCTATATTTAAAAGGCCTTTGTCTTTTCTCTTCGTTGATCTTGTTTTTCCGGAAAAAGATTTTTTCTTCTCAGTCAACTTAATTGTCTTTCTTCATTTTTGTCTTGCCACTCTTGATGCACACATGAGGGGACCCCAAGGTAATCTCTGGCCTCTTGGGAAAACAGAGGAGGTGCCATTGACCCATTTGGGGAAAAACCTCCATTTTCCTCATGGAGCCCCAGGGATTAGAGGTGGACATATCCCTCTCAAAATCTGTTTTTGTCTTCCAGCTATGCCTGCTTATTAGGCCATAGAAACTGCATGTTTTCCTGGCCCTGGTTCTTGAAGGGCTCCACCCCAGGGCCAGCAATGAGATTAGAAGATCAGCACATGAAACATCTTACAACTACTGGATCTCCATCTCTTTGTCTGTGTAGATATATATGCATCATGTGTATCATATTTATATAAAAGAGCTCTAACTGATTGGTTTAAAGAAAATAAGTGCTTAAATATTTTGAAAGATGAATAAAGCTGTAATACCTTTTAGTTCATAGCTATCACTCTGGTGGAATGGGAAGCAAGGGAACACATGGGCTTAAAGCTCATAGTAGGCCATTGCCTCTGGAGGGAAAACATAAAGTGGCACCAGTGCCCATCTAAGGCCAGAGTAAGATTAGATCCCAAAGGGGATCCTTCAGACCTCCAACTCTCTAAAGGGGGTGCCCTTGGCAGAAGTTCTGAGGTCTAGTACTAAACCTTCCTTAGAATTTTCTCTCACAGTTGCAATACTGTTTGGCCCCAATATTGTATGGAATCTGGAGTTTATTGTTGAATGGGTAAGTGGTGTGGCATTGCGTGTATCCAGGCTTTTATGCTGCTGTTCTAAGCAGGGGGCCAGGTTAACGGGGTGATGTTCTCGTTTGGTGCTGTTTGGCCCCAGTGTCCTTTGGAGTCTGGGAAGGTTTGGCCTTTAAAAATCAAACTGCCATGGAAACTGCTTTACCTGAAATTTTGGTTCATAGTCTTCATTGGATTATCTATTGGGGCAAACAAAGTAAAACTGGTGAGCTTGTATTTCTATCTCATGGCTAGGATTCCAAGCTATTGGATCTTAGTGTGTGTGTGTGTGTGTGTGTGTATACATCTCTAGATGTGTTTATTTGTACATTTATTGTTGTATGTTGTGTTGACCAAAGTGGTTTATAAGTAAAAGGGTGCTCATAAATTGAAGAAGTCCTTCAGAATTTTTAGTATACATTTTTGTCTGGATTGTATATTCTTCTACCATTGTGACATATAATTAAGTCTACTGAAAATAGATTTACTGCAAGATGTGTAAAGAGAGTAAAATGTGTCTTTAGTAAAAGAATATAAGAAGGCATGGTATGTAAATTTTTACCTAGTTCAGAGGGTTCAAGG
The DNA here is from genome assembly GCF_009828535.3 of Hylobates moloch. NCBI lineage: Eukaryota > Metazoa > Chordata > Mammalia > Primates > Hylobatidae > Hylobates > Hylobates moloch. Next base: position 100,246,250 of record NW_026652279.1, read on the forward strand.
ATTGTTTTAAATTAGATAAGAAAGCTAAAGGCTCAAACAAGTTACGGAAGTTTTATAAAAATTAATCTTGTAAAAGGAATCCTGTGTGTGAACATATTAACTAAATTCAAAAAATCCATATTTGGTGTTCCACAAATTCAACACTGGAATAAAAGCACAACAAGGCTTTCTTGAGGATTTGTCTGTAAGGTTTTATTTAAAAAAAAAAAACTGGGGTGAAATTTGGCTTTCTCTTCAACAAGATTTTTGTGCAATGAAAGATTTTTGTTTGCCTTGTGAGTAAACTACTAACAAAAGGGAAGGACAAAAAAACAGATTATTTTGAAAACTAGGTCTTCCCTCTTAATGAGTAAATACTTTTGCTTTTTAAAATAAATTCAAGTGATCATTGGCTAAATGAATGTCTTATGGTGACCTGAAATTCTATTAAGTGTTTTGAGCCTTTACAGATTCAAAATTGTCTTTCCTAACCCCTAACTTTTGGATTCTACAGAGGGCCCCTGGAGTGTCCAAAGGAAAGGTAAACAGCATTATTTGACATATTTAGTTAAATAGGATTGTTGAAATAAGGTAGTGTTTGATCTTCAGGTTATATTTTAATGAAAAATGCTAATGTGTGCTCCAAAATTGTACAGGATTTCTAGAGTTCGTTCTGATGTCTGAGTTTGTGTTATCAATCATAATTAGGGTTATTGTGTTAGGTTATTGTAAATCACAGAGGTGACCAAATTCCTTTGTCAATTGTGTTTTTGATTGTGACTACCCTAGGACATTTTGACATTCATAGACAATTGTCTTGTTTTGATCCTCTTCATAGGATGGATTATAACCCTCAAGTGCAGGTTTCTGATAGCTTTGAAGATTGTGAACAGGAATGGACTGGGTGAACTGAACTACTGGAAGACGAATCTTTTTTGACTTTTTTCTTTTTGCTTGGAACATTGCTAATCCTTATGTTCTGTTTTTCAGAATCAAGGAAGTCTTTCTTTTGAGCAATTTGTAGCTTTTAACAATTGTAGGGTGAACCACCAGTGATCTCAGACTGCAACTCAGAGGAAACAAGGGATGTGGGCCATTAAACTCCAAATGGTCATGAAAATGGAGCCTCAGACAATGGCTCCTTTGTACTGGGGACCCTTAGATAGGCCTCTGAGAGAGAGACCTTACTCTTGTTTTGCCAAAATAATGCCCCTTGTTAGCATGAAGCAGTTAAGAGCAGTCATCATCTCTATCCTAACAGCAGTTAGGTGTACCTCTTCAGAGGGGGTAATGATGGCACTGCCATCATGCCAGCTGCAGCACGGAAGCTCGACTGGGGCTGCATACTCCATGGAGCTCCTGGGTGGGGCTAAAGCCGGCCAAAGTGCAGCTGTGGATCCGAGCTTCCCTGTGCTCTTGGGGGAGCTGGGAACAGGCAGGATCTGCTCTCCCAGGCACAGCTGCAGCTGCCGTACCTGCCGCTGCAGACCTGGGCCTCCCGCTCCAGGAAGCATGCAGGAGACGGGGACAAGCGGGAGCCCTGCCTCTTTTGAGTTCCAATTCCATGTCTTTGCTGTTATGAGTAGTGCTGCAATGACCATTTGCATGCATGTGTCTTTGATAGAACATATCTTTGATAGATTTATATTCCTCTGGGTATATACCCAGTACTGGGATTACTGGGTGGAATGGTAGTTCTGTTTTTAGGTCTTTGAAGAATCGCCACACTGTCTTCCACAATGGTTGAACTGATTTACAGTCCTACCAAAGGGGCATAAGCGTTCCTTTTTCTCCACAACCTCGCCAACATCTGTTATTTTTTGACTTATTAATAATAGCCATTCTGACTGGTGTGAGATGGTATCTCATGATGGTTTTGATTTGCATTTCTCTAATGATCAGTGATGTTGAGCTGTTTTTCATATGCTTGTTGGCTGCATATATGTCTTCTTTTGAAAAATGTTCAGGTCCTTTGCCCACTTTTTAATGGGGTTGTTTGTTTTTTTTCTTATAAATTTGTTTAAGTTCCTTATGGATGCTGGATATTAGGTCTTTGTCAGATGCATAGTTTACAAAAATTTTCTCCCATTCTGTAGGTTGTCTGTTCAGTCTGTTGATAGTTTCTTTTTGCTATGCAGAAGCTCTTTAGTTTAATTAGATCCCATTTGTCAATTTTTGCTTTTGTGGCAATTGCTTTTGGTGTCTTCATCATGAAATCTTTGCCCGTTCCTATGTCCAGAAAGGTATTGCCTAAGTTGTGTTCCAGGGTTTTTATAGTTTTGGGTTTTACATTTAAGTCTTTAACCCATCTTGAGTTAATTTTTGTATATGGTGTAAGGAAGGGGTCCAGTTTCAATCTTCTGCATATGGCTAGCCAGTTATCTCAGCACCATTTATTGAGTAGGGCGGGCTTTCCTCATTGCTTGTTTTTGTCAGCTTTGTCAAAGATCAGATGGTTGTAGGTGTGTGGCCTTATATCTGGGTTCTCTATTCTGTTCCATTGGTCTATGTGTCTGTTTTTGTACCAATGCCATGCTGTTTTGTTAGAATTATAATTCTCAGGGTTGACAAAGAATTAATGAAATAGAAATTTTTCAACATATAACAAAAGTCAAAAAAAAATCTCTGTTGATCTGGCAAATATGCTTGTAGATTTCTACACTAGAGAAATAGAGATGTGCATAAATATGTACCAGGAAAATCACTGCAGTTACTTAGAACAGCAAGATACTGAACACATTTGAGATGCTTAAAAATACAGGAATGGCTAAACTGTGTTCCAGTTATCAAATTGGATACCACTCAGCCCCTAAAACTTATATTTTGTTTTATGGATAAGTTATTATTCTATGTAGACCTCAGTTTCTTTCTACATATGTATAATGGGAAGAACACTTTTCTTGAAAGTATAAAATGAGAGAATATACATAAAGCAACTTATAATGCCTTACATAGTTGTAGCTCTAAATCATGCATTTAAAATAATAATAGCAATTGACATTTATGAAATGACAGGTTCAGACTGTGTTTGCATGTATTGTTCCATTTAATCTTCAAAACCACCTTATAAAGTTAGGAATGACTGTCTCCATTTCACAGAAACTGAAGGGCAGAGAAATTAAAGGAACAAGGCCAAGTTCAACTAAATGCGTAACAAAAACTAGTAGAGACATGGAAGATGCAGAGATGAAATTGTACTTGCAGACTTCAATGTTATACTACCAGGTTTCAGAGGCTTTTGAAGACCCATTGAACACAATAGACCACTAGGTTGTGGTCTCACCCCCTCAAAAGACCTTGCCTAGTGCTTAGCTTTCTTATATTTAAAAATATTATATTATATTGCAAGCCTAAGCCCAGGGCATCTGTTTCCTTCCCTCCTCCCTGCCTCCCCTCTCCTCTTTATGCACACACATGTGTGTGCATGTGTGTGTGTGTGTGTGCACACATGCACTTGTGTGTGTTAGCCATTTCAACGTTAACATTTTTCTTAATTAGTAGCTAATATTTTTAAAGTTAGGGTATTCCACCTGTAAACGTGGTGTTCTGGGGCCCCACTGCTATGGCATGTGGCTTGCAGCTGGGCAGCAGCTGTGGATGGGCATGGCCCTCCACTGTGCTTCCTTGAGCTGTACTTTGCGGTCGGGTGGCTGCTAGGCCCCTGCAGATGTTTAATTTCTGACACAAATGACAATCCCTCAGGTCCCATTTAGCTCTGACATTTTGTGGTTCTGAGGTGAAATTAACTAACATATAAAGAAAACGTGCCCAAAAGAAAAGGCAATAGATTTGTTCCCTAAGGAACTGCTATTAAGACCCAAGGGTAATTAATCCCAATTGTCTCATCAAAGAATTTTTCTGAGTTATTAATTTTTGTTGTGATAAAAAACACATAACATAAACTTTGCTATCTTAACTGTTTTTGAGTGCACAGCTCAGTGGCATCAATTCCATCACATTGCCATGCATATCACTGTCCCTCTCCTGAACTTCTTCATCTTGCAGATCTGAAACTCTGTACCCATGAACAATAACTCCCTGTTCTCCCCAGCCCCAGCCCCTGGTAACCACCATTCTACTTTCTGTCTGTATGAATTTCCCTACTCTTGGTACCTTGTATAAGTGGAATCACACAGTATTTGTCCTTTTGTGACTGACTTATTTCACTTAGCATAATGTCCTTAAAGTTCTTCCATGTGGTACCATGTGACAGGATTTACCTCCTTTTTAAAGCTTCCCTTGTATGTATACACTACATTTTTGTTATATATTCATCTGGTGATGGACATGTGGGTTGCTTCAGCCTCTAGGCTATTGTGAATAGAGCTGATATGAACATGTGCATATTTGCACACGATGTGTAACTATCTCTTGAGATTCTGCTTTCAGTGCTTTTGGACAGATATCCAGAAGTGGAGCTGTTGGGCCATGTGGTGATTCTATTTTCAATGTTTTTAGGAACTGCCATACTGTTTTCCATAGCAGTTGCAACATTTTACAGTTTCACCAACAGTGTGCAAAGGTTTTCAGAGTTTTTGAAGGATGGAAATTTCCTGTTATATAAACCGTTTCAAAGTATATAAACAGACGGCATTGAGAGGTGACAGCGTGCTGGCAGCCCTCGCAGCCCTCGCTCGCTGTCGGCGACTCCTCTGCTTGGGCTCCCACTTTGGCGGCACTTGAGGAGAACTTCAGCCCACCGCTGCACTGTGGGAGCCCCTTTCTGGGCTGGCCAAGGCCGGAGCCAGCTCCTTCAGCTTGCAGGGAGGTGTGGAGGGAGAGGCGCGAGCGGGAACCAGGCTGCGCGCGGCGCTTGCGGGTCAGCTGGAGTTCCGGGTGGGTGTGGGCTTGGCAGGCCCCACACTCAGAGCGGCCAGCCGGCCCTGCCGGCCCCAGGCAGTGAGGGGCTTAGCACCTGGACCAGCAGCTGCGGAGGGTGTGCTGGGTCCCCCAGCAGTGCCGGCCCACCAGCGCTGTGATTGATTTCTCGCCGGGCCTTAGCTGCCTCCTGCGGGGCAGGGCTCGGGACCTGCAGCCCACCATGCCTGAGCCTCCCCCCAACCACCAGTGGGGGAGGGTTCTATTTTTCAGGGTTCTAGAAATGCTTTGAAGCTGTTTTTAATTTACAAATTTTTTTTCTTATTACTCTATTTTTTTCTTATTACTTGTGTATTAAGTATGTGACCATCCTACCTGGGCCACAGTTTTCTTTAGCTTATTGTTTGAGTAATTACACAGACAACACATGAATGCATTCTACCAAAAATGTCAAATAATGGAGAACTATATAAGTAATAAATAATGGAAATTCCCTGGTGAGCCATCCCATGCTCCATCCCTCTTTCCTCCACAGGGGTAACCCCTGTTTTGGTGGCTTTTTTGTGTGTGTGTGCACTGACATAGGTATTGTCTGTGGACACATCTAAATTTAAAAAAATATTATTAGGATCACAACATGTGTATCATTCTGCAGTGGGCCATGGTTTTCTTATTAAAGCACTAAATTAATTGAGCCCTAAGATATGCATTTCTTGTGTTCCTAGGTAAATGAATATTCAGGCATTTGGTGTTATTATTGTTTTCAATCATCCCATAAAGAGAATTTCACTGTGTTTTCTTAGGACCAGTAGGAACACAGTGTTTATAGTTTTCCCTGGTGTAGCCATTCCCGCTGAATACATTTATTACTTCTTGTATATTTTTGATTGATGCCCTTGGAGTTTCTTTCTATACAGTCATGTAATACACAAGTAATGTGAAAAAGTCTGTTGCGATTATTGATAAAGTTATATACTTTTAAGCTATTTAAATTAAAAAAAATTTTTTGATGATCTTCTGGGGCGTCATACAGTTCTGTGGATTTTAGCACATGAATAGATTTGTGTATCCACCACTGAACACCAGGTAGGATGCAGAGCTCTTCAGTCACCCCAATAAGCTCCCTTGTGCTAGCCCATGGCAGTCTCTCGGGCCCTCAACCTGCAGTCACTCATCTGTTCTCCATTTCTGTGGTTTTGTCTGTTGGAGGAGGTCATATACATGCAAGATAATAAAGCACAAAGTTTTTCACAATCTGGACTTCACCCATCTCTCCAGTGAATCATTTGGTTTTAGCTTAATCCTGCTTATCCTTCAAAACTCATGTCAAATGTCATCTCTCTGTCACCTGTCCCTGGACCTCTGTACTCTGCCGGTAAGTTGATTCAGGCGCCCTTTCTCTGGGCTCCCATAATATCCTGCACGTGCTTCTAATCTAGTACTTTTCACATGCCACGTATTATTACGTCTCCTGTTAGACTCCGTGCTTTGTGGAGGCCGAGATTATGCCTTATTCAAATTAATTTCTCAATTGCTTATATATACATATATTTACATATGTTAGTTTGTAACATGTAAATTAACAAATTAATTTCTCAATTGCATACATATATTTACATATGTATATACATATGAGAATTGCATATATACATATGTTTACAGTATATACAGTATATATATATATACTGTGTATACATATGTAAATAGTAATTGTTTACTAAATATATAATGAATAGATAAATAATTAAGGGAGATACTGAAGATGGTGGCTCCCAACTGTGAGTGTCTGGATGCCAAAGCTAAGAGCAAATAAAAGCAACAGTATCTGGAAACTTGTGAAATACAAGAATTTGAGAAGGTTTCTTAGGAAAAAAATCACAAATAGAAAGGCGTGCCCAGATTCAACCATCACTAGATATTATAAGTCCACACACATAGATATCTCAATACAAATATTCTAGATATTTATACCCAATAGCCAGTTCCAGTAGTAGCCAACAGTGTTGGGTTAGGAGTGGTGAATTTTCCAGCCAGCTCTCATCTCTGTGGCTCTAAGGGAGGAGTTCTGGAACCACCTCTAGACTCAGTGGGATGGTGTGAGGGGGCTCTAGATCCCTGACCTCAGCTTTAATCAGAGTCCTGCTTTTGTTTGTTTTCAACTTGAAGAAAGAGTTCCACTGCTTAAAAAAAATACAAGTGTGAGCACCACCACTGGAGGCCTGGTGGCACATGCAGTCCACATCCATCCTTGATGTGCCAACTTCCTCCCGACTCACTTTCCCTGGGGTATTCTTTAATTCCACCATTGTCTTTGGCATTTGATTCTATTCACTGTTGGAATCCACTCTTACTCTGCTCTTGTGAATTTCAGCCATGTTCTGGAAACTGCCATGAGTTTGGATGTTCTCTGGGGTATGTCATGGGAATGTAGTCTGCAGCCAGCTCCTAAAACTCCTCCACTAACCACGAGGCACTCAAACTGCCCCTTTCAGAGCCCTTTGCCATGAAAACTCTTCTTGATGGATAATTATGTTAGCTATGGATAATGTTTTCTCTTATTTATGCTGTTCATTTTTCGTTATTTCTTTATTACTTTTTTTTTTTTAGGGACAGGCTGGAGTGCAGTGGTGCTATCATGGCTCAATGCAGTCTTGAATTCCTGGGCTCAAGAGATCCTTATGCCTCAGCCTCCCTAGCAGCTGGGATTGCTTTTAGGCCTAGCTTTTTGTTTGTTTGCTGTAGAGATGGGATCTCACTACGTTGTCCAGGCTGGTCTCAAACTCCTGGCTTCAAGTGATCCTCCACCCTTGGCCTCCCAAAGAGCTGGGATTACAGCTGTAAGCCACCTTGCCCAGCCCATTTTTCACTTACATATAGTGTTCATTATGTAGCACAAAACTATGAGACTTATAAATAACAGGACCAGTATCATCTGAATTCCAAAGTCAAATGTTGTAATTTGAATGTGATGATGATGAACTCATAGTATCTTCAACCCACAGTGCCTAATTCTGAGTGGGAAGGAGGAGAGGCCAATGATCACCTTCAAAGGAGGGTGACAAGGGAGCAGGAGGACAGGGAGGGGCTAGACACAGGTGATGAGGAGGACAGCAGCTCAGCAAATGTGTGAGTGTGGGAGGACAGAAGTCAAGGAAGTTCCCGTCCCGAGAGGTAGCTCCTGGCAGGGAGATCCTGAGGGCAGACCAGGTCGAAGCCATGACAAGGAACAAGATGTGATACTGCTGGTGGCTGGTGGAGGAGTCGCATGCAGGTCAGTGGAATTGAGGAGGTCAGAGCGTGAGGCTGCTGGCCAGGGGGACTGGCAGTGTGGGGTTTGTGGCCAATCAGCCTCCTAACACCCTCAGTCAAGTCTCTCAGTGCTATTGAAGTTGCTTAAAAGCAAAACTGCCTTTCTTAATAAAAAAGTGTCCTTTTATTTATATTTATAAAAAGTTTTTATTTATTTTATTTTATTTTATTTATAAAAAGTTAATAAAAACTTTCCACTACACCGTGTCTCAGCTTCTGTGGCTGACCCAGCTCCAGGAGGAGGCCTGCTTGATTAGAGACTAGGATAAAGAAAGGCCACGGGCAATGAAGCAGCTGGGGTCCTCCGCGGTGGGCCTGTGGGAGACTTGCCTCGGAGGGAACCTCAGCTCCCTGAGGCGCAGGGGCACAAACTGAGCAGACCCAGGAGCCAGTCCTGAGTGAGGGCTCCAGGAAGATGGAGAACAGGTGCTGCAGAGACTGTGGCTGGAAATTAACGAGGAATGAAGAAAAAAGACTCCATTACAGCAGGAAGGGTCCTGCCGATATACGACTGATACTGTGTTTAATTGCCACAATTTGGCACTTTCTTCAACAGAGTTTTCTGTGGGTCTGTGCGGGGACAAAACCCATGGTGTACCCTGCTGATGAGTGAAGGTGGAGGTCCGTGGAGTTGAGGAGCCAGGCTGCGGCGAGTCGTGTGTCCGTGGCTATCAATAGGGATGTTTTGGCCAATTAGGAGCGAGGCCAGTTGGACAGTTGATAATTGAGAGTTATTTAGGTGTGAGCATTCTTATTTAAAAGGGTAAGGGTATCAGCAGCCCAGAGTTGCTATAACAAGGTCCCACAAACTGTGTGGCTTAAAACAGCAGGAATTAATTTTCTCACAAATCTGGAGGCCAGGAGCCTGAGATCCAGGTGTTGGCAGAGCCACCAGTCCCCTGAGACTCTGGGCTGAGTCTTGTGCCTGTCCCTAGCTCCTGGTGGTGGCCATCCATCCCTGAAGTTCCCTGCTTGGAGCGGCATCACTCTATTATCTGCCTTTCTTTTTTTTTTGGTATGGCATTTTAATTTTTTTCCTAGAATAATTCTTGTCCTTTTTGTGTTTGCTGACTGGCTTAGGTTTTTTTTTTTTTTTTTTTTAATGTACCCTTCACTAATCCAGCCCCAGACATTCAAACAGATCATAAAACTCCTCTCAGTGGTCCAATACTTCAGATAAGCTACCACTCCATTTTTTTTCTGGCAGTACCGCCCTCTGCCTCCCTGTCCTCCTCTCCCTCTAGGCCACTTCCACAGCCGTCTTCTCATCCTGGAAACCTCCCTTGCCTCTCACCTCTGTTGGATACCTTGATTCAAGAACCCATGTCTTCCTCTCTCTGGGTGACTCCCTCGTTTTGGTGGAGAATATACTCCAAGAAGTTCCTGAGAAAAGGTGAATGAAAGATCCATTTTTTTTTTTGAGACTTTAGGTACAAAAATACCTTTAAAGTCACTCTTGATTGATGGTTGAAGGCAGCAATCATCCTCCAGATCATACTATGACTGTTGAGAACTCTAATGTCTTTCTGGAACCTCTCATCAAGTTCACTGAGTCGTTCCTCAGCTCGTGTTCAGGCTAGCAATTCATCCGCTGAAAGAATTATTTGATAGGATATCATGTTTCTAAATTTCTAGCTTTTTCATTAGATTCTTTCTTACAGTTTTCATCTCTGCTGAAATTCCTCATCCATTCATGCCTGTTGTCTACCTTTTCTACTGGATCTTTTAACAACTTAATCATAGTCTGTATTTATTTACTTGTTTATTTTTGAGACAGGGTCCTGTTCTGTCACCCAGGCTGGAGTGCGCTGGTGTGATCATCGTGCTCTGCAGCCTCAAACTCCTGGGCTGAAATGATCCTCCCACCTCAGTCTCCCAAAGTGCTGAGATTACGGGCATGAGCCACTGCACCTGGCCTTCGTCTGTATTTTAAAGTCTGCGTGTGATAGTTACTGAGTTGGAGTTTTGTTGTTCCTGTCATTACCTTCAGTGCACCGTGGGTTTCAGATCGCCCTGTGACAGGCTGCTGTCATGCCTGGTGCTTAGAGAGGGACTCAGGAGCCAGAGGGTTTTCTCAGTGTTCTTGCTTGCTCCCTTTCAGCGTTCGGCCATCCCTATACCACAGCACACAGGGGGCTCTCTGTGCTCTTGGCCCTCCCAGAGCAGTAGATTGCTGTCGTTTGTTACTCAGAGCTGGACTTGCGGTGGGGGCTTGGTGGGGCTCTCTGCTGTCCTGTTTCAACCTCCGTCTTGGGCAGGCCCTGTGCACCTGGGCCACAGGGACGGAGCTTGTTAAGCATTCCTTCCCCTTCTCCCCTTGGCCACCATGCTGCTTGTATCTGCATTTGGATTTGGGTGGGAGTTTTCTCCCCCACCCCCATCACCTGCAGACCTCTTCCTGGTGTAAATGTAGAATCCTGAACCCCAAATATGTTCTCCCGGTCCCCCAGTGGTATAGGGTTTTTGCTTCCACCATCCCCCGGCAGTGACCCAGCCCTTTGTCTGCATCCTGGGAGGGGCTGTCTCACCTCTCTCCTTGAAGCAGATGGGTCTGGCCTCTACTCTTTCCCCAGAAGCAACAGGCAAGAGGGTCTGCAGTCCCTGCACCAGCAGCTTTTATGTCTCAGTAGGGAAGCATCCAAGGAAGTGGGAGGGGGTACCTGATCCTCAGCCGCGCCACAGCCTCTGTGCTCCCGCCCTCTTCCTGTGGTCTGTGTGTTTGAAAGGATTCACCGTGGAGCCCATGGAAATGAGCTCACCAGTAAGCACCGACTCTCCTTGCACCACAGGCACCGCACGTGCTTGCCCACACTTGGCCTTTAAAAACGTGTTAAAATTTTAGTCAATTTCTTCTTACCCAATCGGCAACAATCTCTCTCTTTGTCCTCTGCTCCACCAAAGGTTTGTGTGTCCATCTCTCGTTGGAGGGGCTGATGCCTCTTTGAAATCCAGTTTACTTGGTTGCCTTATGAACTTAGTTCTCTTAGGGGCTCAAGAAGCATTTATTTTCTCATCTTTACAGTAGGGAAGACACCAGTGCTGCTTTCTACATCCTAGGCAGGCGTGACTTCTTCCACTGCTATTTCAACTCCATGTCCTTTGTGGCTGACCTCATTTGTCCTTGCTGAAAGCATTTAGGATCTTCTCTGGAATGATGATGTTCTAAAGTTTCAACACAATTCTTCATGGTGTCAGTCAGTCTGTTTTTATTTATTGGGAAAATTTTCTTACCTCCATTTTTTCCTTAAGTCCGCTCTACCTAGAACTCTAATTTTGGACCTCCTGGATTTCTTATTCGATTTTTAAAAATATTTTTTCTTCTATATCTCAGAGCTCATTTATCTTTTTTGTTCTGCTTTCTGGGAGATCATTCTTATCTTATCTTATCTTATCTTATCATCCTATCTAAACTGAGAGAGATTTCCTTAAATGCTTGAAGCCAAAAGAGAGGGGGAAAACGTCCTTCTCGAATTTTGCCACTCGATTCAGAGTGGGTCACTCCTTCGGTGCTAGCCAGGCCACCTGTGACTTTACTGTGGCCTTCACATCCTGCTTCGTAGACTTCCCCCCTACACTCCAGATCCACCAGACTGTATTAGTCCCTGGCACCAGCAAGCTGCACCAGGAATGTGGCCACCATCCCCAAAGCCACTACCACTAGGGGATGGGACCGTAGTCAGGTAGGGGAACGGGCCACATTGCTGTTTTATTGAAATCCAGCTGCCTTTTCTTCATTTTTCAGTGCCTTGGTTGCTACAAATTTCAGATTAGATTCCAGAGTCCCCCAAAAGCTGATACCAACAGTCTTTGGCAGCTATGGCTGTTTCAGTGGAGGGACTTTTTCTTTCGGTGCCCGAAGTCTTCCTTGACTGTGATGTCATGCCTCTACTTATTTTGTACATTTCTGTTCTCATACTTTTAACTTCTCAGAGCTTATCTTGTTTTCTAAATGTTCTATTTTCATAACATTTCTTTCTTAGTTCATGAAAATGATACCCATCTTTGAGGATATTAATTATAGTGGAAGGTTTGGGGATATTTTCCTGCTTCCTGAATTGCTTTTTTCCTCTGATATATTTTTTTCAGTTTGTTTTATCTTTTCCTTTAAGAGCATTCTTGGAGAATGCAGTTGACTGTTAATACTGAGAAGTCACATAGTAAAATGTTGCTTGGAGTCTCTGTGCATGGCAGGGCTTTGGCAGGTGTCTCTAGAGCGGGGTGACTGGCAGAAGTCTCATAGGAGGGCTAGACTTCTCCCTGGTCAGCACCTACACAATCATGGAAGCCCCTGTTTTCAGGACAGCTGCTCCCTGTCTTCAGCAGTTCCTGGTGTCCCTGAGTCCAGAGCCTCTCAGGTTCAACCTCACTGGAGAACCAGCTACCATTCCCTTCAGAAGGGGAGGGTAGTTTCCTGGCTAGGGGGACACCGCTGCTCCACGTATGGCCCTCCGGGGGGACCCCTCTCAACTCACTCCATCCCTCTGCCTTCGAGGCCCCATCCCCACAGGGGCTCTGCAGCAGGCACGGGAGGAACTCACGTGCAGGCAGTGAAGATGCAATTTCCGCCGCCCTGCTGAGGTGGCCACCACCATCACCTGTTTCCACTTTCTGCATGTCGTTGCACTCTGTCATCTGCTGTTGCCTCTTCACCTGGTCTCTATCCTTGGGGATTTACACACTTTAAAAAATAATTTATGATCATTTTAATGAGGCTTGGGGAAAAACAGAGATAAAAAAGTTATGTTTAATCTGCCACATATCCACTATTTCTTTAATATCATTAAGAAGGAAAGCTGATGATACTAGTAAGTCAGGTGAAACAGGAATATATCAGTGATTTGATAAAACAGAGTGACTGCGGCATTGCCGCACTGTGTGGCTATTCACTCCTTCTTGTTAGGTGATTGATCTTTTGTTTTCAAAATAAAGTGTAAAGAATTAAGAATGACAGAATAAATGTCATAGAAAAGCTATCTGAGCCTAGTAGTCAACAAGGAAGTGAAATGACTTTGATTACAGCTCATTCCTTTTTTTGATGTAAACCCTAGTATTTACCAAAAAACTATATTGTAGATGTATGTATAGTGGGCATAATCTTCCTTCCTCTTCATTGTTATTTAATCGTTTATTACCTAAACTCTTGCTATGATTAATATAATGGACATTAATTATTAAACAATTAAGATACCAAAACCGAAATCCTCTGACGCTCAGTTCAGTGTAAGCTCAATTTTCACTACGTATAAATTGGATCATCATCTAGACAGCCTCAGGAGAATTTATTTAGTCTAAGCATTGTACACATACGTGACTAGGTGCTGTTTCAGCTCTTCCTACCTATCAGACAAATACAGTGAGCCCGGAGGTTGCTGGGAGTTGTAGGAGTGGGGTTGAGATCACATTCCCCTTTGCATAGTGAAATATCTCGTTTAATGAAGTTGGTTCTGTTGGAGAAATGTCCACTGAACTGCTGCAGACTCTGGGTTTGCGTTGGTGAAAGAACTGTTCCTTGGCGCCCTTGGGAGCCTAGAGTTAGCGGAGGAGGCCGGGGTCCAGCCAGGTTTCAGGGCGGCCTGCTGTGTTTCCCCGGGAAGTATTCATGGGAGCCGGCCCAGGGCTCAACCCGCGGGGGCCGGGCCGATTGCGCCGGCTGCGCAGCGCTTCCCAGAAACCGCGCTTGGTGATGTTGGAGGCCTGGATCGGGCTCTGGTGGAGGGTGTTTACCACCAGGCCCCACGCCCTGGGTCTTGCCCTCTGGAACGGCAGCAGGCGCGCTCCCGGCGAATCTGCCTGAATCGCCGTGAATGCGGTGGGGTGCAGGGCACGGGCTGGTTTTCTCAGCCGGTCTTGGCTTTTCTCTTTCTCTCCTGCTCCACCAGCAGCCCCTCCGCGGGTCTCATGGGCTCCGCGCTCAGAACAGCCCGGAAACAGGCGCCGCTCGCCGCTCGCTGGGGGCCACCCGCCTCTCCCCGGAACAGCCTCCCGCGGGCCTCTTGGCCTCGCACTGGCGCCCTCACCCACACATCGTCCCTTTATCCGCTCAGACTCTGCAAAGGCCCTTCTGTCTCCGCGGGTAGGACCGCAGACCCTCTGGTGGCCTGCCTGCCGCTGACCCGGCCCCACTCTCGGCCTCCCGCTGCACTTCTCCTGGGCTTCAGCGCTTCCCCGCTGCCGAGACCGTTCCCCAGCCTTTCCGCACTCATCCCTTCACCTCTGTCGCGCCCCAGGGTCTCGGGGCCTTACCTGACTCCCACCCCTCCCCTGAGCCCTCCGGCCCCTCCATCCTGTCTCCTGCTTCCTGCCTCTGCACAGCACTTAGCGCCGTGGGTGGATTTCACCCACTTGCTTTTTCTCTGACCTCTCCCACCAGGGTGTACATTCCAAAAGGGCAGGGCTTTGTCTTTTCTGTTTATTGAGACATCCCTAGAACAGTGAATGGTGCCTTGGAAGAGCAGAGGAAAGCGTGGAGGCCTAGAGGTGACCCCAGCTCCCAGAACAGGCAGGACCCGGGGAGGGCTCCTCCTGGGCCTGGTCACAAGCACTCACCCCAGGGAGGCATCCACTAACACGCTCAGGACTGCTTAATACTTCGTTGGGGACGGCTGGCCAGAGGCTGACGGCACAGTTGCCAGGAGGGAAGGCAGGAGAGATGGACAGATGGATACTGACTGTCCTTCGTGTGCCACCCCGAAGGGTGCAGAGCGTGATGTCCACATCAACTCCCCTGTGCCTTTAACACCACTGTGGCACAGGCGGGGTAGATAGTATTATACCTACTTATAGGTGGAGAAATGAGGCTTGAGAGAGGCTAAATGATGCTTCCAAAGTCACGGAACCAGTGGGAACAGAAAGCCAAACCCCATAGTCCTTTCTGGCACGCCATTCTGCCAAAGGGAGAACTGTGCCATTGAAAACGGTCTTGTACGTTACCTTTAGCGTCTGTGATACAGGCTGCCCGCTCCTCATTAGAGAGAAGGTAGTGGGGAGTAGTCACCCCTCTTTTGGTTCACCCCCCTAATCTAACCCAGTATTAAAATAGGCTAAAAAGGTCATGATCTCAGAGATAGCATGAAATCCCAGGGGTGTTATTTGTTGAGTGCCAAGTATGTGCCAGACATTGTTCCAGGCACCTTACACTCCAAGCCTCAAAATAACCATGCAGAGTAGGTGGTGTCACCCCCATTTTATAGACGAAGAGACTGAGGCTCAGAGGGGTTGGATTCACTGTTTAAGTCTCCACTGCCAGGTGGAGCCAGGTGAACTCAGATATGCCTGGCTCCCAAGCCCATGTTCTTTCTGCTCACCAAGCTGTCCCCTTAAAACAACAGCAGGATTTCCAAATCAGGGTATTGTGCCTTTAGCACCCATCATCTCTTGCTGGCTGTATTAATGTTCAAGAAACACAAGAGAAGGGTGTTTCCAGTGTGGTTAAGAAACAGACTCTCCTCAAGGCTTCAGCCAGGCTATAATTATTCTCAAGCACAAAATGTGGGGCTCTCCTGCTTGTCAAGTTTGGTTGCTTTTTGTCTTCTCACCCCGCATTTTATTTTGGATTCTGTTTATATTTGATGTGTCAAACGGAAATGTCCCTTTTAAAGAGGAATCCTATCATTTTCAGGGGACTGGATGCTCCTGAGAAGAAAATCAAAAGTCATCCTTTAAGATGGGTAGTGAGAGCAGAGAATATTGATCCTCGAGGCTTTTGAGAGGACGCACTGCAAGCGGGTGGTTTGTTTTCAGCGCTGCTGCAGTCTGGGAGATCTTGCTGGGACCTACCCAGCAATGTGATGTCTAACATTAGGTTGCTTTTTCTAGTTCTTCTCATGAGCTTTATGGCAGAGAACGTCCTTGTACACAGTTTGGAATGAGCAGTTCACTATCATGAGGCTTCTGCACATATTGTTAAGTAATCCTCGGAAGCAATTTGGCCCATAGTAGTCATTTGCCTGCAGTGTTTTCACTGGCCCCGGGCAGTCTGTCCTGCCTCAGTTACAGGGGAGAGCACACACAGCGGGTGGCAGCCAACACAGTTTACTGTCACCACAGGAATGCAGATTTCTAGCAAGAAATATAAAATGGAATGTGCGTGGTTAAGTGTCCTTCAGGCATAGGCATGTTGCCTCATTAAAAAAACTTTCTTAACTGATGAGTTTACTAATAGCTACATAGACAACTACATATTTTAAATGCCTCTCATCCAAAATTTTAGAACCATGTTTGTTCATTCATTTACTCAACAACCATTTTTAATCTACACATGCCAGGTGCTGTGCTAGGCAGTGTAGCTATACAGTGCAGAATATGATCGACGTATTCCTCACTTTCTAATGCTCACCATCTAGCAGGTAAGATAGATTTCATGAAAGTAGCCATTTAGGCCGGACGTGGTGGCTCACACCTGTAATCCCACCACTTTGGGAGGCTGAGGCAGGCGGATCACCTGTGGTCAGGAGTTCAAGACCAGCCTGGCCAACATGACGAAACCCCATCTCTACTAAAAATACAAAAATTAGCCGGGCGAGGTGGTGGGCATCTGTAATCCCAGCTACTCAGGAGGCTGAGGCAGGAGAATTGCTTGAACCCAGGAGGTGGAGGTTGCAGTGAGCCCAGATCATGCCACTGTACTCCAGCCTGGGCGACAGAGCAAGACTCCATCTTAAAAAAGAAAAAAGGAAAAAAGAAATTAGTCATTTTAATTACAGTTATGAAAGATGAGCTAAAAGACAAGGACAGGGTCCCATGAGAATGTGTGACATGGAAGAATCTTAGCTTCCTGCCTTTACAGATCAGGAAATGGAGGGATACAAAAGTAAGGGATAGAAAGGTCTGTCTATTCTCATTCCATCTAAATCTCTGTATTATGCAATGAAGTATTATATTCAACCAAATTACACCATTTTTAATTGCACAGAATCTAAGAAATTTATTCATTTCTTCAAATGGTAAATAATAGAACTTGAATACAATGCATAGCAAGCAATTCACACCAAGATTCAGATGTTCTGCTCATATTCTTTAGGAGAGCTATGAACTTAAATGTATACAAAAGCACCCATTCACACAACATATATGCACACATCCATGTATATTACAGATTGTTATGGAGTGATCTCTAAGGTATTATGAAGTGGAGAGGACCAGGCAGAAGCTGTATTTCTTTGAATGTGCCTCCTTTTGTAGACTGGACTGTGGAACCATATAAATATTTTACTTAATTATAAAACAAATTTTAAACGTTAAAATCAATCCCTAAAAATGGAAAAGAAAAAGAAACAAATACACCTGAGTATTCAGATGGTGACAGAACCCCACATCAGAACCATCTAAAGCAACATTAAACCACATTAATTTGACTATGGGATTTACACCAAGGGTAACACGAACTTTAAAAAACAACCGAGAAAACTTGTGTTTTCAGTAATGATATTGTTTATGCTAATGTTGGTATTGTCATTCTGATATTGTTGTGTGATGTGAGACAAAGCAAAGAAGTAATCACTTTGGTTGTTAAGAACCAGGAGTTTTGTATGGAGAGAGGTAAGATCAATGAGGTTCAGTAAGAAAAGCCACCATCCTGAATGAAAACAGAAAGCACTGGGATGAACTCATGATTCATTTTATCCTAAAAAAAAAAATCTAGATCTGCCCTAAAAATGATGATCGATCCAGTAGAAACAAGGTGTCTTGGTGCTTGGAGAGTGGGCTCTAAATAGCATTTCCCAACAAAATGAAACAGGGCTTCCCAGAGAAATGGCTGACTCCCGGCCTGGGGCAGGACATGTGCAAGAAGGACCCTCAATGTCTTGTCACACCAGAAAGCAAGGAAGTCATTAGAGACAGCTAGGGCTGTGTTAGGACTCAGGAGTCAACTTCTGAGACCTCCACTGGTCAAGGATGGCACAACGTGAGTATCAAAAAGGTGCTGACTGCAACAAATAGAAACATACGAAATGGGTCTGATCCATGAGTTCCTAGTGATACTGGAAGATCATTGATTACCTTTGGGAGACACTAGGGGGCCAATTCATTATTTTGAAAACCCATAAATAAAGGGAAAGAGTCAAACGCCTATCCTGCCTCTCCTACATAAAGAGAAAACTCAGACATATGTGCCCAACTGTTTCATCCTGCCAAACCTGTGGCTGGAGTCACCCCAGAACTGGTGGCAGGGGAGTTCCTACAAGGGAGAGCCCCAAACCATCCTGAGGTGGAGCTGGTTGGGATTCCAAAGAAAGAAGCACTAGAAGCCAGGGTGATCAGTCCACAGCATTTCTTAGGGGAACTCACAGAGTAGGCTACAACGTACCCTTGTGAAGGACAGCTAGAGGGAAGAAGCATTCCACCTAGGGAGGGCCAGGGCATGGAGTTTATGTGAGGGTTTAGGGAATCTGGCTCAGGGCCAGGGCCAGTTGCTCTCAGTATTTTGGACAACAACGCAGATATCTTACTTGGTGCCTGCAAATGTTCAAGGCCCCAGTTTGGGTTCAAGCCTGCAGGGGAAAACCTGCAGCTAAGAGGGTCATAGAGCTGTCAAGGCGTTCTGTGATTTTTGGTCAGGACATGGGAAGAAAGTTGTGGGGGGTGGGGACTAGGGAACTGGGGAACCCTACGCCAACAAAAGAACCAACACCACCTGTGAAATAACCCTGCCAAATATGTGAGCCTGATTCCAACTAGGCATCTGGATCTATACCAGTTTACAGGAAATACAGACAACAGAGGAACATGTTAAGTGACACCACAGGTCTACAACTGGGGAAGTGATCAGCAAAGCGGAGACTATGGGAAGCTCCGAAAGTTAGAAGGAAAAACAAGGAAACACATTGGCAGGAAACTATAGATTCAAAGAGACATGAGAGGCATGTTAGCAAATCACAGGACAGGGGCCTTATATGATCCTCGTTCAAATAAATAAAGGGTTAAAAATTATAGCACAATTAGGGAAATGTGAACACTCACTGGATATTTAGTGATGCTGAGGAAATATTAAAGTGAGATTACATTGTGCTTTTATTTAAAAGAGGGAGTCTGTGTCTTTAGAAATATGTATGGATAAAATAATCTGTTGTTTGGGACTTGGCCTCAGAGCCATCTAGGGAGAGGCGCTGGGGGCACCAAGCATATGAGATTGTTCATAAGTTGATAGTTGTTAAAGCAAATTGATGGAAACATGGGAGGTCATTATTCTCCACATCTGTATATATGTATTTGAATTTTTCCACAATGAAAAGTTTGTGCAATTTCAAGAATGTACTACAAAGAATATAATGTCTCAATATAAATTATGTTTGTGACAATCGTCATGATCAATAGAGGTAAGAAACCAGAGACATTTGAGGTTTCCATTTCCAAACAGCTAACTACGTCTTGCACTACAAAGCTTTGCATTGGTTGGTAAAAAATTTTCCCAGCTCCCAGAAGCATTTTCTTCCAAGTAAAACATTTTAAAGATGGGAAATTGTGCTTTCATTTCTGGCCATGGCGGGATTACTGGTGGAGGACCAGCCGTCCTGCCAAAGGCAATTATAAAACAGGAGAAACCGCAGAACTGTGACCTTGAGAAACAGGGACACGCGAGGCGGCCCTCAGAGCCTTGGCTTTCTATGTGGAGGGACTTTTCTGCTACGGCATCAGAGAGTGGAGTCCAAGTGAATGGTGGTCTCACTCAGGTGAACAGGCAGAAACTGGAGCTTGGGGTGGGTGAGGCAGCTGGAATGTGTGGGCAGGTGCTAAAGAACAGGGAGCTAAAATAATGGGGAGTGGCTGCCCAGGAGTCTATGTGGAGATTCACTGTTTCCTGGCTGTTGGCTGGTCTATGCAGGACGAGATTCCATAGGCCTAGCAAAGACGGCTTGCTATGCAGACGAGCCATGAGCAATGATACGAGAGGCTGTGCAGTGTTGGCAGATGTTTGGAGATCTGCCCCAGCCTAAGTAGAGACGCCTTACTGACCTGTGTTTTCAGTTGAGACCCCAGAAAGATCATTCCTTAGGAGAAAGACTACATCCTAGAGCAATGGAAACACGCTATGATTAAGTTCAGAGCCCAAATAGACCCAGCCTAACAAAGAATAAAACCACACCTGGCAGAATCAAAAAGATATGCTGCCAGGAAAATCCTCAATACCCATTAATAAACGATGGCATAATACATGTTCCCTACAAAATACTATCCACAACACTTAACATATGATATAAAATTACTAGACTTGTGATAAAGTAGGAAACTGTGACCCATAATCAAGAAAAATAGCAGTCAATAGGAACAGACCTCAAGATGATTAGATGTTGGAATAAGCAAACAAAAACTTAAGAAAAATATGGAAAAGTTTAAGGAAAGATAGAACTGGAAAATTTAACATCTAAAATAAAAACATTCGCTGGAGGGGTGTGGCACCCATGAGATTGCACCTTGCTTGCCTCCTTCCCCAGGTGATATAATTGAGTGTTGGCCCCAGCTGGACTTCCATATTCAGTGAAAAATCATTCAAAACTGAGAATAAAATAAAGATGTTTTAAAAAAGGTTGATAGTATTCATCACAAGAAGACCTAGCCTACAAGAAATGCTAAGGAAAATTCTTCAGGTTAAAGAGAAATCACAACAGATGGAAACTTGAATTCTCAAAAAGGAATAAGAAAACAACAGAAAGAATAAATATGTGTGCAAAAATAAAAGAATATATTTTTTCTCCTAATTTTGTTTTGAAAAAAACTGCTTATAGCAAAATAATAACTTTATATTCCAGGATTTTTCTTTTACATAGATGTAAAATATGTGATAAGAAGAGCACAAACGATGGAGGTTAATGCAGTTTTACTGTTGTAAGATTCTTATGTTTTATGTAAAATGGTACAATACTAATTTTAAATAGATTCTCTAGAGTAAACACTAAAACAATACGATTGAAGAATTAAAATAGAATATTAGAAAGCATTTGATTAGCCAAAAAGAAGGCAAAGAAGGAAGAACCAAGGATCAAAACCAGATGGGAAAACAAGAAAACACATAAAAAAATGGTCAACTTAAACCCAACGATGTGAAAAGTACATTAATGTAAGTGAACTAAACACCCTAATTAAAAGGCAGAGATTGTTAAACTATTTAAAAGGAATACTCAAATATATATTGTCTAGACAATACGTACTTTAAGTACAAAGACAGAGTCGGTGGACAGAAAAGGGAAAGGAAAATATATACAATAAAAACAGTGATTACACAGCATCTGATGTGGCCGTTCTAGTGTAAGAAAAAGTAGCCTTCAAGAAAGGAGTATTAACAAAGATAGTGACATTTCATCAGGAAGATATAACAAGCCCAACTGTGCATATGCTTCAAAACAGAGCTTCAAAAACATGAAACAAAACCTGGCAGAATTAAAGGAGGGGATAGATAAATCCACAGTCATAGCTGGAGATTTTAAATGGCTCTCTGTAAATGGCAGAACAACTAAGCAAAAGTATCTGAAAGGATCTAGATGGTAACAATCACACATCAGCCACCTGAACGAATCGGCATTTATAAAGCATAGCAGCGCCAAAGGAAGAGTGCACCGTCTGTTCAAGTGTACACGGACCACTCATCAAGATAGACAACGTGTTTTGCAATAAAATAAGTATCAACAAAACTCAAAAGATTGAAAATCTTACAGAATATGTTCTTTGACTCTGATTAAATTAGAAGTCAATAACAATAAGTTTCTTTTCTTTTCTTTTTTTGTTTTTTTGAGACAAAGTCTGGCTGTGTCACCCAGGCTGGAGTGCAGTGGCACAATCTTGGCTCACTGTAACTTCTGCCTCCTGGTTTCGAGCGATTCTTCCTCCTCAGCCTCCCAAGTAGTTGGGACTACAGTTGTGTGCCACCACACTTGGCTAATTTTTTAAATAGTTTTAGTAGAGACGGGGTTTTGCCATGTTGGCCAGGCTGGTCTTAAATTCATGAACTCAAGCAATTTGCCTCCTCCGCCTCCCAAAGTGCCGGGATTACAGGCCTGAGCCACCATGCCCAACCCAAAAAATAATTTCTAAATAACCCATGGGTCAAGAAGAAATCACAAGAGAATCTATAAAATACCTCAAGCCAAGTGGTAATTAAGACTCAACATATGAAAATTAATAAGATACAGCTAAAACAATGCTTAGAGGGAAATTAGAGCTTTAATACTTGTAACAGAAAAGAGGAGAGAATTAAAATAATGATCTAAATTTATTTCTTAAGAAGTTGGAAAAAGAAGAGCAAATTAAACCCAATGTATGTAAAAGGGAGGAAATGATTAAAATAAGAGAAAAAATAAATGAACTATAGAATAGCAAACTTTAGAGAACTGATAAATCTCTAGCAAGACTAATCACATAAAAAGAGAGAGAGAGAGAGAAAAAAACTACTGGTAACAAGAATGAAAAATGGGATATCATCACAGATCTTACAGACATTTACAGAATAATAAGGCAATAATATTCAGACAACTTTATGCCAATATAGTTGACAATTTAGATTAAATGTGTAAATAACAAAAAATGTAAAATTTCAAAAATTGTAACAAAGAGAAATGGAAAATCTGAATGGTCCTATATCTATCAAAGAAATTAAATTTGTATCATAGACTTAAGGAAGAAATATTACCATCCTAACACAAACTCTTTAAGAAAATAAAAGAGGGCCGAGTGCGGTGGCTCACACCTGTAATCCCAGCATTTTGGGAGGCTGAGGCAGGCATATAACATAAGGTCAAGAGTTCAAGGCCAACATGGGAAACCCCATCTCTACTAAAAATACAAAAAAATTAGCCGGGCATGGTGGCATGTGCCTGTGGTCCCAGCTACTTGGGTTGGGGGCAGTGAGGCATGAGAATTGCTTGAACCTGGGAGGCGGAGGTTGCAGTGAGCCGAGATAGCACCACTGCACTCCAGCCTGGGTGACAGGGTGAGAACCCATCTCAAAAAAAAAAAAAGAGCAGGGAACAATTACCGAATTGTTCTTTCATCTTTGATGTCAGCATTATCTTGATACCGGAACCAGACAAAAACATTACAGGAAAAGAAAATTATAGACCACCATGTTCCTCATGAACATAGTGGCAAAAATCCTTACTAGATATTGGCAAATTGAAGCCAACAATATACAAAATGAGTAAATCTTGATGCTAATATTTTTAATAAAGTCAGTCTCAGGAGTTGTTAGATCAATAGAAATGTTATTTTAATATATTAAAATATATTAAATAAATATATTAATCAATATATTAAATTATATGTTAATATATTACCTTGTATGTATTTTAATATATTAAAATAGTCTATATTTTAAAATATAATCAACAAATGACTATTGTCTGTAGGCAAGAAAAATTGGGAAGTTTTACCTAAATCATCTCAGTAAAGTGAAACTCAAGTCTGAAATGCAAGGCTTTTGAAATCCTACTCCTGCATCTTCAGGAAAACTCTGTGAGCTTGTGCCCTGGCTCTAACATCTTGGAATTGAGAGACAAGAAGCAACTTCATAGATGATATACAGAACGTGCTTTGTCATTGTAGGAAGCAAAGATGGGTGATAGCCATTGATGGGCCTGAGTGAAAACAGGAAGTACTCTTCATATTCCTCCCAGAGCTCAACATTTCTCACACGAGCTCACTCAAAACAATACTTTAAAAATATGGTGAGTCTTGTTTAAATTTAAAAAAATAAATTTAGAATTGAGATTCTTTGGGAAGCTGTTTTCCCACTATCTGGCCAGCCTGCCACTTTTTATAGTTGCCACAGGACTGTTTTGTGGATCCCTGTACACAACAAAACACAGCTGGTGATTGCAACACTCCACCTCCTCCCTTAGAAATGGAAGCATGACTGGCTTAGTCTTTATGTTCGTATCCATAATAACGGAACAGAGAAGCATTCTTACATTGGGTTTCTTCTTTCTCCTCCTTCTTCTTCTTTTCTTTCCAATTTTTCCATAATTTGCATCGCTAAATTTCTGAGTCCCTCTTGTTACTAAAAGGGCTATTTTTAATGGTATTCCTCCCCTTGCTGCTATTAATCTGCAAGCAAATCTATCAGAAATAAGGTAGGAGTGGTTTTACCATTCTCCTATTAATCAGTGCCCAATGCCTTTCCATAATGAACTAAGGATGTGTGACTCAGAGTCTCATAGCATTTATTGAGCACCTATCTCTGCAGCAATGTCTTAGGTATTCCCAGATGGTGGGGGCGTACTGAAGAAGCATCAGATGTGCTACCTGATTCAAGGAGTTTGGGGAGATAAAACACACAACTGAGGTAAAAGTAATGAAGTTCCAGATGAGGCAGGTATTGATTCTGGGTGCAGTATGAATTCGCAGAATGAAGAGATGCACGTGGGCCCATGGCATTAAACCAGGTGTGGGTACTATGGTAATGCCCTTTGCAGATCTTCAAGAGCAAGCACGTTCTTGATGGAGAGCCCAAGCAGCTGGGCTCTGAAATCCAGAGCAGTGTTTGTCCCAAGGCCAAAGCTGCCTTCTGGCTGCTCTGAGCCAGTGACTGAGTGAACACTGTCTAGGACATTTCCACTCGAACTCCCTTCCCTGTCTCCACTCAGGGTCAGACTTGCAGACGCTCCCAGCCTTCTCTGGCTCCATCCTCATTTCCTGTCAAAGATATTTTTCCTAATAAAATCCTGGCCTGTGAAATCCCATCTTGGTGTCTGAAATCCCATCCGAAGACCCGGATGAACAAACAAAGCTTTAGGTAATGAGCCAGACTTAGACCTCACCCGGACAGATGGGCAGGGAGAGGTTCCAGGGCAGGACATGTGGGAGAACTGAACCAAATCATAGAGGTGGGCTATGGCCATGTGTCTACGACAGACAGAGAGGAGCCATGTTGGAGCCTCAGAGGGTACCTGTCAGGAGCTTTGGGAAATGAGCACGTGGACCGGACCATGGGGTAGGGGATTCATGGTCTGGTGTCGAGACTGGACTGTATGACACTTGGGGTTCTTGGAGAAGAAAATCATTGTACTAAAATAGCATGTTTGGAAGGATAGCTGGAAAGCAGTAGACAGTATGGATTACAGTAGAGTGCCATGGGAATCAGAGTCATCAGCTAGAAGGCTGATTTCATGATCTGCGCCTGAAGGCATAAAAGGCTTAGGCAAGGTTGGTGCGGTGAAGAGAAAGGAGAAAGATTTTAGAGGTGGAACCAACAGGACTTGGGGCCTGCGTGGGATGAGGGATGAAGGATCCTAGGTTTAAGGTGAAGAGGAGACATGAATTCAAAATTGGGTTCCCAGGGTTCTAGCCTGAAGGAATGGAGGACTCATAGCTCTGTTGACCAAGATGAGAAAATGGGTATGGAAGAGGAAACTGCTTCTATGGGGGAAAGGGAATGAAGAGTTCTGCTGTGCATATGTAGTGCTTGATGGAACAGCAATACATATAAGCAGAAATGTCTGGTAGATGTTGGGAAATTCAGAGTGCTTGCTAGACTGCAAATATACTTTTGGGAATCACCAGAATTAAGATGAAACTGTAAGGATGGCACAGATGGAAAAGGGTAGCAGTTCCAGAAACAAAATAGAAAGATTTGGGGAAAAAGATGAAACCACCTCCCTTTTGGTAACAACCACTTGGAAGCCTTCCCTTTCCCTGTCTCCCCATGCTTGCCTGCTGTCAGGCTGCAGAATGCAAGTGACCTGGGCAGAGAGGACGATACCTCCCTCAGATCCATGGCCACAGTCACGTTTGCCACTTACGTGGCCAAGTCACAGGGAGGGACGCTGACCTTCCTGTTCTTCATGTTCCTCTGCCTCAGGTTGAGCCATCACTCACTGAGCCTCTTTACATACATGAGATTCTCTTCCTGTCTGGTCTCTTGGACAGCCATGGAACCCTCAGAGTCTGCACTGCTCCTTTCTAGAAAACTAACCCTCACCATCTGCTCCTACACCAACCTCTATCCCTTCTCTCATTGTCAAGTCCTAGCCTGCCTATGTCCTTGTCTTCTGCCTGTCACAGCCAGGTGTTTATACTCTGTTCCACTCTGATGCCCCATGAAATATTTATTACTAGCTGTTAATACTCACAGAAGGATCTAGTTTGGCGAAGACCATGATTGGGAAAATGCAGGTATTGCAAGAGGCGTTTGCGTGACTCAGTAAGTGGGGTGATGCTTTCTCAGTCACTCTTCAACCCAGAGTTCATGTGGCATGCAAAGCTATGTGGCTTCCTAAAGGACCTCATCCTTTTTCCAGCAACCCTGATGTGTACTGTATCTCCCAGGCAAATACCATATGCTTCTGCTTACCACACACAGCACTGTCAAGATGATGGTTCACATTAAATGGGTCATTCTATCAGATAAAACTTAAATCACTTGAACATTTTGGGAAATCGTTAAGAAATTTATTTAATGTGCTTTCATTCAGAGCACAATGCTAGGAGCTGTGGGATGATACAAACCTTTACAGGGTTTAGTTTAGGACATGCAGGATACAGACATACATATACACACTTGGACTATGTGACAATATCCTTTCAATCTGAGCAGTTCTTTCTTCTCCCTGTAATTACAACACTGTCAAAAAGATTCTCCCTCGTATTCATTTTCCTGGGGAGAAAAAAAAATCAATGTCCATAGTGACAAATCCAGCAAACTAATGTTGAGTGCGTGCTCAACAGGAGCTAGTTTTCTCCATACTTACTTTGCTTTTCTGGGAGGCATTTTGATTTCTTTATACAACCCCCAACATCTGACCCTTTCAGTATTCCTTGGGATCAGGGACAAGCCTGTGGCATTTGGATCGGGGCAGTCTGTTTGCACGGCTGCTGGCAGTCAGGTCATGCATCAGCTGTGACAACCACTGAGGGGTCAGGCTGGGACCTCCTAGGGTCACTGGAGGAGCAGCCTTCACCTTTGTTTGAGGAGAACTTCAGAGAGACACATGGGTTAAGAGGGAAACAAGGACATGAGTTGGAGTTTCTGGAGTCCTTTTCCTTGCTCTTTTATAAACACATAGATAAATTCCTAAGTCAGCTCAGTAAACCTTGAGGTACAGTAGACCCCACCATTCAAACCAGTGAATCGATTGCCTCAACCCCCAGGAACACAGGCATCTACAGGGAAGAGGAAGCAGGGAGAGAAGCTGAGCTGCTGGGAGCCCATGCACTCTAATCCAGAGGACAGGGCTGATCCAACTCCAAGCCCTCAGCTGGGAGCCTACTGATTTAGAGTTATATGTAAAAGTAAGATGATGAATTTAACATGAGCTATTGTATCTATAGAGTCCAATGGAGAGACTGTCAGAAGCTGAGGGGGTGTTGGTAGAATTTGACAGGCGAACTGAAAAGAAGTGGTAAAATCAGCAGACTGACCACCTGTAATTCTGGGGCGTGAGTGAAGAGGTGGATGGCCTAGCCTGCCGGGGAGACCCCCGAGGGCCTCATGCCTGCAGTGCAGCCTAGGAATTGGGATCCATAATGGTGGCCCTGTGCCATCAGAGGTGGGATTATGTCTGGAGTGATCTGTTTGAAAGACACAATTCATATATGCTGGAAATATTTTTAACAACATGAATCTAATTATTTTCATTATACTTAGAGATAAACATGAATTCTCTTGAAAATTTGCTCAGGTAAAACAGCTCATTCTTTAGTGAGGCCAGCTGTATGGACAGGGCCCCATCACGAAGGCCATCGTACACTGTGGTGAGGAGGTTATGTTATCTTGTTAGCCAGGAGGAGTTGTTGAAGAATTTTGAGCTTGGGAAATGAGGTGACCAGATCTTTTTTTTTGGGGGGGTGGTGCTGGGGGAATTTTTCAGAGAAAAGAAGAAGATAGTGAGGTCTAGAGCTCTGGAGGCCAACAAGGAGGTTTTGTAATATTCCAGGAGAGAGGGTGAGCTCTTGAGCTAAGGTAGTGGAGCGGGAATGTGGAGGAGGATGTAGATTTATTTGGGTGTTGTTGGAACAGAACCTGATGACCAATTAGATGTGAGATAACAGAAGTATGATTCAAGCTGTCTTGGGCAACTGAGGAAATAGTAGTGAGATCTAAGATAGAGATGAAGATGGAGAGGCTGGGCCACAGTGGCTCATGCCTGTAATTCCAGCACTAGGCAAGCCCAAGCGAGTGGATCACTTGAGGTCAGGAGTTTGAGACCAGCCTGGTCAACATGATGAGACCCCATCTCTACTAAAAAAAAAAAAAAACAGGACACTGGGGAGAGGGAGAGGATGAATTTGGTCCTGGGGTACTGAGTCGGGTGACCCTGTGAAACATCTGGTTGGGATATAAGTGTAGGCTGGATCTAGAACACTGAAATCCCCCCAGAAGAAATTGTATTACTATTACATACAATGTAATAGTATACATATACATATAACGTAATAGGTTTAGAAGGTAGTAGTTTATGGCTGGTTGATAATTTCATACACATGGACAAGAAGTTCCAAGAGAGCTAATACAGAACTGAAAAAGGAGGATGAACAAATTTGTCAGAGGCCTGGGAAAATATTTAATAACTCAGGTCCTTGGATTAGAAATGTAAGTAAAATTCCCTATAGATCCGAGGTCCCTGGAACCAATGAATTGTCTCCCCCTCACCCTTGCAAATGGTTATCTCAATTTTAATGGTTAACTGTCTTTCCCTATGCCTTTTAATGTTTTAAGTTATACCAAATGCTTTTTTTGAGTAAGTGAGGTATAAATTTTGAATTATAAGTAAAAATGTTAGTTTCTTAACTGCGACAGTTTTTAGGACTTTGTTTCTAAATTTTATGACTAGAAGTGGCTTATGCTGATTTCCTGTTATAATGATTTTTTATTTGTAAAAGTTTTAATACCCTCCATTTAGCTTATGCCTTAAAAGGTTATCAAACAAACATGATTTTTCTAAGAAGCAGACACAAGCAACACTATGTAATAAATATCTTGGTTTTCCAGTTCCTTTCATATTTCCATTCTGGGGTTTTCAAAACTAACAAAATTCAGCAAAACTTCTTCTTTTTATGTATTTTTAATCCTAGTGTGATTACCACATTTGTGATGCCTGTTGACCAACAAAAATGCTTTCCCACTGTATTTGCATTACTTTAGGGTGCCCTCCCCTCCCCTCCCCTCCCCTTCTCTTCCCTTTCTTGACAGAGTCTTGCTCTGTCGCCCAGGCTGGAGTGCAGTAGTGTGACCTCGGCTAACTGCAACCTCTGCCTCCTGGGTTCAAGTGATTCTCATGCCTCAGCCTCCCAAGTAGCTGAGATTACAGGCATGCGCAACCACGCCCAGCTAATTTTTGTATTTTTAGTAGAGACAGGGTTTTGCCATGTTGTTCAGGCTGGTCTCAAACGCCTGACCTCAAGTGATCCACCCACCTCAGCCTCCCAAAGTGCTGGGATTACAGGTGCAAGCCACTGTACTGGGCCTTTCACTTTTCTTTCTATGTAGTTTTAGATACAGCTGATGGCCATTCTGTTGGTCTGAAGTCTCATCATTGTGTGTAATAGTAATACGATTTCTTCTGGGGAGGAATTCAGTGTTCTAGATCTACAATGAAATGGGTCTTGATAATTACCCACTGAATTGTTAAAGATGTAAAACTCCCACACAGCTAAGGATGATGTGCTGGTCTGATGCAGAATCCAGTCCTGTGGCAGATGCTCCAGTAATGTGAAGTTCCCAGGTGCTGAATTGCCTGTGATGGTTAACATTGAGTATTGTACCTGGTCGTTCACTTTGGAAGGAGAAATGGCCAGATATGTAATTATATACCATTTCCTGGGCCGTGGCCAATGAATGGTCAAGGACTTGGAAGGAACATGATTGGAAAATTGGTGACAAGAAAGTCTGGGGAAGAGGTACATGGATAGACTTCTCTGAGTGGGCAAAAAATTTGGAGATATATGTGTCCCCTGTGGATGTTCACCAAATGGTGACCTCAGTAGAGGAGGATTTTAACAACCAGTTGGGCAGAACGACCCATTCTGTGGATACCAGCCAGCCTCTCCCCAGCTACTTATGTTATCACCCAAAGGGCTTACAAACAAAGTGGCCATGGTGGTAGGGATGGAGCTTAGGCATGGGCTCAGAAACATGGATTTCCACTCACCAAGACTGACCTGGCTACAGCCACCACTGAGTGCCCCACCTGCCAGCAGCAGAGGCTAATATTGAGTTGCATTCCCTGGGGTGATCAGCCAGCTACCTGGGGGCAGGTTGATCATATTGGACCCCTTCCATCATGGAAAGGGTACTCTTTTGTTCTTACTGGAATAAACACTTATTCTGGGTATGGATTTGTCTTCTCGGCATGCAATGCTGCTACCAGAACTACCATCCATGGACTCACGGAATGAATGCCTTACCCATCCACCGTCATACTACTCCACACAGCATTCTGACGGAGGAACTCACTTCACAGCAAATGAAGTACGGCAATGGGCGCCTGCTCATGGAATTCACTGGTCTTACCATGTTCCCCACCATCCTAAAGCAATCGGCCTGAGACAACAGTGGGTTGACCTTTTGAAGTCTCGGTTATAGCACCAGCTAGGTGGCAATACCTCGCACGGCTAGGGCAAGGTTCCCCAGAAGGCTGCATGTGCCTCGAGTCAGTGTCCTGTATATGGTGCAGTGTCTCCCAGCATGTACAGGTCCAGGAATCAAGGGGTGGAAATGGGAAATAGACCAATCACTATTACCTTTGGAAGCCTATTAGCAAAAAATGTGCCTTCTGTTTCTACAACCTTCTGGTCTGAATGACTCAAACCATTCAGGAATGACAATTTAGGTTACCCTTCCAGGTCAAAAACTACGCCCAGCTGAGGAGCTTGCTGAGGGAAATGGTAATAGAGAATGGGCAGTGGAAGAAAGTAGCTATAAATACCAGCGACACCATGGGACCAGTACAGAAACAAGGACTGTCACTGTCATGAGTATTTCCTCCCTATTTTGTTAGGAATATGCTTGCATATATATATTTAGCAAATTATTTGTTTTTGTCCCTCTCTTATCACCTTAGCACATAACATAATATTGTCAATAGTGTTGATTTTATACTATAGTATTGAAGTATTAACTTTTCATCATAGTGTTTAAGTTATGGGCTATCAAGGAGAAGAGTAAACATCCCCAAGGACCTTGCATCTTCTTCTGGGAAAGAGTTGGTGTATTTTTGGGTGTATGCAGGATAGCTCTATCATGTGAGGCTGAAGCATGACCTTGTTGTTGTCTTTATTCGGAGGTTAAGCAAGGTTTAAGGAGATGGGCTGGATGCCAAGTTGACAAGGGGGGAGCTTGTGAGGGTTAATTTTAGGTGTCCACTTTTTGGGCCACTGTGCCAAGATATTTGGTCAGACATTCTTCTGGATGTTTCTGTGAGGGTGTTTTTGGATGAGATTAACATTTAAATTGGTAGACTTTCAGTGAAGCAGATTTCCATGATTTGAGTAGGTCTCAGCAAGAGAGAATCCTGCAGCAGTCTGTCTTCAAACTTAAACTGCAACACCAGCTCCTCACTGGGCCTCCAGCCTGCTGACCTACTGTGAAGACTTTGGACTTCTCAGCCTCCATAACAATCACGCGGACCAGTTCCTAAAAAATCAGTCTCCTTCTAATTCTGTCTCTCTCTCTATTGATTCTGTTTCTCTGGAGAATGCTGATTAACACATTTCTCTAAACTCTCTCCTGGAGAATGTCACCTTATTTCATTTAAGTTATTCTTATTCAGTCCTACATCCCCAAATGCTTCAGAAGCACCCTGATTTTTGTTTGTTTGTTTTTGAGACGGAGTCTTGCTCTGTCACCCAGGCTGGAGTGCAGTGGCGCGATCTCAGCTCACTGCAAGCTCCGCCTCCCGGGTTCACGCCATTCTCCTGCCTCAGCTTCCTGAGTAGCTGGGACTACAGGTGCCTGCCACCACACCCGGCTAATTTTTTTGTGTTTTTAGTAGAGACGGGGTTTCACCGTGTTAGCCAGGATGGTCTCGATCTCCTGACCTCGTGATCTGCCCGCCTCGGCCTCCCGAAGTGCTGGGATTACAGGTGTGAGCCACCATGCCCAGCCCAGAAGCACCCTGATTTTTAGTGTGCGTAATTATGAAGAATTAGCTTAGTTCCATAAAATTTAAACAAGATTAGAATGATTAGGTGATTGAAACCTCAGCGCAAATGCTGTCTGCACTCAGCTTGAAGACAAGCATGTCTCTGAGACAGAAAACAATCCAGTTGCAATCCCTGGGCACAATTCACAGAAGAGAGTAATTGAATCAGTGCATCATGCTCATCATCCACCCCAAGGGAAGCCTCAGCATCACAGAATCCAAAGGAACCCAAAGGTAAGAAAAGGAAAAGCCGAAGTGACTGCGCCTCTCACAGCAAACAAGACCACATGCTGCAGCTGTATTAACTGTGGATGCCATTTGTGTACATGCTTCCTCTAATCCCAAATAGCAAGTGCCAACTTGTTTTCTTGGGTTGGAAATATTAGCCCCTGAAGCCAGTTGTGTGTGGTCATGGTTATGAGCGTGATTTCTGCAGTTGGATGCACCACATCCATATTCAGTGCTGCAGGGATCACCATCTACGCATGGAAGAGACTGGGTACCTGGTGGTGCTTGGATAATAAGCACACATGCTATAGAGACAGCAGCAAGTGCATTTCAAAGCACTTTTGTATCTATTATTTAAAAAGTGGTGGACTTGTTGCACATATGCTGAGGAATGTTTACATGTACATTTTGAACCCAGTTTTCTAATTGTGCAGTCTTAATTTCACTTTACAGATAAGAAGCTCTGGAGACATGGCCTTTCCGGCTAAAGACAGGGAGCCCAGGCACTGCCCACAGCTTCCTCCACACTCATGCTGCTTTCCCTTAGGTAAGACAAACCTCACCAAAGCTGAGACTGGCTCAAGAAACAGGGAAGCCTAATGCTTGTAAACATTCCCTTAATTGGAAGCATTAGGCACCAAAATTCTTCCTAAAAAATATGTAAGCCCCAAGAATGAAAGGGCCATGGTTAGCACAAACCGCACCTCCTGAGCCCAGCAAAACCCAACAGGCACACTGCAGCACAGCCTGGGCGGTCTCTCAGGTGAGTCTCCGCCTCGCTCTTCCCCTGTCTGTCACCTCATCTCTGCCAAGTCTTAAAATCCTGAGCTCCAGGGACTGTAGGAACTTCACTAGACATGTGTGAACAACTCTACATTCTGATATGTAGCGTCTCCCTAATGATGCACATCTACGAAGGAGAGGGAGGGAGAGGGAGCGTGCGCATTCCTTGGAGCAACGAGGGCAGCCCAGTGATTTGCAAACTCTTTGCGGCCTCCTGGTGGGCTTCAAAATCAATTTTGTGTGTCCCAACCAGAATTTTCTACATAATTAGAATAAAACAGAGTTAAGATATGAGTGCATGGTATGTTGCAAGATACTGTTTTGTAGACGTTGTTTCAGATATTTGTGAGTGCACATGTGTGCGTGCAGTAATGGGTCACAAAAAATATTTACTCTGGGTCATGTTTTAAGAGGGCTAGAAGGCAACATTAACGTAGGATGGTTGGAAGATGGTCAGGCTCAGAACATCAGATTTTGCCTCCTTCCAGGGTGCCACTTTTATCAAGGCACACATTCCTTCCCACTCTGCTTTTGTGTTTCTCTATCGCTATCCAAATTTGCCACAGAAGTCAGGAATCACGTGGGTAAAGATTTAAGCTGTACTTCTCTGTTAATTAAGCACGTTGAAGAAGAGGTGTTCTGGGGGAACGTGGAGAAGGTGGGTAGCGAGGGCTCCAGGGGCTCAGAAGATGGCCTCGAGGGGCTCTCATCTGCCATCCTTGTGAGGGAGAAAGTCCTAAACCAGTCATAACGTTGCCAGAACAAGGGGCCCCAATCCAGGCCTCCAAAGAGGGTGCTTGGATCTCTCATGGGAAGGAATTCAAGGTGAGTCACAAAGTGCCGTGAGAAGAGTGAGTTTTTTGGAAGTTATGCAGATACAGAGTAGGGCGTCCTCAGAAAGCAAGAGGAGGAACCGCCTCGTCTTTGAGTTTTTTCTTACATAAGAGTCTTGTCTATGTAAAGACAGAGCTAAGCTGTGTCTCTATGTGGGTGGGCTGATAGCATGACAAAATTTATTATTCTGTTGATTTAAAGAAAACTATACTCAATATTTTAATGTGTAAGTACATCGAGTCATAATTATAATTCTCTTGAAAGCATATATTGTTATGGGTATTGGGGCCTCTGGACTTTTTGTTGTCATAGGACTGTACCCTTGCAGGTATCTTTAGGCTGTTTCCTCAACTGTAAATATCTTATGACTGTGGGTCATGACCGGCAAGGAATGGAGTTGGTTTTTAAAATGGTGTCACCCTGGCTCTTCTACGCTCCTGTTTCCCTAACAGTAATAGCCCAGCCATTCTCTCCCATGTTCTCCTCTGCCCTCAACTTCAGAATGAAGTCAATTTTTATTTCAGCCAAAATAGGAGGATTCTATTCTGTCTGTTGAGGTCTGCCGTGGTCTAATGACGTTAATAACCAGTGGCTGGGCATGATTACACAACGAGGATTCCAAATCCTGTTTCATGTTTCCCTCTGGGCCTACTGGCTATATGACCCCTTAAATGTTTACCATGATTGCAGGAGGCCCTGGCTAACATGGGGTCGTTAGTGTCAGAACTGAATTAAATTTTAGGACATGCAGGTGGTGACTGCAGAGAATTGGAGCATTGTTTGGAGTGAAAACCAAGCCCACATATTTGGTGTCAAAAGTGTTATACAAGTAGAAAAACAGATTCTCTTTAATGGAATATTATTCAGCCGTAATAAGGAATGAGGTTCAGACCCATACTACAACACATATGAATCTCCAAAATATAGTGTTTAGTGAAATAATATAGACACAAAGGACAAATACTGTATAATTGCACTTATATGAGGTGCCTGGAATAGGCAAATCCATAGAGACAGGCAGTAGAATCATGGTTGCCAGGGGCTGGGGGGAGGGAGAATGGAGAGTTAATGCTTAATGGGTATAGAGTTTCTGTTTAGAGGTGATGAAAACAGTTTGGAAATAGTGGTGATGATTGTACTATATTGTGAATGTATGTAATGCCACTCACTGAACACTCTAAAGTGTTTGAGATACCAAATTTCTATTATACGTATTTTACCATAGTTTTTAAGTTAATTACCATAGTTTTTAAAAGTTAATAGGATAATATTCCCTGAACCACGATACACTTTAGATTGGTACACTGTGTGGCATGTGCATTATATCTCAATGAAATTGTTAAAAACAAGATTTAAAAGCAGAGATTGGTTAAAGTAAAGGTTTGCTCTGTGCTGAGCTGTGTGGCATGTGGACCTGTTTTCCCAGGAGGGAGCACTCCTGGGGTTTTGGCCACAGCTGCACATCAGCCCCCTGTGCAGAGCAGGCATGGTGTGTGATCTGGAGATTAGCTGTTTCTAGTGCAGTATTTACATTTAAAGACATTGCTGAGTTAGGCAGAATTTTCTATATCCATTTGTATTTTGCTTGGCATTCACTTTCTTACAAAAATGGACAACCAAGACAAAGAAAACAAAAGGTCTGATTACTACTCTTCATTTCACCCCAAAGCAAAACAATATTAGTTTTCAATTTTTTTTTTCCCATAGAAAGCAATAGCAGTCCCATACTACCTCCTCTTCCATGAAAGTAGTGCTTGAGATGCCCCAAGGAAAAACCATTCTTTCCAAAGATGAAAGACTTTGTGCCTGTCAGGCGAAGAGATGGAATAAATGCCACTCCTAGTGGGTGTGGGACTTGTGCAGCCCCTGGTCCCCAGTTATCTGCTTATCAGAATGTGGTTTGCATGTCACCTGCAGCGGAATTCCTTGGGATGCTTGTAATTCTGGGGGAGATGTCTGGAGTCTACATTTTTAGCCAGTACTCCTACGACTTAGGCACAGTGGGGAACCACTGGTGCCCTTCCTTCCTTCCTTCCTTCCTTCCTTCCTTCCTTCCTTCCTTCCTTTCTTCCTTCCTTCTTTCCTTCCTTCCTTCTTTCCTTCCTCCCTCCCTCCCTCCTTCCCTCCCTCCTCTTTCTCTCTTTCTCTCTTTCTTTCTTTCTTCAGAGTCTCACTCTGTCACCCAGGCTGGATTGCAATGGTGTGATCTTGGCTCACTGCAACCTCTGTCTTCCGGGTTCAAGCGATTGTCCTGCCTCAGCCTGCTCAGTAGCTGGTATTACAGGTGTGCACCACCACACCCAGCTAATTTTTTTGTATTTTAGTAGAGGGGTTTCACCATGTTGAGCAGGCTGAGCTTGAACTCCTGGCCTCAAATGATCCACCCACCTCAGCCTCCCAAAGTACTGGGATTACAGGTGTGAGCCACTGCGCCCTGCTGCAATGCTTTTGCTTTCCATATACACGGAGGGGTTGCAGGCTTGACTCTAAAATGATTGACTTTATGGAGGACCGTCTCAAGTCTGGACCGTAAGTGATAGGGGAGGGGGGCAACCCTAAATGGGATCCCAATGACAAGATGAAAGACTGGAAGATGAGACACTTTCAGGTGTGCATAATGGAAGGCTTACGTAGGACTAGGACCAAGCCTCTCAATTATACTAAGTTGTCCATGATTGACTAGGGATTTGATGAAAATCCCACTGCCTTCTTAGAAAGGTTAAGAGAGGCCTTGGTAAAGTACACCTCTCTATCTCCTGATTCAGTCAAGGGACAGCTAATCCTAAAGGATGAATTTGGCTGGGCACGGTGGCTCATGCCTGTAATCCCAGCACTTTGGGAGGCTGAGGTGGGAGGATCACCTGAGGTCAAGAGTTCGAGACCAGCCTTGTCAACGTGGTGAAACCCTGTCTCTACTAAAAATACAAAAAAAATTAGCTGGGTGTGGTGGCAGCTGCCTGTAATCTCAGCTACTCGGGAGGTGGAGGCAGGAGAATTGTTTGAACCTGGGAGGCAGAGGTTTGCAGGGAACGAAGATCGCACCATTGCCCTCCAACCTGGGCGACAAGCAAAACTCCATCTCAAAAAAATAAAAGGGATAAATTTATTACTCAAGCTGCCCCTGATATCAGGAGGAAGTTGCAGAAATGGGCCCTGGGTCCAGAAAGCACATTAGAGGGCCTCCTGAAAATGGCCACCTTGGTCTTTTATGATTGAGACAGGGAGGCCTGGGAAAGAGAGAGGAGATACAGGTATTCCAGGGTGCACCTGTTAACTTCTAAAGATATGGCAAGAACAGTTCTCTCTCTTCTAAAGTTTATCTGCCCCCATACAAGGTTTAATTTCTTTCACCAGGGTGAAACAGCTTGGGGTACAATGTTGTTGTTAGTATATTTCACTTATCTCTGTAATCTTTGGCACTAAATTCTTTCCTTGTATAATACACATGTTTAACTTATGCATACTTAACCTTATAAAACTTGTTTTTTTCTCTCATGCCTAGAAGCCATCAAACTCCAAATGGTCAGGCAACTGGAGCCTCAGATGATAGCTCCCCTTTGCTAGGAACCCTTAAATAGACCTCTGGGAGGACTCTGACTGCCATTTTCTCCAAAACAACACCCCTTGTCAGCAGGAAGCAGCAAGACTGATCATCAACCATATTCTAATGGCAGTATTCCTATGATTTAGCCAGTGGGTCGTGACCGGCAAGGAATGTGCCTTGTTAGTCTCAAGGTGGAGTTGATTTTTAAAATGATGTCACCCTGGCTCTTCTATGCTCCTGTTCCCCTAACAGCAATAGCCCAGCCATTCTCTGCCATGTTTTCCTCTGTCCCCAGCTTCAGAATGAAGTCAATTTTTATTTCTTCAACGTACCTCTTCAGAGGCGAAATTATACAGGAGGGGGGCAGGGAAGTGCTGGGTAGAGAAAGGTGGATCCCCAGCTAGGGCTCCACCCCCATGGACCTAGGTGAGGAAAGGCACTTCTGGCTTCACACCCAAATGTTGCATTTTTGAAGACCAACCTGGCCCGCCATGCCCCCATTCTGGGCCTATAAAAACCCACCACCCTAGCGGGCAGACACACAGGCGGCCAGACGTCTAGAAGAGCATATCAGCGGATGAAGACACAAAATGGTGGATGACAAGAAGGCATCAGAAGAGAACATCAAGGGAGTAAGCCTACGGAAGAACCTGCTGGCAGGCTGTCCACCGGCGGGATGAGGGGGAGTTTGGCTGGGGCAGTCAGAGAAGAGCCGGGCCGCATAGCGGCCCAACTCCAGGGGAAAACCATCTCTCTTTTGGCTCCCCCAGAAGAGAACTACTTCTGCTCAATAAAACTTGGCTTTCATTCACCAGGCCCAGGTGTGATCCGATTCTTCCAGTACACCAAGGCAAGAATCCCTCTGTCCTTGTGACAAGGTAGAGGGTCTAATTGAGCTGGTTAATACAAGCCTCCTATAGACAGCAAACTAAGAAAGCACCCTGTAACACAGGCCCACTGGGGCTTCAGGAGCTGTGAACATTCACTCCTAGACACTGCCGTGGGGTCGAAGCCCCCCAGCCTGCCTATCTCTATGCTCCCCTAGAGGTTTGAGCAGTGAGGCACTGAGGAAGGAGCCATACCCCCATCCACGCCCTACAAAGGGGATAAGGGAAACTTTCCTGTTTCATAAGTAGCAATCTCTGTGGTAACAGCCCCTGCGGTGATGCCGTCTCTCTTGGCTCTGCCCTCTGAATGCTCAGAGGCCCTGGTTGCTGATTGCATCTCATTGGAACACCTTGTCGGGGGCTGAAGCCCACTGTGCCCAGGTCTTCCTAGGCTGGGCCAGGCTGTGTTTTGACCTGACCTTGCCCCGCAAACCTCTCCAGCCTCAGCATAGACCCTCCCCTGCTCCTCCCCAGGCCTCACCTATTCCCAGGAAGGCTCCCTGGAGCAAGTTGTTTCCAAACATTGACCTGAGGTTGAGCAGGAGTTAAAAACCATCTCCTGCACCCCCGTGAAGGCCCAGCCCTGAAACACTCACACTGTTTAAGCAGCATTGCTATGGATTTGGTTCAGCTCAGTACTCCCAGGGTGGGTCCTCAAAACACCAGACCAGGGCTGGACACAGCACAGCCTGGCTGAGCACCGCCCTGTGGATCAAGGTCCACTCTGACACTTTCTAGCTGCTGGTGGCTGTGTTTTGTTCCGCCCACTCCTGGACCTGAGCTGTCTATTTAGAGGAGAATGTGTCTTTGTGCACGTCATCCCTTTCCCAGGCCCTGTTGTACAACCTTCCTGAAATGGTACTTAATCATTTTTTACAAGGAGGGTATATTCTTAATGTGTGCTGAAAGAGCCACTTTGCTAGAAATCAGAAATCAGAGCTGCCAGAAGTTGTTAGGTGTGGCTACTATTTGGTATGAAGCCCCCTACCCCCTGCTTAACCATAATTCCACTTTAACAGAAATGTCTGATTTAAAGAACAGGAGTGTCAGAAACAGAAACTTGAAGTGGGCCTGAATCCCGGCCCTTGCAACTTTCCATAAACCTCTTCAGATCTTCCCTGGGTGCTCCGTCCCCCAACAGAAGTTACTCTTCAATGTTAATTTATAGATCATCTAGCTGCCTCCTGACTCTTGGCAATTTCGTTTTGATGAATGTCATTTAAAAACTCATTTATTCAACAAACGTGTGATGCTCTCCCATACCAGGTACCTAGCTATGTACTCAGTATTCCATGGCTAACAATACACACCTGCACCCTGCCCTTGAGAACCCATATCATCCACATGCAGTAGGTCCAAAGGCTCATGGCAGGTACTAACAGAGTCCTCAGGTGGGGAGGAGCATGCAAAATGCCTTGAAATAACGGCTGGATAGAGTGACATCTAGGTTGTCATCTGAAGGCTGGGTCAGATTTTAATCACAAAATGAATCTTTGACCTGACCCACTCCCCCAAACAGGAGTTTACTGAGCTCAACGTTCTTCATCTATCTGCATTTCCCTCTGAGACAAAAGGCTTTTCTAAATAGTTCACTAAATGAGAAAGCCAATAGAAGGAACTCAAATTGGCTTGCCCAGATTGGTTAATGAAAAATATTTGATTGTCCATCAACACAATATACATACTTCTTAGCACCGCATAGCATTTATTCTAAAATTGACCACATAATTGGAAGTAAAAGACTCCTCAGCAAATGCAAAAAAAAAAAAAAAAAATGGAAATCATAACAAACAGTCTCTCAGACCACAGTGCAATCAAATTAGAACTCAAGATTAAGAAACTCACTCAAAACCACAAAACTACATGGAAACTGAACAACCTGCTCCTGAATGACTACTGGGTAAAGAATGAAATTAAGGCAGAAATAAATAAGTTCTTTGAAACCAGTGAGAACAAAGACACAGTGTACCAGAATCTCTGCGACACAGCTAAAGCAGTGTTTAGAGGGAAATTTATAGCACTAAATGCCCACATCAGAAAGTGAGAAAGATCTAAAATTGACACCCTAACATCACAACTAAAAGAACTAGAGAAGCAAGAGAAAACAAATTCAAAAGCTAGCAGAAGACAAGAAATAACTAAGATCAGAGCAGAACTGAAGGAGATAGAGACACGAAAAACCCTTCAAAAAATCGATGAATCCAGGAGCTGGTGTTTTGAAAAGACTGACAAATTAGATAGACCGCTAGTCAGACTAATAAAGCAGAAAAGAGAGAAGCATCAAATAAACACAATAAAAAATGACAAAGGGGATGTCACCACTGATCCCACAGAAATACAAACTACCATCAGAGAATAGTATAAACACCTCTATGCAAATAAACCAGAAAATCTAGATGAAATGGATAAATTCCTGGACACGTAAACCCTCCCAAGACTAAACCAGAAAGAAGTCGAATCCAGGAAGAAGTTGAATCCCTGAATAGACCAATAACAAGTTCTGGAATTGAGGCAGTAATTAATAGCCTACCAAGCAAAAAAAAGCCCAGGACCAGATGGATTCACAGCCGAATTCTACCAGAGGTACAAAGAGGAGCTGTTACAATTCCTTGGGAAACTATTCCAAACAATAGAAAAAGAGGGACTCCTCCCTAACCCATTTTATGAGGACAGCATCATCCTGATACCAAAACCTGGCAGAGACACACAAAGAAAGAAAATTTCAGGCCAATATCCCTGATGAACATCGATGTGAAAATTCTCAATAAAATACTGGCAAACCGAATCCAGCAGCACACCAGAAACTTATCCGGCAAGATCAAGTTGGCTTCATCCCTGGGATGCAAGGCTGGTTCAACATATACAAATCAATAAACGTAATCCATCACATAAAGAGAACCAATGACAAAAACCACATGATTATCTCAATAGATGCAGAAATGGCCTTTGATAAAATTCAACACCCTTCATGCTAAAAACACTCCATAAACCAGAGCTATTTATGACAAACCTATAGCCAATATTATACTGAATGGGCAAAAGCTAGAAGCATTCCCTTTGAAAACCAGCACAAGACAAGGATGCCCTCTCTCACCACTCCTATTCAACATAGTATTAGAAGTTCTGACCAAGGCAATCAGACAAGACAAAGAAATAAAGGTATTCAAATAGGAAGAGAGGAAGTCAAATTGTCTCTGTTTGCAGATGACATGATTGTATATTTAGAAAACCCCATTGTCTCAGCCAAAAAACTCCTTAAACTGATAAGCAACTTCAGCAAAGTTTCAGGATACAAAATCAATGTGAAAAATCACAAGTATTTCTATACACCAAAAATAGACAAACAGCCAAATAATGAGTGAGCCCCCATTCAAAATTGCTACAAAGAGAATAAAATATCTAGGAATCCAACTTACAAGGGATGTGAAAGACCTCTTCAAGGAGAACTACAAACCACTGCTCAAGGAAATAGGAGAGGGCACATGGAAATGGAAAAACATCCCATGCTCATGGACAGGAAGAATCAATATTGTGAAAATAGCCATACTGCCCAAAGTAATTTATAGAGTGAATGCTATTCCCAACAAGCTACCATTGACTTTCTTCGCCGAATTAGAAAAAACTACTTTAAATTTCATATGGAACCAAAAACGAGCCCATATAGCCAAGACAATCCTAAGCAAAAAGAACAAAGATCTGCTATCAGACTTCAAACTATACAATCAAAACAACATGGTACTGGCACCAAAACAAATATATAGACCAATGGAACAGAACAGAGGCCTCAGAAATAACACCACACATCTACAACCACCTGATCTTTGACAAACCTGACAAAAACAAGTAATAGGAAAAGGATTCCCTATTTAATAAATGGTGCTGGGAAAACTGACTAGCCATATGCCAAAAACTGAAACTGGACCCCTTCCTTACACCTTATACAAAAATTAACTCAAGATGGATTAAAGACTTAAACTTAAGACCTAAAACCATAAAAGCCTTAGAAGAAAACCTAGGCAATACTATTCAGGACATAGATATGGGCAAAGACTTCAAGACTAAAACACCAAAAGCAATTGCAACAAAAGCCAAAATTGACAAATGGGATCTAATTAAACTGAAGAGTTTCTGCACAGCAAAAGAAACTATCATCAGAGTGAACAGGCAACTCACAGAATGGGAGAAAATTTTTGCAATCTATCCATCTGACAAAGGGCTAATATCCAGAATCTACAAGGAACTTAAACAAATTTACAAGAAGAAAACAAACAACCCCAACAAAAAGTGGGCAAAGGATATGAACAGACACTTCTTAAAAGAAGACATTTATGCGGCCAACAAACATATGAAAAGACGCTCATCATCACTGGTCATCAGAGAAATACAAATCAAAACCACAATAAGATACCATCTCACGCCAGTTAGAATGGCAATCATTAAAAAGTTAGGAAACAACAGATGCTGGAGAGGATGTGGAGAATTAGGAACGCTTTTACACTGTTGGTGGGAGTGTAAATTAGTTCAACCATTGTGGAAACAGTATGGTGATTCCTCAAGGATCTAGAACCAGAAATACCATTTGACCCAGCAATCCCATTACTGGGTATATACCCAAATGATTATAAATCATTCTACTATAAAGACACATGCACATGCTTGTTTATTGCAGCACTATTTACAATAGCAAAGACTTGGAACCAACCCAAATGCTCATCAATGATAGACTGAATAAAGAAAATGTGGCACAGACACACCATGGAATACTATGCAGCCATAAAAAAGAATGAGTTCATGTCCTTTACTGGGACATGGATGAAGCTGGAAACCATCATGCTCAGCAAACTAACACAGGAACAGAAAACCAAACACCGCATGCTTTCACCCATAAGTGGGAGTTGAACAATGAGAACACATGGACCAAGGGAGGGGAACATCACACACTGGGGCCTGTCAGGAGGTGGGGGCAAGGGGAGGGACAGCATTAGAAGAAATACCTAATGCAGGCCGGGCGCTGTGGCTCACTCCTGTAATCCCAGCACTTTGGGAGGCCGAGGCGGGCGGATCACGAGGTCAGGAGATTGAGACCATCCTGGCTAACACAGTGAAACTCCGTCTCTACTAAAAAATACAAAAAATTAGCCGGGCGTGGTGGTGGGTGCCTGTAGTCCCAGCTACTCAGGAGGCTGAGGCAGGAGAATGGAGTGAACCCAGGAGGCGGAGCTTGCAGTGAGACGAGATTGCACCACTGCACTCCAGCCTGGGTGACAGAGAGAGACTCCGTCTCAAAAAAAAAAAAAAGAAGAAATACCTAATGCATTCAGGGCTTAAAACCTAGATGATGGGTTGATGGGTGCAGCATACCATCATGGCACATGTATACCTATGTAACAAACCTGCACATTCTGCACATGTATCCCAGAACTTAAAGTATAATAAAAAAAAGTTTTAAAAAATATTTGATTGTCAAAAGATTCTAACTCTGAATGTCGTTTATTATCCCAAAGAGTAGGACCATTTCCCTTCTCGGTGCTGTCATTTTCATCATCTTTTAAGGAGTTCATAGGGTTGTCCTTATGGTAATGAGTTTGTTATAATGTTTTAGGGGAAATAATTAGCCCTTTTAGGACATTAGATTATCTCCTAGTGGTGACATTCCATCTCTGGGGAACATTTTATATCCTCCAGAAAAGGGATCTCATTAAGTCAAGTGTGTTAAAGACACATTCAAAGTCGCTGTCACAGGAGCTCATTATTTCTGAAGGAAACGTAAGCAGCAATTTCAGAGTCGAGTCTGCAATTATTTAAAAAAAAAAGTCCAAAGACCCTCAGTTCCTCTGACATAGCCACTCTATAATTCATTTTTGAATTCAAAATATGCATTATAAAGTACTAAACCAAAAAATGTTAAAAACAAAGAAACAACAG
This sequence comes from Hylobates moloch, assembly GCF_009828535.3. Taxonomy (NCBI): domain Eukaryota; kingdom Metazoa; phylum Chordata; class Mammalia; order Primates; family Hylobatidae; genus Hylobates; species Hylobates moloch. Next base: position 100,290,622 of record NW_026652279.1, read on the forward strand.
CAATAACAAAAGCACGTTGGAGAGTCAGCTAACGGTCCCCTGCGGGGCAGCGAGTCACTGTTTCTCCCACGCTCCATGCTGCAGAATGCAAATGGACTAAGTTCATGCGCATTCATTAATATCCATGACTGTTGTCACAGTTTTTTCTTTCTCAGCATCATTCTATGAAGAATAAGTGACTTAGTTACCACAAACCAATGATGAGTTTTTCAAGTGGAAAAGACAAACACCTGGGCCCCATTTTACACAAATGACCGTAAAAACTGAAAACCCTGAAAATGTTGAATCAACATTCCCAGTAACACCCGGGGAGCTCAGTAGAAGTATTCAATGATGTAGATTTGGCCACACCCTGGATCAAATCATGACCCCAAAAGAAATACAGAAAAAATTTAGATGGTTGTCTTCTGACTGAACCCCAAGATTTCAGTGATAATCCATTCAAAAATATTTATGAGGCAAAAATCCATTTGGCAATCAAGAACTTAAGTCAACATGTTCTTATTAATAATGCAAATAGTTGCATGTGGTGTTTCCACTTGTGCAATCTTCCTAAATTAGCTTAACTGGAAATGGAGAGCCTCAACTTTGGAAGGCTCTTCTGGAAACAGGTACTGCTTCCTGGGCAGCCCTGCCGAAGAGAGATCATAATTTCACAGCAGCTGACAGTCTAGCACCGACTTTGTCTGGCATTTCTGAGCCCCTGTAGTGCACCTCTCATCGAATGCTTTGGGAATTCTAGGGAGCTGCTGCATCCTCATCTTTCACACGCGGGAGGGACTCATATTCAGAGGTTAGGAGATGGAGGGGGCATTTAAGCCCAGGTCTGTCTCACTTTGAAGCCTGTGCTCCTGACCACCTGTGTGGCTATTTCTCCAGGAGGTTGTTTGTTAGACTGGGTGGAAGCAGGTCTCTTCCTCTGCGGGTCCTGATGTCAATCCCTCCTCTTGCTGACCGCTCTTCAGACTTGTGACAGCAGCCAGCGTTCTGTGAATTCTCCTCTTCTCCAGGCTAAATGTTCCCAGGACTTCCAAGATTCCTCAGATACCAGAAAGAGCCAGTCCCTCCAACATCCTGGCTGCCTGAACACACAGTGGTCGGGGGAGACAGTGTGGGGCACAGTCATTGTCTTGATTCAAATGGAGTTTACTGAAAACAAATAAAAGGTTTTCCTTTGACATGCTGTGCTCCACACTTGCACAGCTTGCTTTGTGAACTTAAACCTAAGAACTTACATTTTGTCTTTAATAAATTGCATCCTGATAGACTGAGCACAATGTTCTAATTTATCTTAGTATTTTCTAAAATTCAATTTTGGTACTCAGTGTATCTTCCACACTTTCGGCTCTGTTGTCTATGCAGCATTGCCTAGAGGAAAGAACGTAGTTTAAGGTCATATTAACTTGGATTGAAATTCTGGATATGACACCTACGAGCTGTACAACCTTGGGCAACCATGGCACTGAACGCTGCGACCTTCTTGTAATACATGGAGTGTTGTTTAGATGTAAGCTGTTCTTGAAGAGCTAAATGAGAGAAAACCCACGCCCCCTGGGGTTGGTCCCAGGAGTCTGAAGGAGGCGCTACAGTGGGATTGTAATTTAGGAAGAAAACCTAAGCAACTTGAGAGTAACCTGTGCAGAGAGTGACTGTGTGCCTGGAACAGATAGTTCAGTGCAGACCACAGAAAAAGGAAGCCAGAAGCTATCTATTTTAGGAAGAGAAACACTGTATCCTAGACAACAGAACCTTCTGGAACAGGCCTCACTGTGGCCTGAATAAAATAGCCCTCACCCCAATAGGTGCTGTCATACTAGGCTGCTATTGACTTCAATAGGGATAGCACCATGTTCAAGAGGCCCAAGAAGAGACCCAGAGCCAGCAAATGAGACACAGCGTTTGTTGGGGGAACTTACATTCAGGGATGGTCCAGTGGCAGCAGGCTGGACAGGGGAACCATTACCTCTCATAAAAGGCATGCAGTTTATGTAGCATTTTCACTTAGCACCCTCCCCCAGCAACCTGTCACAGGATGGGCCAGGGGCTCAGATGTTCCTCATAGGTAAGAAATGGACCTCCTGGTTGGCCACTCCTGGACTGCTTAGCTGAGAACTCTGAACATTCTTCTTACACCATGGAGTCATTCTCAGGGTGTGCTTGAGTTCTCGTTGTCAGGTGCATCTGCCATACAAGGGCCACCAATCAGCCAGTCGTCAGAACGGAGCAACACACTGACCTCTCAGGAGTGCTGATGGGAGTCGTGAGCATCTGATCACTGGAAATGAACGTCCCCCAATGGACACAATAACTGGCGCCTGGTACACACACTGCATCTCGTATGTTTAACTGCACACATACCCCTGACTCACACCACTCTGGAACAGGGACAGGGGTCTCCACACTCACCCCTGTGGGGCCTGCTGAGGGCACATTCTGCCTTCCTGTGTTGACATCCTGATCTCACCTTCATCTCTTTTTTGACCTGCAACTCGCTGCCATTTTCTAATCTGTAACAAAGGAGCACAACACCCTCTGTGTAGCTTCATCACAATGAGCGAGTAAACAACGTGCCTACAGTGACTATCCTGGTGCCTGCAACATCCCAGGCTCTCACCCCTACTGCCCCACACGCCCACCTCCCACTGCCACCACTCTTGCCCAAACTGAACAGGAACGAGCTGAGGGCCTCCGAGGGCACCATTCCAGTCCCCTTCCTAATGACAACAGCCCTCTACCCATGGTCCTATGAACACGGTCATTTTAGGCAGTCATTAACCCCCCTGTCTGCATTATTCCTTGGCCTGCATGGTTCTCAAGGGCACCAGGTTGAAGTCCCAATGAAGAGCATCTACACATTTCTCTGATTTTTCTAGCAAGTCTATCAAAAGTAAAAACTGGTTTAGATCGGCATGACATTTTTTTAAAATTTAAAGTGTATTTGCAAAACATCTCATTCAAAATCCATTACAGAATCTTTCCAGGATGAATGTCAACTCATAGAGTATGTAGAGTATGGCTTAAAAAGTGAACCCGGGAGGCGGAGCTTGCAGTGAGCCGAGATTGCGCCACTGCACTCCAGCCTGGGCAAAAGAGCAAGACTCTATCTCAAAAAAAAAAAAAAAAAAAGTCCTTTTTCTCCCTCTTTGAAAAATAGATCCATGTTTTTCAAAATCTGGCCTTTTCAGCCCTTTCTTATTTTCTGTGACCTTTCTCCAAAAATTCATGTCGGTTCAGTTATCTCAACTAGATATTCCAGCCTGTGACTCCTCAGGATGAAATTTGTCAAACTCAGGACATTTTAACTGTTTTAGAGCAGCTATGAACTCTACTAGAATCTCCTTAAAACTCCTTTTTTAATGATAAAGGAGAAAAGATAATGCCCCTAATATTCCATATTCCCACCAGATTTAACCACTGTTAGCATCTTGGCGTATTTGGCTTCCAGATTTTGTTGTTGTTGTTTTTTTGTAAGAAAAATCACTACATTGCTTTTATAAAAGTGATATATGTATAATAACATCAAGTACAAAAAAATGTAGTAAGTAGAAAGGTAACAGTTTTTAATCACGCCAATTCCACACTCAGAAATTGCTATTGTTACCATTAGTCTCAGACAGCTCACTGTGCATAAAAATAGAAGGCACTTAGAAACACTTCCATAAAAATGTAATCGGCCAGGCTGGGTGGCTCACCCCTGTAATCCCAGCACTTTGGGAGGCCAAGGCGGGCAGATCACAAGGTCAGGAGTTCGAGATCAGCCTGACCAACATGGTGAAACCCCATCTCTACTAAAAAAAAAAAATACAAAAATTAGCCGGGCCTGGTGGCGAGTGCCTGTAATCCCAGCTACTCAGGAGGCTGAGGCAGGAGAATCGATCCGGGAGGCAGAGGTTGCAGTGAGCGGAGATCACGCCACTGCACTCCAGCCTGGGCAACAGAGCGAGGTTCTGTCTGAAAAAAACAAACAAAAAAAATGTAATCAGGCTAAAACATCATAATTAATATACAGTAGTAAATGTATTTTTCCTTGAATTTAATAAAGTAAAATTAAACTGAAGGCATTTTTGAAACTCAAAAAAACTTCCTTTGCGGCAAGAGATATGATTTCCTAAAAATCACCCTCGATTTAAACAAAGAAATCGTGACAAACATTCAGATAGGTTAGGGTCATTACTGTTGGTTTCTCAAAGTCTATTTGCATGTCTACAGCATTTGTTGACTCTTGGCTTTTAAAGACAACATTAATTCCTTTCATCTTTCTGCCTTGTCTCCTGCCTGTGCCTCCTTATTTTTGTTACTCATACTCATATTTTACTTAGTGCAGGTTTGTGACGTTCATATTTATTGGTGACCACAGTGTTCTGTATTAGCTCACGGCAGCCTTCAATCATAATGCCTGCCCCCTGACGTGTCTGCAGATGGCTGCCTTGGTGCCTTTCTTCCCACCCGCGTGACTGCTGTGGTGCCCGGGACTGAGCTTCCTTAGAACTCCCCCCGGCACTGCTCCATTGCCTTCCAGCACTGAGTGCTGCTGTAGGGACACTGGAGATCAGATTTATTTATTTATTTATTTATTGCCCTTGTAGATGTTTTGGTTTTTCTGCCTGGTGTCTTGAGAATTTGTTCTTTTGTTCTTTATTTATTTATTTATTTATTTTTGAGAGGGAGTCTCACTCTGTTGCCCATGCTGGAGTACAATGGTGTGATCTTGGCTCACTGCAACCCTGCATCCCAGGTTCAAGTGATTCTCCTGCCTCAGCCTCCCAAGTAGCTGAGATTACAGGCATAGCCACCACGACCAGCTACTTTTTGTATTTTGGATAGAGACAAGGTTTCACCACGTTGGCCAGGTTGGTCTCGAACTCCTGGCCTCAAGAGATCCACCTTCCTCGGCCTCCCAAAGTGCTGGGATTACAGGCATCAGGCACCGCGCTCGGCTGAGAATTTGTTCTTTATCCTTGAAATTCAATAGCTTAACTATTGCTTGAGCCTTCTGATTCAAAATTTCCTAAAATATGGCATGTTCTTTTGATACAAAGGTGCTGTTCTTCTTCCTTTTCAGGAAAATTCTCTTGTGCTGTATCTCTGAATGTCTCCTCAATTCCATCTGTGAGTTCTCTGTCTCTATCCCTATGTGGATTGTCTTTGTCACCAGTATCGGTTATGTCGTCATTCTAGTTTAATTTTCTTGTCTTTTTCACTGGCTTTCTCTAGCACCATACCTGACCTCTCCACTTTGCGGGCAGTTCAGTTTCCATCAGTGTCTAGTTCTGTCTTTTGCTTTCCTGCTTGTTAATTAACGGGGAGGTTTTGATCCCCAGTTTGTTGCCTATGTCTGCAGTCTCTCTTTTTCTTACTGTGTATATTGTTTTCACTTATGACTATTTTGTTGACTTCCTATTCTTATTAAGTGATTTTCTTTGGAGTGAAGCAATGGTAAGGAGCTTACTTCTTCTCAAGTTATATTTTCTCTCGGGTTAAGTTCTGGTCTCTTCCTTCACTCTGCTCCCCTTCTTTTTTTTTTGTTTGCCAAAATGAGTTTGCAGGGCTGATCTGTTGGTCCTTCCTGTCTAATTCACACCTGCAACCTGACACAGTGTGAGTGGCTTCCTAACTCTCCTCCAGGTGCCTTTAAGTCCTTCTGAACTAGATGGCCAGGCTTTTAGGTTTTTTGCGTTCTTTCCAGTTGAGGGAATGGGAAGGTAGGAAGCGCTCAGCTGATACGCTGCATAGTTTTCTAAGAACCCCTGAGCTCTCCTTTCTCTTCTGAGATTTTGTGAAATCTCTAGTAATCACTTTACTGACATAAAATTTCATTTTTTCTTATTTATTTTTTTCTATTCTTTTTAGTCTAAAAATGTTTCCCCTTAACAAAAATGACATTCAAGTTAGAAGATAATGAATGTAACTTTATATTTGTTTTCTATTAGTATCCTGCTCCCAGCCACAAGCAGTAGGCTTCTCTCTTTATTGTCCTTTGTATTGCCTGATGACTTGTATTTACAGCCATACTTTTAGATTTTGCCTATTTGATCTATTCTTACAACTTCACATCACTTTCATGTATACACAACCCTTTAAAATCTCACTTCACCCGAGAGCGTCTTGCATAGCTCTGTTTAGTTCTTCAGATGCACTCTCCTTTTATCCTCAATAATAGAAATTGCAATTGCAGCAGGAACCATGTGTCTTGATATTTTTACACCACTTTGTAATATCTCATCTTTTAGTATCTCAGGTAATGCACACTGCCTTTCTAACATCTAGGGCAGAAGTGAAAGCAGGAACTTAAACAGATACTTGTACACCCATGTTCATAGATAGCAGTACTATTCACAACAGCCAAGAAGTGGAAGTAACCCAACTGTCCAACAATGACTAGATGAACAAAGTGTGGTATATATCTACAGTGGAGTAGTGTTCAGCTTTAAAAAGGAAGGAAATTATGACACAGGTGACAACACTGCTGCACCTTGAAGACATTATACTGAATAATGTCATTATACTGAATAAGCGAGTCACAAAAGAACAAATATTGTATGATTCCTCTGATATGAGGCTCCTAGAGCAGTCAAAAGAGAAAGGAAGTAGAATGCAGTCATAGATAGATATGTATATGTGTTAAATGCAGTGGGTGCATGGAATGTAGTAGAAAGTGGTCACAGAGAAAGGAGAACAGTGCTTTCCAGAGGCTGGGAGGTCGGGGAATGGAGAGTTATTGTTTAATGAGAAGAGCCTCAGTTTTGCAAGATGAAAAGGGTTCTGGAGATGGATGGTGATGATGGCTAAACAACAAGTAAATATATTTAATGCCAGTGAACTGTACACTTAAAAAACAATTAAAGTGGGCCTGGTGCAATGGCTCACACCTGTAATCCCAGCATTTTGGGAGGCCGAGGTGGGTGGATCACCTGAGGTCAGGAGTTCAAGACTAGCCTGGCCAACATTATGAAACCCCGTCTCTACTAAAAAAAATACAAAACTTAGCCAGGCATGGTGGCGCACGCCTGTAATCCCAGCTACCAGGGAGGCTGAGGCAGGAGAATCACTGGAACCCAGGAGGCAGAGGCTGCAGTGAGCCGAGATCACACCACTGCACTCCAACCTGGGTGACAGAGCAAGACTCCGTCTCAAAAAAAAAAAAAATTGAAAAAAATAAATAAAGGAAAGAAGAAAACTTCAGCACAGCCCCGTGAGTGGTCAGGGTGAACACTCCCTGTGGGCAACTGGGGGGCAGCTGCTCTCTTCAGCTCGGGAACTTCCCCAGGCCCAGTGCTTCTCTGATCTGGGCTGGGGCAACTGCAACAAGCTCTGGCTGGTGCTGGTTGGTGGACCACACTTTGAGTAGCCAGAGTCTAGGCTCTGCGTTCAGCTTCTTTGTTCACTGGACTTCCCTGGGGCCCATAGCTTGCCTTGTACCTGGACTCTCCCTCCTAGCCAGCCCTGCTCTGTGGATGACTCAGTTGGACAGACTTTCTGGCTTTGATTTTATTTTCTCCCCCAAGATGCTATCTGTTAATCACTTCCTTGGGCAACATGCTGCAGCCATGAGCAAGCAGTGGCCACCTCTGTCCTGCCCAGGGTCCCGCCCCTCCTCCCGCCTACACACTTGTCTGGGAGGGGCAGTGCCAGGGCAGGTGCTCACACAGGTACCATGGGATCATGCACGACAGGGCACTAGCCAGACTGAAGGGCCTACGTCTGCTTCCTGGAGGAAGTGCTCTCCTGCCTAAGTGCCGCACTGGGTCAGTGCCAGCCTGGGGAAGAACAGAGACAGCCCCAGAAACAGTCAGAGGGACAGGAGGTGGCACGCACTGTGGAGTGCCTATAGCACTGTGTACAGGCAGGATGCAAAGGGGACAGTGTGGGTGGGGACAGTGTTGGTGTAGAAACGGCAGGGAGGTCAGATTGCAGGCACAGAGGGCCTCGGCCATCTCGAGAGCCCAGAATTCCTCCCTGAGGTGATGGCACTTGGGGAAGTCGGTCATGGAAGGATTTTAAGAAAGATGTGAAAGGGGCAGTTTTCTATTTTCAGAAAACCATTCTGGGCCAGTGGAAGATGGGGTACACAGGGCCACACCTGGGGGGAGGGAGATTGTAAGAGTCTGGGCTTGGTGGCGGGGAACAATGGAGAGAATGGCCTGGGATGTATGAACATGGCAAGTCTCCCTTGCTGGACAGTGGGTTTTGCCTATGGTGGGCAGAAGGTGAGATCATCCTTTGAAAAATGCCGCTTCATAGTGTTCTCCCAGCTGTGGGCCTTCACTCATTGGAGGGTCAAATAATCAATGTATTAGGTTGCAACCAGCATTTCATTTACATGAAATAGAATCAGCCAGGAAATCTCAAAGTACACCACAAGCAATAAGGGTGAGTATTGCTTTTTGTTTTACATTCACATACACATATGTTTAGAAGTTTGCAAGCTGCTGCATTCAGGGTCATACTACCGCTGATGGAGCTGAGCATGGAGAAGATGCCCTGTGGGCGGCTATGGCAGCCACCTGCCCTCCAGCCCCCGGGAGGTGGTGCATGCCCCGGGACTTCTGTACACACAGGACAGGAGTGTCCAGGCAAGAATGGAGTCACTGCTTGGGGTGCAGGCACCCAGAGGGTCAGGGTGATGGTGGTGTTTGTGTGTGTGTATGTGTGTGTGTGTCAGGGCTGTGCTTTTTGGAGGAAAACAATGAAGGACACACACAGGAGACAGTGACCAACACAGTAGAGAAGTAAAGCAGTCAGAGCCAGAAGAGGCCGACCCTGTCAGAGCAGCAGAGACCTCTCACTGAAAACAGCCTGTCCTCATTTCCGCACCCAGAAAACCTGCCAAGAGCCACTCACATATTTCCAAGCTCCTGGGAGTTGCCTAGAGAGTGAGAGCAGCCCCGTGCACCCTTGATTCCCCACCCAGGCATCTGTGGAAGGCACAGGAGCCACCCACAACCCGCCTCAGCAGTGCAGCACCAGGAAACGGATGGAATGCGTCACACAGGGGGAGGCTCTGCCCCACACCAGCACTTTCTGGCTGGGAACCTCCAGCAGGTTGCATCACTCCTCTGAGCCATGGGTTCTCATCTCTAATTGGGGTAATTATAAATGGGTTGTTGTGAAAGAGTGTTGCAAATGTTGCAAAGCACAATAGCCTTGGAGTTGTTATTATTATTATTAATCCTAATAACAGCCTTGCCAGGCAGGCAGGGCACGTAGTCATTCACATTTTAAAACATGGAGAGAGACTCAGCAATATTGGAGAGATTCATTTGGTGTTACAAGCTGCCTGGGGAGTAGCAAACCAGAACCCAGGTCTTCCCACCCACAGCTTGGTGCTGTTTTCCTGTAACACAACCAGGGGAAGCTAGTTGATAATTTAAATGTAACCAAAAGCTATGATGATTAGATCTTTTCTTCTATCCAAAACCTTGATATACTTGGAGCAATGTGCTCAATTTCCTTCCGTGATGGTTTTCCCATTGAAACTATATAGGTTCCTACAGCACAATGCCTGGGAAGACCAAAGAGGAAATTGAAGATAATACACAAACAAGTCTGCTCCTGGTGGATAGCATCACTCACTATTATTATTAACTTTGTAAACTTCTTTTTCAGAGATATTTCTAAGTCCTTGGGCCAAGTGATGCCATAATTATATACACATATTTATAATAATATAATTTATATATACAAATATATTTATAATAATATTTATAATATTTATAATATAATTTGTATATATAAATTATATTATAATAATATTTATAATAATATAATTTGCACATATAAATTATATTTATATTATATATTGTAAAATAGTATATTCTTATATCTATATATATTATACTTATATATATATTTATTTATACTTGAATTTTGCTCCAGCTTCTACAGAGTGAAAAAGGCCTGTGTTTTATGAAATTCCTTTCTAGCTGAGTGAAGTAGGGGCAGTCACTTATCTGGGCATAATGCTGGGTACACAGTAGGTGCTCAATAATATTTATTGAGTAAATAAATAAAATGAGGGATTTAGTACAGCTGGGTCTTGTTAGCTTTATATTTATTTATTTATGAGACGGGGACTTGCTTTGTCAAGGCTGGAGTGCAGTGCCATGATCAGAGTTCACTGCAGCCTTGACCTCCTGGGCTCAAGCGATCCTCCCACCTCAGCTTCCCAAGTAGCTAGGACTATGGGTGCATGCTGCCACGCCTGGCTGATTCTTTTAAAATTCCTTTTGTAGAGATGGAATCTTGCTATATTAGGATATGGATATGAAACTGGAAGTCATACAATCTAGATTCTATCAGTGGCCTCCTACTAGTTGTACAATCCCTGTTTCTTCATTGAAACTCTGTGGGCTTCTGGAGGTTTGCCTATAAATGAAAGGGTTGGACCAGGTCAGGGACAGCCAGTAGGGTTCCACTCAAATGCCAGCTGCAGTCAGTTGGCATGGCTGGTGGAGGAGCACTCTGGGCTGTGGTCAGCCTCCAAGGATGAGACCTGGAGGGAATAATGCTGTCCACGTGAGAACTGGCCCCGGGGGTGGAAGGTTACACTCTAGACACTTGCATTGCTGGACTGACTCATCTCTAAACCCTTTTCATTTTATGAACCTGTAACCAAGAAGGGTTCTTGGATCAGGCAAAACTTAATTTTAGAATGAAGTTGGGTAGCTCTCTGCAATTTCTGTGTTTTATGTCAGAAAGCTTTTTTCCTGTGATCCTGGGACACAAGAAATAAGAAATCAAAGAGCTGTATGTTGGGTGTAACCAACATTAGTTTATGGGCTGAGAAATAAATCTCTCTGGAAGTTCTCCCAGCATCTCTGGGAAGATTACTTAGTGCAGTATTATTTCTCCCATTTTGTAGAGAGAGGATCTGAGTCACAACAGGTAGAATTATCTGCCTTAGGTCATTTGTAGGGCTACACATATAATTTAGGTTACTTAACTCACTTGTGTTTTCTTTCCCAGCAAAAGGAGCCACGGCTCATCCCGCGCGTTTCTGAGGTCAGCCTTCACGCCTCGCCCTGTCCGTCCTCCTCACTCTCCCCGTGGGCCTCCATCCTGGCCGAGGTCGTAGATGTGCTGTCACTGGCAAACATTCACGGTAACCTGGCCCCCAGGAAGGGCTTAGTTTAGTCCATGTCACCACCCCATGGCTCTCACCCCATTAAAACTTGTTTCCATTTAGAAGCATTAGCTGAACTAACCCAGCAACCTCCTAACTCCATGTTCCTTCATGCAGCCATCCTGGTGAACAAGCAACTTGTGAGCAAATGTCTATTAAACGGGCTAAGTTCCATTTCCCCAGCCACTTTACATGTCAAACTGATGCTGTGGTCCCTGGGGAGTGATTTGTCACCCAGAACAGTCACCCTCTAAAATGTGCAAATGCTGGTCAGGTGCAGCGGCTCACGCCTGTAATCCTAGCATTCTGGGAGGCCAAGGTGGGTGGATTGCATGAGGCCAGGAGTTTGAGACCAGCCGGGACAACGTGGTGAAACCCTATCTCTAGTAAAAATATAAAAATTAGCTGGGCATGGTGGCACACAGCTGTAATCCCAGCCACTGTGAGAGGTGAAGCCAGCTGGACTTCCTGGGTCGAGCAGGGACTTGGAGAACTTTTCTGTCTTACAAAAGGATTGTAAAACACACCAGTCAGCGCTCTGCAGCTAGCAAGAGGTTTGTAAAATGCACCAATAAGCACTCTGTAAAAATGCACCAATCAGTGCTCTGTAGCTAGCAAGAGGTTTGTAAAATGCACCAATCAGCACTGTGTAAAATGGACCAAACAGCACTCTGTAAAATGGACCAATCAACACTCTGTAAAATGGACCAATCAGTGGGACTCTAAAAGTAACCACCAGTGGGGGGATTGGCAAAAGGGCATTCTGATAGGACAGAAACAGGACATGGGAGGGGACAAATAAGGGAATAAAAGCTGGCCACCCCAGCCAGCAGCGACAACCCGCTCAGGTCCCTTTCCCCGGTGTGCGACGTTTGTTCTTTTGCTCTTTACAATAAATCTTGCTCCGGCTGGCTCTTTGGTTCTGCGCCATCTTTAAGAGCTGTAACACTCAACAGGAAGGTCTGTGGCTCCATTTTTGAAGTCATTGAGGCCAGGAACCCTCCACGAACCCACCGGCAGGAACCAACTCCGGACACAACTGGAGAGGCTGAGGCACGAGAATCACTTGAACTCAGGAGGCAGAGGTTGCAGTGAGCTGAGATGGTGCCACTGCACTCCAGCCTGGGTGACAGAACGATACACTCTCTCCAAAGAAAAAAAAAAAAGGCGGGGGGCAGAGGCCCCCAAGATAACATCCCTAGAAGCTGCAATGCCACACAGAGGTAAGGATGCAGGCCTGGAGTTGGATCTGGACTTCAGTCGTATTTTTGCTGTTTATTGGCCGTATGACTTGGTTTCCTTATGAGTAAAATAGGCACAATAAGGATGGTTGCAGGGAATAAAGGACAGAAGGTTCAGAAAGTACTTGTTATAATGCCTGTGCTATTATAGGGAGCTAAGAAGTATTTGTTTTCTCCCCCGTTAAAAAAAATGGCACAAAATAAAAACGTCACAATGTCATAAACCAACATTTCCCAAGGTTAAAAATACTGAAGCACTCATGTTTTGTGTGTGTGTGTGTGTGTGTGTGTGTGTGTGTATGTGTTGGTTGTTTAGCATCACACAGAGGCCTCCAGAGTCCTTCAGAGCTGGTCGAGAAACTGGGTGACAGGGCCCAAAGGGAACTGTCACTGAGGAAAAGCCTTTTTAATAAACCACCCTAAATCCAAATCAGTATGTTAAATAAGAGGTAAACAGTGTTAAGCCAGGAGTGGCGCTAGAAATTCTTTTAATTGTTTAAACGCTCCACTTAGATGTAATTAATGGAAAGCAGGAAATGTTGCAACCTGAACAGGGAGACAGGATCCTGCTCTTGCCTGGGACGGACACCTGAGCCCAGTGCAGAGAAAAGTTCTGAAGAGTCCGGCGGCCCTTCTGCTGCGCTCCTACCTGTCCTGGGGCAGGGATGAGGGCCAGCTGTCCTAAGAAGTGGTCTAGGTGGCCTGAGCAGTGTGACCCCTGGGATGAGGGAGTGAATATGGCAGCCCAGGGCCCCTGTCTGGGGACTGGCAATAGGAAGCCCAGAACTCCTGGCTGAGGCCAAGCCTCTGTGAGGGTGGATGGAAAGAATCCAGGCCAGGAGGAGAGCGGTCCAGGCCAGGCTGCACCCCTGACTCGTGGTCACCTTGTCGCTCTGCTGTTTCCTCCTCTGTAACAGGAAGGCTTGGATTAGGTGGACTTTAAGAATGCTCTGCATGAAGATTTTGTGGGGTTTCCACAGCCCCCAACCTTCCCAGTGACCCAAGTTTTGTAGAGACAATCGGGGGGTTCTCTGTGTCCCTGCCAGTGGCCTCTGTCCTCATTTTTGCAGAGGAGTCCGGATCTGTTCTACTTCAGCCCTCATCTGACAGGGCAGCAGCAGCTTCATCTCATCAGTTAGAACATGCCCTATCCTGAACTCTCTCTCTTGTGAGCGTCGTGGGGGCAGGCGGGGCAGTTCACAAAAGTAATTTTGGTGCAAAAGTAATTGCAGTTTTTGCCATCAAGAGTAACGGCAAAAGCCTCAATTAAGTAAGTGCATCAACCTAATACCTCTTTTGAAGATGAAAAACTGACGCTTGGAGTTTTTCCAATTATACAAGCTTTGCATTTAATGAGTTCTCAATAACAGTTGACCTTCTAACTGAAAGAAATGGAACTCTGTAGGTGAACAAACAAAAATCACGTCTTCGTCGAATGTATTGGAGGAGCTGAAGAAAGGCTGCCATGAATGCCCATGCCTGCTAGGCTACTGTAAGCAGCTGCAGTCACAACTTGATGCTGAAAATTAGGTTGGCGTGCTCTGGAGAGCAATTTGATCTGTGTATCAAGAGCCTTAAGCCTTTGACTTGGTAATTCCACTTTCTGAATCTACCATAGGAAAGAATGGAACTTCTGACAGATTTCATAGAAAGCTCATTGCAGTAGCATGTTTTCTAGGGTACATCAGCAGATCCCATCAGAAGGACCCTGTGCCCTGAATCCTGAGAGGTCTGAGAGGACCAAGCTTCCCAGTGCCCTGGTCTTTGCCTACAACTGCAGGGAGAAGGGGACTCACAGTGACACCAGACAGGTCCTGAACGCTGGGGGAGGGAGCTCTAGGGCCTCAGTGACCTTGCTGCCTCTACTGCCCTCGGCAGTAGACAACTATCAGGACAGAGAATGGTTTAACTGATCAGATGAATCTGCTGCTGCCTTGTCAGATGGGGGCTAAAATAGAAATAAGTGTGATAAGAAAAGGAAAGTTCTATTTCTCACTCCTAAGCTGTAGGCTGCAATTCACGTTGCTACACTTGAGATATGATGTTGCATGGAAAAAGAAAAGCCTGAGAACTTAACATGATATGAGCTCAATGTGTAAACAACATACACACACATACTTAGAACAAAGACTGGAAGAAAATTCATTTTTTCATTCAACATATATTTGTTCCACATGTACCAGAATGTTGCCTGCAGTTATCACTGGTGGCAGGATTATGTGAGACTTATTGTCTTTTCTTATCTTTATCTTTTTAATATTTTCTAACCTGAAGATATATTACTTATGTAATTACAAAAAATTCAAATCATTTAAACATTTTAGTAATGTTAGTCTTTATTCAGCTATGTGTGGTTGATTTCTTAAACCCATATAAAATTTGTTTTATGAGAGACAGAATGTATCTTATTTTTCTCAAATATTTTCATGTAGAAAACTTACATAAAACAAGACCAAATGCCAGAGGTTTCAAACTTCTAATCATATGTGTGGTGCTAATGTGGGGCTATACGTCTAATCATATCTGTGGGGCTAATGGATGCCAAAAGTAATAAATTACATTATTTCAAATACACTGTTATTCCTTTGTTGACATGGGTCATTACAGCCTGAAAGTTGGTGTCCCTCCAAAATTCATATGTTGGTATGTAAACCCCAAAGTTATGGTATTAAGAGGTGAAGCTTTTGGAAGGTAATTAGGTCATAAGTGCTCTGCCCCCGTAGATGGGTTTAACTCCCTTTAAAAAGGGCTTGAGGGAGTGAGTTTACCCTTCCATTTTTTCTGCCATGCGAGGACACAGTGAGAAGGCGCCCGCATATTGGAAGGAGAGAGCAGCCCTCACTAAACACCAATCTGCGAGCACCTTGATGTTAGACTTCCCAGCCTCCAGAACTGTGGGAAATAAATTTCTATTACTTATAAATTACCCAGTCTAAGGTATTCTTGTTATAGCAGCCCAAACAGACGAAGACATGGATCAGTAATGACTGATTTATTCTAGCAGCAATGCTTCAGCTGAAAAAGAAACGTATTTCAGAGTCAGTCACTTGAATTTGAACACAATGTTTTCATTGACAACCATGAGATCTATCACCTCATCTCAGTTTGCTCACTGGTCATGCGAGAAAAAAATAACGATGTAAATTACTGTGCAAATTCTTAGTTATTTTCTCTACATCTTCTCTTCAAAATCTCCATTAAGATTATATTATACATATACTTCTGTAATAATATATCCATAACATTCAGGAAAATGTGGACACTTTAGTCAAAAGGTTGTAAATATTTACATTATTATTACTTGTGCTTATTGAGTGAGCAAAAGTTTCACTAGGATTCTAGCATAGACCTAGCAGGGCTTCAGGGATGGACAAGAAAACGAAGGAGAAGTGGGACGTCGACTTCTCAGCTCAGGCATGCATCACTTGTGACCTGCCATAAAGGGCAGCTATCTAAGAGCTGTGTGCCTCTGAGGCCCAAACGATACCATGAAGAGGTTCAAATGTCATTTATTCCTTCAGTGAGAATTTAGTGCATCCTCTGTGGAAAGCATATGGAATGATGGGGACAGGGAGTTTAACATTAGCTGGTCTCTGCTCTCACCCGGCTTCAGGATCAGTGGGACAACTAGTAGGGATCCGGGTGACTCCCTGCGTGTTCTGCCGCCTGACGGTGGGAACGCAGCAGAGGCGCCTGCCCAGGCTGTTTTCCAAATGATTAGTCAGCTATTTTGCCACCATGTATTTGGTGTTTTAAATGCCGTTATAATAACTGAATTATGATACGTATCTTAATTTGTTTCCTGAATTTCTTATTCTGATCTGTCGTGCGTCATCTGTTTCATTATGGCAGCTGTACATCATAAAATAGTATTTTTCATTAAAATATTGGCTTGAATATTCTTATATTTACTAGTACAATTACAATTTAAATCTAGAATCACATTACAAAATCATTCATCCCATTGGACTTTTTATTGGAACCACATTTAAAAAGTATAGGTTATCTGGGAAGGTTTCTATCTTTGCCAAAATCAAGCTTTTTAACCTAGGAAGGCAGAATATGTTGACTTGTTCAAGGCTTCTTAAGGTTGATCAAGGTAGACATGACTTTTTACAATCTAGTGGGAAGACTGACTGTACAAAATAATTTTAATAAAGTGCGATGTGCTGATAGGGGAAGTGTTAAAATGTCCATTGGACTTTGCAGATCACCAAATCATTTGTATAATCACAAACGTATCACTAAACACACATGTGCATACACACTCACATGCTCACATGTTCATGTTCACACATGCACACATTCACATGCTCACACTCATGCTCACACACACAGGCACACACACGTTCACTCACATGCTCACACATGCACGTACATGCTCATGCACTCAAGCTCACACACACATGTGCACTCATGCTCATTCATGCACACACACGGTCACTCACATGCTCAAACACATGCTCACACACTGATGTTCACACATGCACACACGTGTACACACATGCTCACTAATGCTCACACATGTGCTCACACATGCTCACATACTCAATGCTCACATGCATGCACACTCATGCTCACACACATTTGCAAACACATGCTCACACACGGTCACACATTCATGCTCACACATGCTCACATACTCATATTCATGCTCATGCACACTTTCTCACACATACTCATACATCCATGCTCGCACACATGCTAAACACATGCACACACACACTACACACATGCACACACATTCATGCTCATACACATGCACATACACTCATGATCATATGCACACGTGCTCACACTCTTGTCACACACATGTTTACTCACATGATCACATTCTTACAGGCTCTCATGCTCACACACTAATGGTCACACGTGCTCACACACATGTTCACACACATGTTCTCACACACAAATGCTCACACACAAATGCTCTCACACACTTGCTCACATACTTGCTCACACACATTCATGCTCACACACCACACCATTGCATGCTTCAGCCGTTGCCCGTGCTATTTCCTCCCTTGGAAAGCCCTCTACTGTGAGCCCCTTACCTCCCAAACCTCTCCCTGGCCCCCATGTTGTCTATGTGATTTCTTGCCATTTAAAAATCTACCCAGGTGTCAGTGCTTGGGCACTTCCCTCACACCTCTCACCCAGTTCATCCTCCCTTGCTTGGTGCTATTTCTGCCCTTGTCCATATCCCCACCACAGCATGCACTTTGGATTCCAAGCACTCTCCTCGAGTGTGACCCCGAGGCCCTCTGTGGGCTCTTGGAGAAGGGCAGAGCTGGGTGTGCCGGGGCGCGGCACGGGCCTGATGCCCTGAGGTTGTTTGTTGTGCTGGGCTGGAGGCATTCGAAGAAACGTCCAAGGAGGCTGCTAGACTCAGTTCTTTCTTTCTGTTTTCCCTCCACCTCCTCTGCTAGTGGAAGCTCCACGTCTCCCAGGCTCGTGAGCTGGCAAACACCCCACTTGCATGGTTCGGTGTTGTCGTTGGCGGCAGGCGTACGTGGAAGGCCAGTTACAGAGGGTCTCTAGGGCTGATGCATTTCACAACACACCAGCCTCTGACACTCCACGCTCTGCTTTTCTTCCAGAACCACTCCCTTTGCAAAACTCTGTTTCAAACAAAAAGAGCACGAAGAGGCTGACCCTGCCTTCCTTCAGCCAAGCTCCCCTCTCCACAGGTGCACAGCAAGAGCCCTTTGTCTGTGATGGGACAGGCCTGGGCTCCAGTGAGCAAGACAGGCACTGTGGGCCCATCCAAATATTAACTGTGGACACTGTCCTACTTTGAAAACATGAGACTCTGTACTGAGAGCCCTGCCCTCCAGAGAACACAATTACTTCTGTTTTTCTTTCCCTAGTGGAAGGAGGCTTGACACTGGTGGTGGCCTTACCTTTACAATACTCAGGGTTTGGGAAAGTCAGGGCCTAGGGCTGCTGATCTCCAGGCACTGTCTGCTTTCCATCTATCCTCTCTGCCCGGTCCCTGAATAGCAGGAGGGAGACAGGAGAAATGGGAGCTTGAGTGCCCTCAGGGTCCACGGGGGATCCCTGAAGGCCTAGAACACCAGGGGTCTGGGCTCCACCCATGATGCATCATGCCTTTGGGGGAAGATTGCCCTACACTCATGTCAAATAATAAGTTTTACTTCCTGTACCTGGTGTTAGGTTGTTTCCAAGATGCAGCTGTCACCTGTGACTAAGATCAATATTTTTCACGTCACTATCTGATCATACAATGGTCAATTTATCGATTTAGAAAGTTGTTGCACAATGAGGCAACAATGAGTCATGACTTAAAAAAAAAATGGATCTAACGGAAGCTAGATTGTGGCTTATCACCTTTGATTGTCAGTTTCTTGGGCCACATTTTATGCCAAATTGACCACCGTGTCAAGAGAGGCCAGATTCCAACTCAGCTCGGTGTGTAGTGTTCATGGAATCTCAGCGCTCATCAGGCGCTGCTGGGGCTGGGCCTCGGGGAGGGGCAGGCTCCTGTCAGCACAAGTCACCAGTACAGGTTTTAACTGGCCGGTCTGGGTTGCTTTTACCACTGGAGCAGTGGGGCGAGAAACTATTTTACAGTGTTTCTAAAACCTCTGTGAGCTAAAAGTAGAAGCAACCCAAATGCCCCTCACCTGATGAATAAACAAACACAGTGTGGCATCCTCGTACAACGGAGTATTATTTAGCCATAGAAAGGGATGAAATAGTCATGCTGGATACAGTATGGATGAGGCTTGCAAACATGATGATAAGTGAAAAGAAGCCAATCACAAAAGGACAAATAATGTATGATTCCATTTGTAAGAAATGTGTAGAATAGGCACAGCCATTGAGACAGAAAGTAGGTCGGTGGGGGATGGGGAAAAGGGGAGAATGGGAAGTGGCTGCTCGCAGTTATGAAGTTTCTTTGTGGAGTGAGAAAAATGCTTTAAAATTGATTGTGGTTATGGTTGCACAATTCCGCAAATATCCTAAGAACCACTACACTGCAGACTTTGAAAAGGTGAATTGTATAGTATGTGAATCATATCTCAGTGAAGTGTTTCTTTAAAAAACCCACATAGGTTTTATTGTATATACAGACCCATTTAAAACAATTAATATAATCCCATTTAATGTAATCAAGGGATGCCTTTTTAAATGAACGCTTTTATGTTTAGTTTGTGGGAAAGTAAATTTCTTCCCATTACATCTTAGATTCACCCACTTGGTCAGAAGTGGGGTGGTAGACGTGGTTAAGGGTGTGAGATCCCAGGACTTTAAACCATAGTAACTGTTTCCTCAGAGGGCCAAAGCGGGCAAGAGAGAACAGCCACGGCCTCACCCCCAGCACAGGCACCGGCCTTGGTTCTCATGTCACAGGCAGGAGACTTTCTTGGTGGTAACAGGCCCTCGAGTGCCTACAGCCAGGATTCCTCAGAAAAGCCAGTGAACCACACACAGCAATGCTTCTCCAGCACCTGGCAATGTGGAGGAAGCACAGAGAACTTGAAGTTCTTGCTGAGAGTCACTACGGACCACTGTCATTGCCCACTTGACACGTTCCCATGTCAGCCCTGCTCTTTCCTCACACTCTGAGACCTCCACCCATCCTTACTTTCTGCTGTTGATCTGAACCCACATCTGTTGACTGGAATCCCTGTTTCCCCACCTCCTGTCTATTCACCGTGCTGCGTTTCCCCTGCTCTCCATCCTCCTGTAGGGTGGGGGGGTGGCATATCCTGGCTCCTGTCAGAGAGCCCCTCTTGCCACCTCTTTGAGGACCTGCACCTGCAGGAAGCCCACCCCCCTCCCTCTCCTGCACTGTAAGACTCTGTGTGCTTGGGAAGATTGGGAATAATGTATAATGTGCTCCAGTACATGGCACCTGCTATGTCTTTAAACTCCCCATTGATCCCAATCTTTTACCTCCCTTACTATATTTCTGTCCCCCCACCTTGAGAGATAGTCCCAAAAGAACTGCTTGTAATCACTGCCTCCACTTCTTCCTCTCCTGTTCCTGCCACATCCCATCATCACTTCTCCATCCTCATTTTATTTGACCTCTTGGCACAGTTAGCAGTTGGCACAATCAGCCACTGTCTCTTTCTTGACCCACTCCTTTCTCTTTGTTTCTGTGACACCATACCCTCCTGGTTTTCTTTTCCCCCTACTTACCGCTGCTTCCTGGCCTCTTTACTCCCTCTCCTCCCCGAGCCTGGCCTCTAAATGCTGGAGTACCCAGGCTGGTCCTGAGCCTTCCCTAAGGCTTTGCAGTTTACACTCTCACTGTTCACCTGGTTTCTGGTAATCGGGGCCTTCAGTTTTCATATCTGTATGTGGACAGGCTAGGAGGTAGTGGCCCAAATAAGATAGAATGGTGTACGTTTTTTTGGGCAAACCTGAGAATGTTCAAAGAATGGCATCCTCTGTGAAAAGCAGGGCTAGAAAAATACACAAAGGAAAATGACAAAGCTTTCTTGGCCTGAGAGTCTAGAAGACTTCAAAATAAATGTATTTTAAATGATTAAGAGTATAATGAAAGGAAATGAAACTGAAACAAATTACTAAATCTCTACCTCTAATAAAAAGAATAGATTTGAAAAATACTCAACTAGAACTTCTAGAAATTAAAAACATAATAATTAAGATGAAAAACTCTTTAATGAATGTAAACAATGGATTAGTACAGTTGAAGAGCCAATTTTGAACTGCAAGATAAATAAAAGGAAATTACTTCAAAATTAGCACTGAGAGATAAAAAGATGAAAAATAGGAAAGAGGGGTTAAGAAACATGGAGGGTAGAATAAGAAGGTCCCACATATGTTGAGAAGGAGAAAACAGAAAAGAAGAATATTTAAAGAGCAAGTAAACGAGAATTTTCTAAAAGTGAGGAAAGATGTAAATTCTCAGATTCCAAGGTCACAAGTCTGAAGTAGGATAAAAATAAATAAATCCACACTGGACACATCACAGTGAAACTGCAGAACACCAAAGAGACACACATGATCATAAAAGCAGCCATAAGGCTGGGCACGGTGGCTCACCCCTGTAATCCCAGCACGTTGGGAGGCTGAGGTGGGTAGATCATGAGGTCAAGAGTTTGAGACCAGCCTGGCCAGCATGATGAAACCCCATCTCTATTAAAAAAACAAAAATTAGCCAGACGTGTTGGTGGGCACCTGTAATCCCAGCTACTCGGGAGGCTGAGGCAGGAGAATCACTTGAAACCGGAAAGTAGAGGTTGTAGTGAGCCGAGATCGCACCACTGCACTCCAGCCTGGGCAACAAGAGCTAAACTCCATCTCAAAAAAAAAAAAAAAAAAAGCAGCCACAGAAAAAATGTGCACAATCTACAAAGAAATTACAGTTATACTGACTTCTTAAAAAGCAACAAGAGAAGCCAGAAGACCATAGAAAAATAGCTTCAATGAACTGAGAGAAAATAATTGTCAACCTGGTATTGCACATTAAGTTTAAATATCATCCAGGAGTAAGGACTTCTATATCCGGGTTCCTACTTCACAGCACCCTATTATTTGAAAGAATAATAGGGATCTCAGACTTAACATGGTCAAAATAAGAAGTCTTATTTTTTCCTCCAAATATGATCCTTAATTTACTTCTACCTCAGTCTTCCTCATCTCAGTAAATACTTTCACCATCCACTAAGTTGCTCAAGCCAAAAATGAGTCATCTTTGGTTCTTCTCATTTTTTCATTATTTCTCCACATCTAGCTCATCAGCAAGTCCTATGATTTTATCTACAGAATGCCTTGTGAACCTGTCTGTTTCTCTCCATCCCCATTGCTACCATCCAAGTCCAAGCCCTCCATAGTTTCTCTACCTGACCTTTCCTGCAGATATCATCTCTCTTATACCTCTATGAACTATTCCCTACACAGAAGACAGAGGATCTTTTAAGTTATAAAATATTCTATATTATTAACGTTACATACATTATATTTTATAGTTTGCAAAGCATAATAATAAAATAACACTTGTGAACTCACCCCACAACTGAAGAATTAGCAGAATGTTCCTGAAAATATTAAATCTGAGTGTGTTACTCCCCTGCTTACAACCTCTAATGGCTTACGTTACTCTTGAAACACAATCCTAACTCCTCACTTCACCAGACTCCTTCTCTCCCTGCCTCTCTATGTTCTCATCATATCAACTTTTCTATTTCTAGAATATGCCCAGGACCTTTGCACTTGCTGATGCTTTGCCCTAGACCTTCAGCGGGATGGCTCTTTGTGTCATTCAGGTCTCACGTCAAATATCACCTTCCCAATGAGGCCTGCCCTGACCATCTTTCCGCATGATTCATGTTTCATTTTCTTCACAGTATGTATTACCATCCAAAGGTATCAAACTCATTTTGTGGTTTGTTTCCTGTCTCCCTCTTATAAGCTCCATGAGAACAGACACCTTGTCTGTCTCATTATTCCCAGGTTTACCCTTAATGCCTAAAACAAAGTCTGTTCTCAGTAAACAGTTGTTGAGTAAATAGGCAAGCCAGCACAGCTGAACTAAGTTGTAAATAGTGAATTGTGGTCAACACTCCCTTGTTATTAGACTCTTCTTTGAGCTCTTTGTTGTAGAGCTCATGTTATTCTTCTATGAAAATTTCATCACAGTGATTGCTCCCAGAATCTTTAGAAACCTTACAGCCGGCATATTATTCCAGCGTCCCTAAATCTACCTTGGTTTGGAGCATTGGAGAAAACTTCAGATTTGCAACCAAAACCTCATCTCACTCTGGAGAGAGCTAAGCCCTTGGGCTGTATTCTCCTTAAAAAGTGACTGCTGGGAAAGTGACCCAGCACTATTTTCCCCTGATTTCTCTAATGAATTTAGCCAGATTATAAGGTTCTAGATCATTTTGTGTGTTTTCCCATGGGTTGTTAATAAAGCACACATGACGTTTCTACTTACATGCTTGCTTAAACTATAGGTAATTTTAGATCATGAGAAAATCTCATGTTGCCCAACCACTTCTAAGAATCCTATGCAATGGCCTGGGGTTCCATGCCTCTTCCATAAATCCATTTCTGTATTGAGCACCTACCACATGCAAACACCGGGGCTATATGCTGGGAATAATACTCCAGTGGTTCTCAGACATCAACCTGCATGCCAGCTACCTGTGGTGTTGATTAAACATGCAGACTTCTGGGCTCTAGCTTCACTTTGGTAAGTTTCAGGTAGGGCCCAAGATTTGTGCATTTTCACTCATATCTCATCTAACACAGGAGGTCTGCCAAGCACACTCAGACAAACACCTCAGGGGAATTGGCTGGCATTTGTAAATGTATGGGAAACACAGCCCAATTCTCATGTCGTATACGAATACCTATCATCGCCTCCAAAGCAAAACTCTTATAAAACACTGGGGCTCCAAGATTGCCCAAATGGTGGGCATCAGTTCTCTTTTCCCAGCACCACTGCTTATGAAAAATTGCACTCTACATAGCCAATCATTCTTAAAAAATTAGATTGCTACAGATGTAGCAAATGGCCAAAGTGCCTTTTTAAATTAATAGAGATAGATGATAGATAGATAGATGATAGATAGATAGATAGATAGATGATAGATAGATGATAGATAGATGATAGATGATAGATAGATAGATGATAGATAGATAGATAGATGATAGATAGATGATAGATAGATAGATGATAGATAGATGATAGATAGATGATAGATAGATAGATGATAGATAGATAGATGATAGATAGATAGATAGATGATAGATAGATAGATGATAGATAGATAGATGATAGATAGATAGATGATAGATAGATAGATAGATAGATAGATAGATAGATAGATGATAGATAGATAGATGATAGATAGATGATAGATAGATAGATGATAGATAGATGATAGATAGATAGATAGATGATAGATAGATGATAGATAGATAGATGATAGATAGATAGATGATAGATAGATAGATAGATAGATAGATATAGATAGATAGATAGATAGGTAGATAGATGATAGATAGATAGACAGATGATAGAACAATTTGAGCAGAAAGTACAGAGAGCTCCCTGGTGCCCCAGCCTTCCCGTTTCCCCTGTGATTAACACCTCACATTAATTAGTATGGTACCTCTGCTAAAGTTAATGAACCAATATGGATGCTTTATTATCAACTAACAGCCATGGTTTGCAGGCGGGTCACTCTTAATGTTGTACATACTAGGAGCTTTGACAACTGCGTAATGTCTTGCATCCACCATAACAACATCACACAGAATGGTTTCACTGCCCTGGCAATCCCCTGTGCCCTGCGGCCTAGCCATCCCTCCTTCCCTGCCTCCAAACAGTACATTTAATTTTAACAGATGCTCTCAAAGGATCAAAACTCGCTTCATTATTCATTTTCTTGTTTTTATAAATATTATTAGTCTCGAAGTATGAATTTGGATTAGTCTTTGAACTTCATATAATCCATTTCTTATCGCATTGCTATCACTACTGCATCAGTATAAACAGCACCTGGAAGTCATTTCCAGGAGCCCTTGGCTGTCAGCTGGGCTACATTCCAGAGCTGCTCTGGCCCCGCGCTGTGCGCCTTCCCTGAAATGCCTCCGGTCCTCACATCCATCATAGTCAGGCTCCGGGCTGCGATCCCTCATTAGTACCCAAGAAGGGGGGTGTTCCATGGTGCTGGGGTTTTATTAAAGTTCACATCAGGGCCGGGTACAATGGCTTATGACTATAATCCCAGCACTTTGGGAGGCTGAGGTGTGAGGATCACTTGAGGTCAGGAGTTCAAGACCAGCCTGGGCAATATAGTGTCTACAAAACTTTTTTTTTTTTTTTTTTAATTAGCCAGGTCTGGTGGCACATGCCTGTAGTCTCAGCTACTCAGGAGGCTGAGGCTGGAGGACCACTTGAGCCCAGGAGTTCGAGGCTGTCGTGAGCTGTGATTGCACCACTGCACTCCAGCCTGGGAAAAAGCTAGACTCTGCCTCAAAAAAAATAAAATAAAATAAAATAATAAAGTTTATGTTGACCCGCAGCCTGGGCCAAGTCTTTCTTACAGAACATATGTTCAAAGAATTGTATAACTAGCTGTGGTCTAAGGCTCAAGTTTAGGGAGTAACCACACCCTCTCCAGACACCTGGCTGCAGGGAGGGAGGAAGAAGATCCCAGCCTAAGTGGGTGCGGCTGGGAGGACAGTGGCCCTGAAAGGCCTTGGGAGACATGCTCCTGAAGGACCTTGCAGGGGACTTTATTTGCTATACTGACCCACTACACATGGTATTGGGTTTGGCTTCTGGTCATCCCCAAGAGGTGATCTGCAGGGGGCCCTACCCTCCCGTCTCCTCCGACTCCTGTTTATCATGAAAACTTTAATGGACAGAGAAGTTTTCTATGCCTCTAGGTGGTGAAAATGACGATTTGGTTGTGAGGTCATAGTGGACACTAAAGATCAGCAAGGGAAAAAAGATGTGACTATAAACTTTCCATTCTCACAGTTCTTTTGAGACCCGAGTGTATGTTTAATGTTTTCAACAGAAAAGGCTGCATGAAGAAGAGGAAGTTAACCGCAGGGAGCCTGTGAGAGTTTTTCTGCGCGGACAATGGAGCTCAGTGTCTGTTTCCTGTGTTTGTGCTCTCTGTAGACACCTGGATGATTCTTGGGCCTCAGTGTCTTCTCGCTCCCTCCCTGCCCAGACTCAAATGGATGATGCACACTGCCCAGCCAAAACCAGGACAGAACGTCTTTTTCCCTGTGGGAATGCGCTCCCGGGGCCAATGCCAAGGCTCCTGCCTGGGTCCCGTTCAGGCAGTGCTGGGGTAAGCAGCAGGCTCTGGCCCAGCTGACATGGCCAGAGATCCCCAGCGACTACTTTCCTGCCATGGCAGAGATGGCAGATGGAGAATCCATAAGCCCCAATTACACCCGAGAGCTCACACTGTGGCTTGAGTCTCCAAGGAGAGCGAGGAGAGCCGTGGCCCTCCGTGAAGGATTGCTTCCGCCGGAGGGGGCAGTGAACCTGAATCACTCTGCTGGATGGTGCTGGAGGCTACTGCAATCCTCACTCCTTCCCCCTCGCACCCCTTACCCCTCACTACCTCCCCCTTCTCATCCTCCCCACTCACACCTCTCCTTCTCCCACACCTGGCTGACACCCACTCTTGAGTCACTGTCAGCTCCGAGACTGAGAACCGGCATCCTGGGTGCTTGGCAGGAGGCAAAGGAGCATCTTACAGGATCTCTGGCTTCACAGATGGGGAGAGAGCAATTCAGAGAATTGCGGGTTCCACATTTGCTTGAAGTCACTCATCAGCCTTTATGTCACATTACAACAAAGCAGCCCAGGGGACATGGACTCATAGGGTACCTGGTGTTCCCCAACTGTAGGGGGGATTCCAGCACAAATAAAGTTTGCCACTGGGACCCTCCCCCGAACTGTGCCCTGTCCCACTCCTGTGACACACTCTCTGCCCACAAGACAGTGGCCAAGAGTGGAGGCTGAGAGTGACCACCTGCTTGCCCCCAGTTATTAAAGGCTACTGGAGAACAAGCCTTGAGTGCATGCTGAGAACACATGCTCCTAGCTTCCATCAAAGAGAATCACTTCATATGATTTTGACCATAAGCAAACTCTTCCACCTTCATTTTTTAAAATAACGGCTTTATTGAGATATGCATCACTTACCATGAAACTCACTGTTTTGAAGTGTACAACCCAGGGTTTTCAGTGTATTCACAGAATTGTGCAACCATCACCCCTAATTTCAGGACATTTTTATCACTCCAAAAAGAAACTTTGCACACATCATTCTTCTCTCCCCACAGCCTCTGACAGCTGCTGATCTATTTTGTCTCTATGGATTTAGCAGTCATGGATATTTCATATACGTGGAATCATACACTATATGTCCTTTCATGACTGACATCTGTCACTTAGCATGATTTTATGAGGTTCATCATGTTAGAGCACGCACCCATGCTTCCATCCTTTCTTTTTATTTATTTATTTTTTTCACAGTCTTGCTCTGTCGTGCAGGCCGGAGTGCAATGGCACAATTTTTGCTCACTGCAACCTCTGCCTTCCAGGTTTAAGCCATTCTCCTGCCTTAGCCTCCCAGGTAGCTGGGACTACAGGCATGTGCCACTGTGCCCGGCTAATTTTTTTGTATTTTTAGTAGAGATGGAGTTTCACCATGCTGGCCAGGCTGGTCTCAAACTCCTGACCTCAAGTGATCTGCCCGCTTCGGCCTCCCAAAGTGCTGGGATTACAGACGTGAGCCACCACATCCTTTCTAAGGCTGAATAGTATTGCACTGTACGGATAGACCACATTTAGTTTATCTGCCTGCCGGCTGATGGACATTGAGTCACTCCACTTTTTGGCCACTATGAATCATGCTGCTGTGAGCACTTGTGTACATGTCTTTATATGGATGTCTGTTTTCCCTTCCATCGGATTTGCCTGGGGGTGGAATTGCTGGGCCACCTTCTTTCTCCATGAGTGGAGCATGCCTATGCACCCATCCCTGCATCTCTCATGTGTGGAGGCACTGCCCGAGCTCATCTGTGCTCTGAGTCACAGGGCTGTGCACCATTACCGATCACCATCTATGTGTCGGGGACTTATCAATGAGCAAGACATAGCCCCTGCCATCATTAACTCACATTCTGCGTCCTCCTGTGCCATCCCCACCACCTCACCTTGGTCAGGCCCAGTGTCCAGGTGTCTTCAACTGCTCACCTGCCCCCTATTTTGTTGCCCTGAAGTTCATCCAGACATCAGGGTGCCCTATTGAAAATGCTAGTTAATATGACCTCTCTGCTCTAACCCCAATGGTGGAGTCCTGTCATCAATGGGATAGAGCTGGTGTGACTGCACCAGACCAGTCAGGTTCAACTTTTATGAAAGGAAGTTGTGAGTTGCTTTTCAGTTGCCATGGACCCCAAGTTGAAGGTCATGTAAGCTGAGCATGCCCAAACGGACCAAGCATGCAACCATGGGCAGAACCTGAGTGCTCAGACTGAGGAGCAGGGGCTGAATTAAGAAGCAGAGCACACATGGCAGGATCCAGGATCCAGGAGCCAATCAGACTGAGCTTTGGCATCACTCCATGGCAGGATCCAATCAGATCACACCTCCCAGCAGCACCTCATTGCAAGATCCAATCAGACCACACCTCATTACCCTAGGCTTATAAAATCCAGCCCAGCCGCTAGCTTGGGGAAGCAGATTTGAGTGGTTTTTTTTCTGTCTCCTTGCCAGACTACCAGCAAAAAAAGTTTTCTTTTCTCAAAAGCCAACGCCATGGTATTGGCCTCTGTGCACATTGGGCAGTGAGCCCGCTGATTGCTCGGTAACATGGGCACACTCTGGGGCCCACGCAGGCCAGGAATGATGTGGCCTTTACCTGCTGCTCCAGCTGCATCTCAGCCCAGTATCCCCTGAACGCAAACCCCCACCTGCACGGAGTTGCATGCGGTTCCAGGTACCTCCTGGCTGTGTTCAGCTCCTGTAGATTCCTTCAGATCCACTCCCTCCCATTTCCTCATCCAACTGCCCAGCAAGTGCCCACTATGTGCCAGACACTGGGATTCAGCAGTAAACCACACAACATGATCCCCACCCTTATCCTTCTCCCAGGACTCTTATTAATCCAAGGCTCACCTCCCTTCTTGTAACTTCCATGAACTCATATGCTCCCTCTCAGCTCAGGGCCATTGCTGGAGGAAGCAAGAGAGCAGCAGATGAACTCTTATGTTCAGGAGGCAGATGGAGCTCATTCAAAGCTCACCTTGGCCTCTTCTTAACCCAAAGATTTTAGCAAGTCATATAACCTTTGAACTGCAACTCCCTGGATCATGGAATGCCCAAAGGGTGCTGAGCATGAAGTAAATAATGCAAGCGTAAAGTGTGCAGCATGGTCCTGGTTCATCTCAGGAGGCCGTTAGGAAACTAGCACTTATTTTTGCCAGGGTTTGAGCGTGGAACATACTAATTTCCCCAATGGCATTATCACATTGTATTACTTTTTATTTACATGTTCTTTCTCCCCTACCAATCTCAGAGAATCTCAAGGGCAGCAATGATTAATTATTAATTTTGGAATCCTTGGTTCCTGGCACATTCCTTGAAAATAAATCATTGGCTTGCTTTCCACTGATTCTCTTAATTACCCCTGAGAAGCAGAGATTGGAATCATACTATGCTGAGCAGCTCAATGTTTTCCTAGTAACAGCAGGACAATCCCAATGCACAGAGAAGGAACCCGAATGACTTAGGTGGGCCACACCGGGACAGACACCCGTGGTGATGACATTCAGTGCCCTCCACCCCACAGAGTGGTCTGTCTTCACAGTGGTCTCCCCTCACCACACTGAGCCCTCAAACTTCCTCTTTCCACTGACCAAAGTGCACCCACACCTGCTTGTCCATTCAGATAGATGCCAGGGCCCTCTGCACTCCATCTGGCCTCTGCAATATGCTGGTTCCTAATAAGGGACCAGGATCCCAGTCCAGTTGTTCACATTTCTAATTTCATACCGGCAGCCTCAGTAAAGTTCTGCCATCAGGCTAAGGCCCCACTGATCCTCGACATTTTCTGCATAAAGATTCACCTCCACGGCTCTTAAAAAATACTGCTGCCTGGCTACCGCCCCATCCTTAGTGTGACATAGGTTTTTTTTTTCCTTCTTCTTCTGTTTCTTTGTTTTTTGTTGTTGTTTTTTTTTTTTTTTTTTTGAATAATTAGGCAGCTCTGTTGCCCAGGCTGGAGTGCAGGGGCATGATCTCAGCTCACTGCAACTTCTGCCTCCTGGTTCAAGCAATTCTCCTACCTCAGCCTCTTGAGTAACTAGGACTATAGGCACACGCCATCATGCCTGGCTAATTTTTTGTATTTTTAGTAGAGACGGGGTTTTACCATGTTAGCCAGGATGGTCTCAATCTCCTGACCTTGTGATCCGCCTGCCTCAACCTCCCAAAGTGCTGGGATCACAGATGTGAGGCACCGCACCTGGCCCCGGGTTGTTGTTGTTGTTTTTTTAAAGCTCCCCAGGGATTTGTAAGTGCATACCAAAGACTGAGAACCCCTGGCTTAGCTCACAGAGCAAAGAGCCTTTCGAGGGTTCCCGCCTGACAGTTGCTCCTTCACCTCCAGCTGTGGGGCCACACAGAGCGCTGGGCCATTGTGGTGTTAGAGACCAGAGTTAAAGGGACTCCATCTGTAATATCCAGGACAAATGGGCTGGCAGGTGCTGCTCAAACCATTACACACAGATTAGTATTTGGGGAGGTGAGGTCAATTCCCCCATTATGGAATGCTGCAGTTTTAAAAGCAAGCAAACAAACAAAAACAGGAAAAAAGTGAGCTTTTTAAAACTTAGGTAAAATTTGTCCTCAACTTCCTGGCCTTGATTGGGCTCTGCTACTGGAGCGGCAGAAGCAACTCACTTCCCTGCTTCCATGGACCTGTTTCATGTAATGCATTTTGCAGAGATTTGAAGACAGGGTCCCTGACTGTGGGCGGCTAACAGCCTGAGGCTAGAGGCAGCCACCTCTGAACAATGAACAATTCTGCAAGGCGCCTGGCAATAGTACTATGCGGGGAGGGGGTAGGAACAAGGTGCTGCAGGGCAGGGTGGAGGAGGAAATGAATTCTGCCTGGGAGAAGCAGGAGTGCGTGTTTGAATGGGGTCTGGAGCAGGTGTATGCAAGGAGGCACCTCAAAGGCATGGGCAGGCCTGGGCAGATGTGGGCAGGTGTGGGCAGGCGTGGGCAGGTGTGGGCAGGCGTGGGCAGGTGTAGGCAGGCGTGGGCAGGTGTGGGCAGGCGTGGGCAGGTGTAGGCAGGCGTGGGCAGGCGTGGACAGGTGTGGGCAGGCATGTGGGCAGGGCACAGGGCTTGTCCAGGCCAGATGCCATTAAGCACAGGTATCTGTGTTGGGCGGGGGACACAGTGGAAGCAGATGGAGAGGGTTTGCTGGGGTCCCATGGAAGGGCGCCTTGTAGGCCATGGTCACTCTCGCCCGATGCAAGGTGCTCAAGGTTGAAGGCAGAGGTGACTGACCTGTGCTTGAGCGAGGGTAGGGAAGAGAGGCTGCTGGACTTGAGGGGCTGAAATTGTCCTGTAATAATAATCCAGGTCAGGAGTGTTAATGATGCCCCAGCTAGGGCAGTGACTATGGCAAGGAGAGTTTAACATGTGGTTCAGTTCAGCAAACATGGGGAACTCACTATCTGTAAAGCAGGACACGTCATGGAGGCAGCCCTCAAATGCTTGAAGACAGTAATCACACCCCTGTGCTGTGGCGGGTTCTCTAAGCGGTGTGACTTCCTCATCAGACCCATTGCTCTCACACCTAACGATGCTGCCATGTGGCAGGGCTGTGGGCAGAGCCATGCCCTAGCAGGGGAAGTGGAGGACAGCGGCCGGGAGGGAGTGTGGGCAGGGCTTTCCTGCCCTCTGGGTCCTCTCCTCTCTTTCAGGGCAGGGCCTTGAGGTCCATTCGCCAGGCTGCACAGAAGGAGGACTTCAGAGCCCCCCTTGGGTTCAGGATTTTATACACACAGCATTCCAGACAGATGGACCCGTGTATTGACAATGAAAGCATGGGAAAATTGTATTTCTTTGGTGATTAAATTAGGTGCAAAAGCTATGATGCATTATCAGGAGATCCTGCTTCCCTCTCTCCTAGGAGAGTGCCTTCTTGGAATCATAGAGTCATCTCGGCACAGAACCAATCATGAGAGACCGAGAGTAGGAGGATATTGTGCTGACTCCACAGGGGGCCCTGGTTGGCACCGAGAGGCCGTCTGGGTATGCTGTGGTCTGGTCAAGCATTGTCAGAGCTCGGCTCCCGCACTGACTTCAGCTAGAAGCTAGTGTAATGCAAGCGGCTTCTCCTTTCTGAGGAGAGCAATGTGCTGCATGGAAGCCTTTGTTTATCCTCACTGGCTGAAGATGTGCACTGTGGGCTCACAGCATATGAGACAGTGTAAGACCATATCACTGGGGGGGGCTCCATTGCAGAGAATGAATCTATTCTAGGTAAGTCACAGTAGAGAGAGGTTTGTTACAGATTATTTCAGAGCTGACAGTTTTATGCAAGAGCTGGAAGACAGATTCCAAGTTCAGAAATTACTCCAATACCACACCACAGGACTAGCCACTGAAGGTGCTGTCTGCCCCAGGCTCTGGAAACTTGAGCCCCAGAACTACCTCACCTCTGCCTCCATCTGGCCCAGAAGCCACAAATTCTCCCCTGACTCCAGAATCAAATCATACCTGTTGCCATCTGCAGCAGCAAATGGATGCCCTAGAACCCACCCCTCAACTTCCTCCTGGCTATGGCTCATCCTGGAACCTCCGCTGAGCAAACGCCTGCACACCCGTGCCAGCCCAAGCAGCAGGAACGCAGCCGCCAAGTCACTTAGGCCCGCCAGGTCTCGCTGAGTGTGCTGACTAACTGAACGCAAATCCTATTCTAGTCTCTAACTGCAGAGGGCCTGGAGGTGGACAGCTTCCAGTTTGGTTTCTACCCAGGAGGGAGAGTGAAATGATGCTGGAGACCAGGCCTCATCTCCACCCGTGGGACCTTGAGAGTCGGGAGGGCACAGGGACCCTCAGACCCGCTGTCAGCCTTAGGAACCATAGAAATTCTGTCTCCCCGTGACTCCTCCCCTGACATCTGGCCTGGCAGGCTGGTGTCTCTGTCCTACACATGCCCTACCACGGGGTGTCTGTATCCATTCCAATTCCACGTGCACCCACTCTGCACCCCGCCCATGCTCTCTACTCCTAAGAGTCTTGCCCAGCCTTCAAAATACAGCTTGAGGCTTCAGTGAGGGCTTCTTCAACTGTTCTGTCCTGGCGAGGTCTCTGTCTCCTTGAGCACTTATCATCTCTACAAATGCCTTGGCGTGTGTGTAACCATAGTGTGGAAGGCCATTGATGGTCTTCTGATGACTTTCTATGTAATCACCATGAAGCTCCAGTTAGATCAAGAGCGCCTATAGAAGGAACTGAGACCAGGTCTGTTGTTCTTGAATTCCTGACAGTTCTGTAGCTCAGTGCTGAAAACAGAAAAGCCACTCAGCTCCTATCTCTGGGAAAACTGGCTTCCTCTGTGCTGAAGGGGGATAACAGTGCCAGCCCTGCTTCTGTGTGTGTGTGTGTGTGTGTGTGTGTTGTTGTTGTTGTTGTTGTTGCTGGGCTCTAGATCAAAAGAGTTAATATGGGCCAAACGCAGTGGCTCATGCCTATAATCCCAGCACTTTGGGAGGCTGAAGCAGGCAGATTACCTGAGGTCAGGAGTTCGAGATCAGCCTGGCCAACATTTCGAAACTCCATCTCTACTAAAAAATACAAAAATTACCTGGGCATCGTGGCAGGTGCCTGTAATCCCAGCTACTCGGGGGGCTGAAGCAGAAGAATTGATTGAGCTTGGGAGGCAGAGGTTGTAATGAGCCGAGATTGTGCCACTGCACTCCAGCCTGGGCAACAGAGCGAGACTCCATCTCAAAAAAAAAAAAAAAAAAAAAAAAAAAGAGCTAATCTGCAGGAAAAGGCACTATGATCTTTACTCGAACTCCTGTTGAGCGGCAGCTGCTCTTATTCCCAAGTCACTCTGCAGATGAGCCGGCAAATTGCCCATCCAGCCTGGGCCTGGGGTCTCACATGCAGGGCTCCCTCTGCTCTGTGGAGACATGACCAGGGAGCATCTCTCAGGTAAACAGCTGAAGAGAAGCAAGTGCAGCATGAAGCATGAAGATGGGAGACGAAGCCCTAGCATGCGGCTTGGGCTTCACTGCAGGAATTAATGACCGTTGGCACAGATGCAGACCTCTTGCTTCCATGCTTCTCTGGAGCAAACAGCATTAGGTAAGAGGGCCATGCCCCAAAACCTGGAAGCCAGGTTCTCCTTTACTTCCTCTTGGTGGACACAGTCTTAACCGCCCACAAAAGCTAGACCTGAGGCACCTTGGCCGGCTCAGTTATTTCCAGGATGGTTGTGCAGACACCGCAGCCACACATGAGGAGGGCTGACCCGTGAGTTCAGGCGCAAGACAGCAGAAACCCTCGGGAGGTATTTAGCAGTTTCCCTAGGTCACTCTCCTCACTCCTGGGAAAAGGAAGACAAGGTAAGATAATTTTCTATGTGTTTTGGATATCTATCCCTAACGTAAACCCAAATTCACTCAAAATCAAAATCAAAATTTTCATCAGAAAATATTTTCCCTAAGAAAGTTGATGTGGTGTTTCTTAAAAGCACAATTGGCCAGGTGCAGCGGCTCACACCTGTAATCCCAGCACTTTGGGAGGCTGAGGCAGATGGATCACCTGAGGTCAGGAGTTTCAGACCAGCCTGACCAATGGAGAAACCCTGTCTCTACTAAAAATACAAAATTAGCCTGGCGTGGTGGTGCATACCTGTAATCCTAGCTACTCGGGAGGCTGAGGCAGGAGAATGGCTTGAACTGGGGAAGCGGAGGTTGCGGTGGGCCAAGATCACGCTGTTGCACTCCAGCCTGGGCAACAAGAGCGAAACTCCATCTCAAAAAAAAAGAGAAAGAAAAGGAAAGAACAATTGAAATGTGCACAATAAGAATTCAAAGTAAAGGCCAAGCACAGTTTCTCACACCTGTAATCCCAGCACTCTGGGAGGCTGAGGCAGGTGGATCATTTGAGGCCAGGAGTTCAAGACAAGCCGGGCCAATGTGGCAAAACACCATCTCTACTAAAAATACAAAAATTACCCAGGCGTGGTCGTGCACGCCTGTAATCCCAGCTGCTCAGGAGGCTGAGGCATGAGAATCGCTTGAACACAGGAGATTGCAGTGAGCTGAGATCACGCCACTGCACTCCAGCCTGGGCAACAGAGTGAGACTCTGTCTCAAAAAAGAAAGAAAGAAAGAAAGAAATATAAAGGCCCATGTCAATGCCATGAGTAAATCTTATTTTATTTAATATTAAAAGGAATTCACAATAAAAACACTGTCTTCATTGGTTTAGCGTTGTTGTAAAGGAATACCAGAGATGGGTTATTTATAAATAAAAAAGGTTTATTTGGCTCATGATTGTGATGTCGAGAAAAGTTTGAGTTTGGGCATCATCTGGCAAGGGCCGCAGGCTGCTTCCACTCATGGCAGCAGGTGAACAGGAGCAGGTGTGTGCGGAGATCACATGGAGAGACAGGGAAAGAGAGGGAGAGAGACAGAGGGAGAGGGAGCCAGTGCTGGCTGTTTTTAGCAACCAACTCCCATGGGAACTAATAGAGCAAGAACTCACTCATTACCTTAAGGAGGGCACCAAGCCATTCGTGAAGGATGCGCCCCCAGGACCCAAGCACCTCCCATCAGTTCCCACCTCCAACACTGGGGCTCAAGCTTCAACATGAGGTTTGGGGGACAAACAACCAAACTATAGCAAACACATTGAGAGCATGTCCAATAAGACGACTGAAGTCTGGGATAATTCTGCACCTTGGTCTGGGTTCTTAGTGCAGACTCTAATACAAGTGAGGTTCTAAAATTCACACGCCCTCTGTCCATCCATCCCATCACTGGGATATTCACTAGGATAAAATTGTGATTTATCATGAGTTTGAGCTAGAACACCCAACACCTAGATTTCCTTAAATCTGTTTCTATTTCTTGCTCATTCCTCCTTTTCCATGCAAATTCTTATTGGTAGTAAGTAGTGCCACTCTTTTCCAGACCCCAGGTGAAATTAACTGTAGCAAAATGGGTAAAAGACCATATTTGTGGCTCTGAATATTAAAATCCAAAGGTGACCAGAAAATAATCGTTAACAGTTCTGGATGGTTGTGCCAGAAAAAATGACTCTGGCTCAGGAGGTGACATTTTTCAGACAGTGGTAAGGGAGGCTCGGTGATACATTTGGTTCTGATGTTTAGGATAGGAGAGTGATCCTGCAGCCTACATAGGATTTGCTTTTTGTTTTCTGTTGTTTTTTATAAAGTTCCATACCAAAATGTAGGCCTGTGGATGCTGATGGAACTCCAGGTCACACAGTGCCCAAAGCAGGCGTTTGTGTGCTCAGGTTACCACTGGGTCATAAAACAGTCACGGGCAACTCTAGCCTTGGCTCGGGAGTTTGGTACAAGAGCAAAGTCAGTGGCTTTGCATTGAGTGCATGTTCATGTTTCGTCTGGGTCATACCATTGTTCATCTTTCCCATTGAGGGCCCACCCCACAGGTAGTTTTTGCACTTTTTGATCTTGGCACCAGCAAAGCTGTTGCACGTGAGACACAAGCTTTAAGGTGGGGACCTGACGTAGGTCTTCAGAGGCCCAAATCAGGAAAGGAGTCGCTTTCCTGACCTGGGCACATTAAATAGATCCACAGCCCAGGATGGACAACTTACTCTAGTTGACAACATGTGGTGGAGAAAAGGCCAAGGTTTCCTGAACAGCATGTCTTTTCTAGAAAGAGCAATACTTCCTAAAAGTGCTGAGGTTGCTACAGTTGACAAGTTCAGAAAAATGAAATTCAAGTGTAAATTTGTATGAAAGAGAGGGAGAAAGGCTCTTCCAGGAACCATTCAGAAAATGATGAGATAAATCACAGACTGAGAGAAAGTAGTTGCAGGACACATAATCTTCCAAGGACTTCTATCCAAAATATATCAGAACTCTCACAAATCCCATAAACAAGCAAGCCATTAAAAATGGAAATTCAGAGGCTGAAGAGAGACGATCACTTGAAGACAGGAGTTAGAGACCAGCTTGGGCAACATAGTGAGACTCTATCTCTAAAAAAAGTTTTAAATAAAAGTTTAAAACAATTTTAATTTAAAAAATTGGAATTCGGAAAATAGATTTTCACAGAAGAAGATATACATATGGCCAAAAAGCACATGAAAAGATCCTCAACATCATCATCAGAAAATGTTAATTACCATGTTAGGATATCTTCACATCCACTAGAAT
The DNA here is from genome assembly GCF_009828535.3 of Hylobates moloch. Lineage (NCBI taxonomy): Eukaryota > Metazoa > Chordata > Mammalia > Primates > Hylobatidae > Hylobates > Hylobates moloch. The sequence goes on from NW_026652279.1 coordinate 100,327,932, forward strand.
GGCTAAAATTGAGAAGATCAATTGTATTAAGTGCTGACAAAGATATGGAGCAACTGAAACTCTTTTTTTTTTTTTTTCCAGACAGGGTCTCACTCTGTTGCCCAGGCTACAGTGCAATGGCGCGATCATGGCTCACTGCAGTCTCAACCTCCTCGGCTCAAGCAATCTTCCCACATCAGCCTCCTGAGTAGCTGGGACCACAGGTGTGCACCACCAGACCCCACTGATTTTATTATTTTTACTTTTACAGAGACAGGGTCTCTGTATGTTGCCAGGACTGGCTAAAACTCTTATACCTTGCTGGTAGGAATAGAAAATGGCACCACCATATTGAAAAACAGATTGGCCATTTCTTATAAACATAGACTTACAATACTGTTCATATGTTCCATTTCTAGACATAGTAATAAAAACATATTTGCATAAAAAGTCTTGTATACAAATGTTCACAGAAGCTTAATTCACAAAAACCAACATTTGGGGGTTAAAAATAAAACTGCCCAGGTGTCCATCAACAGGTGAATGGAAAAACCGTGGAATGTTCATACAATAGAAACTCTACCGCTCAGCCGTAAAAAAATGAACTTGACACACACCCACAAATGATGACTCTCAAAACCATCACTCTGAGAGCAAAATAAGCTGGACACAAAGGAATTCATGCTGTACAACAACATTGACATGAAGTTCCAGAGTTGGCGGAACTAATCTCTGGTGATAGAAATCAGATAAGTTGTTGCCTGGGGCAGGGGTTTGGAGGGAAAATTGCAAAGAGCACAGGAGAAACTTATGTGGAAATATTCCATGTCTTGATAGGCATGGTGGTTACGTGGTTGTACATATTATTCAAAATTCACTGAAGCATACACTTAAAATGTGTGCATTTTATTGCACGTAGCTATACTTCCACAAAGATGGTTAACTCACACACAAAGAACTTCTTCAGAATTAGTCACCTGTGGACTACTCTGTCACGCGCTGGCAGGTCTTCATGTGGCTGTCACAGAAATTGGTTCTGAGATTTAGCAACCACACAACCATAATAACACTGAACAGGACTCATTTTTATTGGATTTTGATATACTCATCTTGGAAGTCAGGAAGTTACTTTGAATTTTCAACAGATTCTGAATTTAACCTCAAATATACTTTTAAGCGTGACTTTATATTTTCCATGCAGTGGTGCTATGCCTTGGAGAAACTACTGGTCTGGTGCTAGTTCCCCAGAAAAGAGCATTTTAAAAAGAAAAAGACAGCCTGATCAACATAGTGAGACCCCATCTCTACAAAATATATATTTTTTAATTAGCTGGGCATGGTAGTTCACGTCTATAATCTCAGCTACCAGGGAGTCTGAGGCAGGAGAATCTTTTCAGCCCAGGAATTTGAGGCTGCAGTGTGCTACAACAGTGCCACTGTACTCCAGCCTAGCGACAGAGCAAGACTGTCTTTAAAAAAAAAAAAAAATCAGTAAAAAGAAAAGAAGAAAAATGTAAGGTATTGCATTACAGAGCTGTGCATAATCAACTTTTTGCTTCAGTTTACATAGCATTTTCTATTCGAAACAATGTTTGAAAATATCTACAAATGCCAGGTTATCAGTCTGCCATAAATTTTTTTTTTTTAAAGAAAGGGCTAAGAACACTCAGTTCTCCTGATCGTGCTCCAGCCAAATCAGGCTCACACATATCTTGCCGTGTGTTCAACTTTCTTCTGTTCCTGCCCTTTCACCACCAAAAAAGAAGGTAGTCAATCCAGAAAGGGTGTATCATGTTTTTTAAAAATCTCATCTTATTTTTTCACCAATCCTCACAAATCACTCCAAAGGTAAATATGACAGGGAATTATGGAAAGGCAGTTGTGAAAAGGTAAATATGACCAGGAAATTCCAAGGTGGCCTAAGAGACAACTGGGTTGTGGCTGTGACTCAGCTTCAGTTGCAGAAGTACTTGTTTTACTCCGTGAAGGATGTGTTTGTGCTGTGTGAACAGTGCCTTCCCCTTTCCATTCTCTTCTAGGCACTACCCCTACCAGGAAGCCCATCAGACAATGGCCCAAGCACATTCCGATGGACAAGTTTGAGGCTCAACAAATTCATTGTCAACAACTAGGAAGATGGAATAAAAATCAGATGTCCAAGTCTAGATTGGCGAGTTGAAATAAAAACAATCCTATTACGCATCTCCCAATGAAAAAAAATTACCCAAGCCATGGTCTACCTAGCATTCTTGTTCTTTGTGCTAGGTGTTTGGCAAAGTGTACCAAGATTTTAAAAAATTCCTATCAATTTACCAACTACTTCCTCTTCTAGTAATTTATCCTAAGTAAATCTCTACTGATTTACTTAGGTTCATGTACAAAATATCCTATGCAGAATATTGTCTATCGACAGTACCCCAACTATCCGACAATATGGATAATTGTAAAATAAATTATGCCAATAAGATAAAATACTATTCATGCAAAACTAAATGTATGGTCTTCCGCTCTGAACCTGTCCTCCCCAATGCATGACAATAAAGTATAGTGTGTACACTGTAGGTCTGAAGTTAGACTGACTACATGCAAATCCTGGCTTTGGAACATTCTAACTGTGTGACATTGGACATTTACTTAACTTACCTAAGCCTCGGTTTTCTCGTGTGAAAATAATAAGGCTACCAGAGAATTCACTATAATGATTAATGAAAAATGCTGACACATAATAAAGGCTCAATAAATGTTCCATGGTGAACAGGTCTATGAAAACCTATTTCCAAAGTCCAAGGAAGCTGAGGGGACAAAGAAAAAGCTGACACATCCAATTTCTCAGAAAGAAATGTTTAACAGGGACTTGCAAACAGAAGCCCTGTCCCCAGAGGCTGTGGGACGCATTGGTGGATTCCTGCGCCATTACCCTGCAGACCCAGAGCTTACGTACCACAGGTGAGGAATGTGTAAGACAGGGGAAGTGGAGCCCTGAGAGACAGGTAAGAATTCTATTTGAATCTGCCTAAAGGCAGGATTTCTGATCAAGGTCATTTTGACCTACAAGCAGGATTTACAGTAACAGTAAAGTAGAGATCTTAGAGGCATTCCCAGAACACAGGTTAATCAGAAGTCCACACAGCTGATTCGCATCCAAGATGGAGTTGCTTTAGCCTCCACAGAGTTGCTGCTGGTACCTTTGGTTACACACAGAAATCACCTGGGATACTTTAAAAATACTGCTGCTTGGCTTCCATACCCGGAAATTCTGATGTAACTTGTCTGGGATGGAGACTCAGCATCCAGATCTGTCAAAGCTCCTCTAGTAGGTTCTGATTCTAGTCATGAGAGAGTCACTCACTTGTATTGGATATTAGTCCTGCTAACAGCAATTACAAACTCTTCTCAGAATATAATCAGCAACCGTTTGAAGATACAAGAAACCAACCCAAAGCACGCACAAACCGAATCCTTGACAGAAAAAGAGCACATTAACGAGCTCTACCTTTAACCAGCTTTCCCTGGAGGACGCTACCCAGCAAGGCAAAATAGGCAGTCAGGCAGGAAGTAGTGATGTTATTGGGCTAAAGAGATGCGGACTGAAGTTCAGAGCTGCCATCCCATCTGGAAATTGAACAGCAAAATCCCAGAAAGCAGGAAGAAGGAAGGAAACCACAAAACTAGTGTAAAATTCCCCTAGGTCCTTGGCTGACTTACGAACTGTGCAGAGTACATGAGGAGACACCCAGGAGCCCAGCAGAAGGCAGCAACTTGGAAGCCAAAAAGCTGGATCTCAGCAGATACCTAGTGCTTAGAGTTCTGGGTTCAAGTCCCACTTAGTTAGACAGGCTTTGGCAAACACTACAGGATCTCCCTGAAAAACTAGCAGGACCACACCTTAGGAGTAAGAACCACATCCCAAGACTAAAGGCTATGACCCAGGATCATGACAAACCCAAAGAACAAACTCTAAATCCAAGCTTTCACAAGCGCTACAGGACCTGCCAGCAATGTAAGTGCCTGCCAGAACAAAACAGCACATTGTAAAGGAAGGTAATGTAATTCAGTCTCCACAACAAATCCACAATTCCCAAAACAATAATAACTTTTTAAAAAAGACACTAGACAAGCACAAAAACAGAAAATGTGACCCATAATCAGGATAAAAGAAACAGACCTGTAGATCACCTAGATGTTGAATTTAGCAGACGAGCAATTTAAAGCAGCTATTAGAAATATGTCAGCAGCTATTAGAAAAATGTCAGCAGCTATTATAAATGTGTCAGGTGGCCGGGCTCGGTGGCTCATGCCTGTAATCCCAGCATTTTGGGAGGCCAAGGTGGGCAGATCACCTGAGGTCAGGAGTTTGAGACCAGCCTGGCCAACATGGTAAAACCCCATCTCTACTAAAAATACGAGAATTAGCCAGGCGTGGTGGCACCCACCTGTAGTTGCAGCTACTCAGGAGGCTGAGGCAGGAAAATCACTTGAACCTGGGAGGCAGAGGTTGCAGGGAGCCAAGATCACGCCATTGCACTCTAGCCTGGGCAACAGAGAGAGACTGTCTCAATCAATCAATCCATCAATAAGTAAGGGGGGTTATAAAGAAGAGTGAAAAGAAGGGCAAAGGCAGAAAATCTTAGCAGAGAAATAGAAACATTAAAAAGGAAACAGATGGAAATTCTAGAAATGAACAATATGATGCTGAAATTAACTGGATAGGCTTCACTAGAGACTCTACACAGCAGAAGAAAGGGTTATGAACTTGAACACAGGCCAGTAGAAGTTATCCACTTTCCAAAGCACAAAAGGAAAAAGAAATTTTAAAAAACTGAACAGAAGCATCTGAGTCCTGTGGGACAATAGCATATGGTTGTCTCATATATTAATATATGCAATTGGAGGCCCAGAAGGAGAGGACAGAGGGAATGGAGTAACAGAAATATTTAATGACACAATGGCCATTTTTCTTTCCAAAATTGACATAAGAACCCACAGATTCAAGAAGCTCAGCAACCCGAGTATGATAAATACAAAGAACACATCATAGCCAAACTTTTGAAAAATATAAAAAACAAAAAACATCTGTAAAAAAGAAAAAAAAAACTGGCCAGGAAAAAGACACATTACATTCAAGGGAATGACAAAAATAATGATGACTGGCATCTCAACAGAAGGAACAAAAGCTAAACAACACTGAAAAACATCTTTAAAGTGTGGGAAAAAAAGAATCTAGAATTCTATGCAGAGAAATAATATTCTTTGAAAATGTAGGCAAAATAAAGACATTTCCAGACAAACAAAACTGAGAGAATTAATTGCTCATAAATCCTCAGGACACATGATGCTAGAGAAAATTATTCAGGCCGGGGGGAAATTACCCCACAAGTAAATCTAAATCCATAAGAAAGACTGAAGATCACACAAATGGTAAGTCTACGGGTTTTATTAAAGGCTATTTTTCTCAAATTCTTTAAAAGTATATGATCTATAAAATGCAAAATAATACAATAAAAATGTGTTTATTGTATGATTTATACATAAGTAGAGGTAAAATGTATGATAACAATAGCATAAAAGGCTAGGGTGGGAGATGGAATTATAAAGTTCAAGGTTCTTACATTATATGTGAAGGGGCATAATGCCATTTTAAGTTCATGATAAGTTGAGAATGTATAGTCCAATCTCTACAGCAACCACTAAAATAGGTTAAGCAAAGAGATTGAAAGCCAGTCAAGGAGCTAGAATCTGTGAACATTGTCAGAATAAATATGAAGTCACTAATGTTGAGAGAACCCTGACAGGCAGAGCCAGGGAGGCCATGAAGAGAGGGTTCTCATGCTTGTGGGTCTGATGACAAAAACTATTACAAAAGACTGCAAAACCATACAAAGGCCATCACAACCTTACAGAAAAAAAAAATACTTCTGCAGGAACATCTGCCCAGCTATTGCCTGTCCAACCTCAGACTGGCATCAACCTTGTTATTGATCTTTGTAACCAAGACAATTTTTATTAATTTTGTAAATCAGGACAATTAATTATATAATCCTCTTCATATTTCCTTTAAAAACCTTGTCTTCCTTTACCTCCCTAAATATGCATATAATTTACTATGACAGTCCCATTGCAGCACTTTATTCCAAATAAATATTTGTTCTTTAGAGAGTGTCTCCCTGTTATTTACATTGACAGATACTACAAATTACTTGAATAAACTAAAAGAAGATGGGAAAGGAAGAACAAACAAGACAAATAGAGAACAAGTAGAAGGTAGATTTAAATTCAACCCCACCACTAATTATACTAGATGACAATGAATTGAACTTCTGCTTCCACTATGATGAAATAACTTTTCCAACTGGCCCTTTAGGCCTGAACAATGAGAAGACTGGACGAATCATTTAACAACTGTTTTTACACATTGAATGAGAGGCAGCAAAGACTGTGACCTCCAAAGGAAAGAGACAAACAAGGTTGCCGCTGCTTTCTGTCTGGAAATACATTTGGCAGAGTGGTTCAGGAAGGGGTCCTCAGGAGGAGTGTGGTGGTCTTGCTAACTGGGAAGACAGAGATTGGGGTTCCAGGAGGGTGGGGCAGCTGTAAGTTGCAGGGCAGCACGTCAGAGACGGGGGAGGTCACTCAGAGAAAAGCCCTGGACATTGGCACGGAGGGAACCTTGAGTACTGGGCTGAACTCTGCACTGGATGTGTATAGGGTGACCCTCCACGGAGTAGGCAGAGAGGAAAGACCAGAGAAAGAACCAACAGGGAACTGTCCTCTGAACAGCTCTCAGACCTCATGTGGGCCGGCCGGAAACAGTCAGGTTCTGGCCACCTGAGAGAGACCTTCATGCACTGGAATATCATCTTTAAAAATGCCTTTCCACTGGGCGAGATGGCTCACACCCGTAATCCCAACACTTTGGGAGGCCAAGGCAGGTGGATCACTTGAGCTCAGGAGTTCCAGACCAGCCTGGGCAACACAGTGAAACTCCATCTCTATGAAAAATACAAAAATTAGCTGCGTGTGGCGGCATGCACCTGTAGTCCCAGCTACTTAGGAGGCTGAGGTGGGAGGATCGCTTGAGCCCAGGAAGTCTAAGTTGCAATGAGCCAGGACTGTGCCACTGCACTCCAGGCTGGGTGACAGAAGGAGACCCTGTCTCAAAATAAAATAAATAAAATTAAATAAAATATGCCATTCACCATAGGAAACTAAAAAAAGAAAAACAGGTTAAACCCAGAGTAAGTGAAAGAAAAGAAAAAAATAGAACTCAGACTGGTAATCAGAAACATTAAAAAAATAGAAAAACTATAGGAAAAAAATCAGTGAAACCAAAAGCTGGTTATTTAATAAAATTGATGAACCTTTAGCCAAAATGATGCAGAAAAAAAGAGCAAAGATACAAATTATAATAGCAGGAATTAGAGAGATGATATTACTACAGGTTCTATAGCTTTTTCTAGAATTAATTAGGGAATATAATAAACAACTTCATGCCAATAAATTAGATAACTTAATTGAAATAGATAATTCCCTTGAAAGACGCAAACTATCAAAGCAAACTAGAGAAGAAATAAGTAATGTGAATAGCCATTTTTCTACTAAAGAAATGAAACTTTTTATTCAAAACATTTTCACAAGAAAAACCCCAGGCCTATGTGGTGTTGCTGGTGAATTCTACCAAACATTCAAGTAAAAAATACTACCAATCCTACCCCAGCCCTTGCAGAACATTGAAGAGGGGCACTATTTCTCAAATCATTCTGTGAGGCCAGCATTACCCTGACACCGAAAGTGACAAAGACATGACAAGAAAGAAAACAAAACAACCACGCACCATTATCTCTCATGAGTGTAAGTGCAAAAATTCTTTCAAAAAGTTACAGCAAATCAAATTCAATAGTATATAAAAGGATAGTACATATGTAACCATAGATGCAGAAAAAGCATTTAACAAAATCCAACATCCATTCTTGATTAAAAACTCTTAGCACACTAGGAGTACAAACAAACTTTCACAACCTGATAAAGGGCATCCACAAAAACCCTACAGTGAATGTCATACTTCGTGGGGAAAGATGGGATGCTTTTCCCCTAAGATCAGGAACAAGACAAACATGATGGATAATGTATTATTATGTTTGTATGAATCTTCAAGAACATGTAAAATTAATCTATAGCGAAAGAAATCATAACAATGGTTGCATCCGGGTGAGAACGTGGTATTCACTGGGAAGGGTCACAGGGGAATTTTCAGGAGTGAAATAGAAATGTTCTATACAGAAATATATAGACATATTCTGTATCTTGATTTGGCCTACAGTTAGAAAGCTGTATATTTTTCAAAATGTATCCAACTGAACACTTAAGATCTGTGTCTTTTAGTGCATATGTGATACACCTCAATTTATAAAAAGAAAATAAAAGAGGAGTTAACATCTCTATCATGATGGACTATTTAGTTAGTTTAGACGAACTCAGAAATATGCAGCCCAGCTCTGACCATACCTCTGATCAGCGGCAGAACAGAAATTTGAATCCACTACTCTCAGCAGACACCTGGAAGTCATCTCTGACATCTCCCTCTCCCCCAAGTCCACCACCAAGTCCTATTAATTACTCCTCTAAGGACATTCTTGATCTTTACACTTCTCTCGTTCCCACCCCACCCTGCGTCCAAGCCACCATCTGCTGTCTCCTGGATCTGTGCCGGAATCCTTCCCAGGCTCCCTGCTTCCATCATCCTGGCTCAGCTCTCACCAATCTCTCTGGGCCCTGGTGGACAAAGTGAACTATGAAAGTGTAAGTCCGACCTTGGCCGACGGCTGTCCACCACATCCCACTGTCCTTAGGTTAAAGTCTCCACCCTTAGCCTGGCCACAACATCTGCCTGTGTGCAATTTGCCTCCCCTTAGGTCCTGGGGGCACCTCCTCCCTTCCCCACTCACTATTGGGCTTTGTTTCATTCTCTGAACCAGCTCTGCTCCCTCCCACCACGGCCATCACTAAAGTGTTCCTTGTGCCTGGCCCCTTCCCCTTCCACCTCATCACACAGCTTACCTATTTGCAAGCTTTTTGCTCTTCGGGGAAGTCTTTCCTGAGTCCCCCAAATTAGGTGAGTCCCCCACTGTGTGCTGTCTCAGTCCCTGTCCTCGTCTGTCCCAGCACTTCTCCATTTGTCATTGTGTATTTGTTCCTATGATCACTCGATTGATATCTGCTGCCAACCCTGCAGTGTGTGCTCCAGGAGGGCAGGGGTCATGTCCCTTTCCTTATCCTGCACGCCCCAGCACACTGCCTGGCGCAAAGCAGGCCCTTAGTAAATATGTATTTGAATTAATGAACATGTAGTGAAGATCACAAATGCAGATGTGCAAAGAAAATGCAACGTGCTTTGTCTGCAGTGGAGCTGGGCTTCCTCACAAGCCCCTCCATGCTAGAAAACTGTGGAAGGTGTCATTTGGAGAGAGGCTTTTATTTTCCTCCCTCTGGTAATGAACCAGCCTCAACCCTGTCATTTATGCAGTCTCTTTAGAGAATTCAGTCTCTGCTTGCATGGCTCAGGTGAGAGCATCCGTCTGTGGATTCTTGCTCCTCTCCAAGTGTGCTGTGGGGCATGCAGTAGGGCCTGACATGCCCATGTCCCTGTGGTGAGCGTGGCTCTGGGCTTGTGCTATCCCAGGGTGTGGCTGGCCTGGTCCCCAGCCAAGGCGTCTGTGGCATCTCCTGCTGATGTCTGAGGTTGGCGATGGCAGCCTCCAGCTTACCCACTGGTTTGGAGCTCTCTCCCCACTACCAGGGCCTCGTCTCAAGCTCTTTCTAGTGCCCACCTGCCTCTGAGTCTCTGCAGAGAAGCTCTAGACAAGAAGAGATATGCCACATTCACCTTGCTGAATAAATAAATGATTGAATGACTGAGTGAGAAAGACAAAGAATACATTCAAATGTAACACTGGTCCAGAAAGAAAATAAAAATAAAAATTTTACATACTGCTTATTTTAGTTTCTAAAGGTAAAAATACACACGTATTTGTGTATATTATATATACACACAAAGACCAGAAAGAAACATATCATATTAAAACTGGCTATTTGGGGTGGTGAGATTATAAGTGATTCTTTTTTTCCTTTTATACTCTCCCTTATACTTCTCATGCTTGTATGAAAAAATTTCCAGTTTCTATAATGAACATGTAGGACAGACTCAGAAAAAAACAATGAATGTCAGTATCAAACTTTACGCAATCAACAACTCCTGATTACCTGTAGACCATCGGCTCATACCTGAAAAGCATGGGGTGTGAGGCCCCCAAAGCCCTGTTCTCAGGCCCACAGGCTCACTCGTCCACCCCAAGAGTGAAGTCGTCAGGGCCCATTTATCCTAAGTGCAAAGATCCCCTCACACAAATTGGACCCCTGGATTCAACTGGAATAGATGGATATCCCAGATCTGTGCTGGGACTACGTAGCTGCTGTCGCTGGTGCCCGGTTGGGGTGTTTCAGAGTTGAAGGACACTCCTCCCACCCCAGAGGTATTTCTGTGTGGGTTCCTGCTGTAGGACCTGCCTGCTTGGAAGGGAGTCTGGCAGAGTTTAGTCTCAGAATTTGTTTCATGACTTTGCCTCTCCAATAGCTTCAGGCCACTAGTGGCTTGAAAGTGAAGGTATAAGGTACTGTTCTTCTACACTGAGCAAGTTACCCAGTCTTGCAGAGCCTCAGCTTCCCCATCCAAAACTGGGAATGACGTGACTTACTCTGACAGGATAGGACAATTAGAGAAAAATGTATACAAGACATTCCACAGGTGCCCAGCAATAAATAGGTAATCAGTCCAGTCCACTTACTGGACATTTTAAAATAAAATATTTTTATACACAAATAATGCAGGAGTTGCATAATGATCATAATGATTGCTAAAATCCACGCCAGTCACTGTGCTGAACGCCTGGAATCCATGCTTTCATTTGCTCTCACGCCATCCAAGACACATGTCCTATCAATGGCCCCACTTTACACATGAGGAAATGAGATGTAGAGGGGGTAATCATTTGTGAGTCGGCAGTCACACAATGTAGTACATGGCAAAGAAGATACTGTAGTGGATTAAGTAGTAGTCCCCCAGAATGAGATGTCTGTGTCTTAAGCCCCCAAACCTGTGTGTGTGACCTTATTTGGAAAAATGATCTCCGCAGATATAAAGATCTCAAAATGAGATCCTCCTGGGTTACCTGGTGGGCCCTGAATCCAATGACAGGTGTCCTTGTAAGAGTGAGGCATAGTAAGATCAGACAGACAGGACACAGCCCCTGAGGTAAAGGTCACCTGAAGACACAGGCAGAGACTAGAGTGCTGCTACCACAAGCCAAGGAAAGTCTGGGGCCACCAGAACCTGGAAGAGGCAGGAAGGTTCTCCTTAGAGGGAGTGCGGCCCTGCTGACACCTTCATTTTGGACTCTGGCCTCCAAAAGTGTGAGAGAATACATTTCTATTGTTTTAAGTCACCCAGTTTTGCACAATTTGTTATGGCAGCCCTAAGGAATGAATACAGATACCAAAGTGGAGTTTTTCCCTACCACTCTCTCTGGCCCACCCCTCGCCTAACCCATTTAATGCTCATTTAAAGTTCTGTTTCCTGAAACACAAAGTTATTGGGAACCAGAGCATTCATTTTCCTACCCTTCATGGCCACGACACATCCAGTGTTATTCACGCGTTTCTGCCTGGATGACCTAAATCTGGAGAGTAGCTACCCCACGAAGCTCAGTGCCCACCAAACTTTCATTTGGTTGAGCGCCAATTCCATATAGTTACATAATACCTAGGACTGCGTAAACCACACAATCTACCAGGAACACTTTCTCTGCGATAAAAGGCAAATAGTATCATCCGTGGAGATCATTTTCTCTGAGGCTTTGCCCACAAAGTCACTGTTCATCCCTACAGTCATGGTGCCTCAGTCCCCAAGAAAGCCGTGATCCTGAAAACTCATGATGTACAGTGCTTGCCCATTTTGAGCTACAATCGAACTCATCTTTCCAACAATTATCCTCCTGATGTTGACAGTGTTTCCTTTTAAGTTAATCAATGTGTTGATGGAATGGAAGTGTAGGGTCTGAATAAAACAAGGGCACAGGCAATTCCCAGGGTGGGAACATGAAGTCCAAAAATCCTTGTCCTTATGGTGATTTTAAAATATTCTGCAACATAGACAAATCAACAAGAAGTAATCTTCGAACTACCTACATTGGAACAAATTCTTGTGAAACCTCATTCAGTCTTTCCCTTTCTCACTCTTTTACTTACCAAGACTTGATTTTAGGAATCTGAGCAAGAATGCTGCATCTACTGTAAAGAGATGCTGAATTCCTGAGAGCAATTCCTGGGAATTAGGCTATGATGTTATCTGTTCCTAGGGAAGAATCCACTCACAGTAGCATAGGCCTTGACCGATAGAAAGGAAAAGCCAATTTATGAGTTGTTCAGTTGTAAATGAAAGGCAATTTGGGACTATTGAACACTATTTGTGATGTTCTCACCTCTTTGCTGTTTCCCTTCCCTTAGGATGCCTGGTTATTTGTAATGGAAACACATTTATATTTATTGTAAAAGTGAGGGAAATTCAGAAAACCATAGAGGGAAAAGACAGTCTTTGAAGCCTAACAGATCGGTGTTCTGATCTCCTTTGCAAAACTGATAATGAAATTACCTCCTTTCAGAGTTATGATGTATATAAAGAGCCCTGTCATCAGGTGGGTCAGAAACATAGTAGATGCTCAATAAAATGGTAATTATTATTACTGAGGGGCAAGGAAATCAGAGGTTAGATCCAGCTTCACCATATGCTAGCTCTGTGATCCATATCTTCGTTCCACCTGTAAAGTGGGAATAGTAATCGTGAAGACAAATTAGATCCTAGATAACACCATAAAAGCACTACACATCATAGGGTATTCTGATCTTTTAAGTTTCTTCTGGACTGGGCGCGGTGGCTCACATCTGTAATCCCAGCACTTTGGGAGGCCAAAGTGGGTGGATCACCTGAGGTCAGGAGTTCGAGACCAGCCTGGCCAACATGGCAAAACCCTGTCTCTACTAAAAGTACAAAAATTAGCCAGATGTGGTGGTGGGTGCCTGTAATCCCAGCTACTCAGGAGACTGAGGCAGAAGAATCACTTGAACCCAGGAGGCGGAGGTTGCAGCAAACCGAAATCACGCTACTGCACTCCAGCCTGGGCAACAAGAGCAAAACTCCATCTCAGGAAAAAAAAGAAAAATTTTCTCCTGATTCCAGTAGTCTATAACTTATAATCTAATAATGGGGCGATCTTGGTTGTATTATGGTATAGAACAAGAAAAGAAGGTTTATCAACAAATAGAGTTCAGTTGCCATAGCAACTTAGATACTATTTTCAAAGTAATAACTTTAACGTTGAGATACATATCTTCTATAACATCTCAGTAGGTTTTCAATTGTAGATATACAGGTAAGGCAAGCAGTATTTTAGGATCAGAGCTATGCTGTGCTGGAACTAACACTCTGAAACTAGAAAAACTAGTATGTATAGCTTTTGGTAATATGGTTTAAAGACCCTATTTGTATATTTTGAAAACTGCAAATTTTCTTATAGAAATGTCAAACATAATAAAAACATTGTGTTTTTCAAATTGAAAACACCTCATTGCAAGCAAGCAAGTTTTTTCATTGTGTATTGGGAAGGATGAAAAGTGGTTCTATTGATCTAACTAGATAGGTAGGTAGATAGATAGATACATGGATAGACAGGTATAGAGACAGGCATATATAGACAGATCTATATCTACCTATATATCTATATATAGGGAAATCTTTAATTATTGGTAAAACTGAATGAAATGTCACCCCATCTGCCTAAAGGATGTAAGTAGCTTCCCGACATGCACAGCAAGGAGTAGTTTATTCAGCTGCAGAGAATATTTGAGTGCAGTAAGCATTTTTTAAAGGGCTGTTTTTATTGTTCTCTTAAGCACAATAATAATAGTAGCCCTATTACTTGGAAGGATGCCTAGTTCAGGTGGTTTGTCAGAAACAGTTTTCTCAAGTCCTCATATTATACAAGCACTGCTGGCTTAGCTTTCAAAAGTTAACTCATATCAAATTGTAAGCTTTTCTTATGAACGGTAAACTTTCTTACTTTGTTAAGACCATTTTCTTAGCATAATACATGGATACTGGTTTCCAGAGGGAAAAGAGCACGCAGAAAGAGGGGAGGGGAGGGTTCACAAGGATGTGTAAGGGGTGGACGGCACAGCAGAATGGTGGGTCCTGATGGCCAAAAGCCCTGGACAGAGAGGGAGGCAGAGGCAGGGGAGGTGAGGGCATGTTGAAATAGTGATGAGTAGTGAAGCTAGGGGCTGAATGAGGGGTGCATGCAGCTTGTTACATTATTATTTCTACCTTTGTGTATATTTGAAATTTTCCATAGTAAAAAGTGTTTCAAATGCCATAGATACACTCTTAATACTTTTTGTGTAAGATACAAGCCACAGACAAAGTTCATAAAACATAAATGCATATTTAGGATAATAGAAAACTAAAAGGCAAACGCATCTGTGAAATTACCACCCAAGTCAAGTCATAGAATGCTGATAGCTCTAGAAACACTCTCCTCATTTTTTATTTTAAAAATATGTTTGCAGAAGATTTTTTTTTTTTTTTTTTGAGTTGGAGTCTCACTCTGTCATGCAGGCTGGAGTGCAGTGGTGCAAACTCGGCTCACTGTAAGCTCCCCCTCCCGAGCTCACACCATTCTCCTGCCTCAGCCTCCCGAGTAGCTGGGACTACAGGTGCCTGCCACCACGCCCGGCTAATTTTTCTTGTATTTTTAGTAGAGACGCGGTTTCACCACGTTAGCCAGGATGGTCTCGATCTCCTGACCTCGTGATCCACCCACCTTGGCCTCCCAAAGTGCTGGGATTACAGGCGTGAGCCACTGCACCCGGCCAGTTGTTTTCATAATTCTGAACCTGACTCCTATCTTTTCCCACTGTGGGGCTTGTCTTTTCACACTCTTTATGATATCTTTTGCTGAACAGAATTTCATAACCAAGCTTATGAATCTTTTCCTTTACTTTCATGTTTTTGGTATATTGGCTAAGAGGAACCTGTCCTCAAGCTCATGAAGATAAGAATATTCTATATTTCCTTCTAAATGCTTCATGGTTTTGCTTTCACATGAAGGTCTATAGCCAGTTTTGTGTATGGTAGGATGACGGGGTCTAATTTTATGTTTTTCTGTGTAGATACCCGTTCTCTCATTCCTTCATGCCATCCTGACTATAAATTAAGTGTCCATCTGCTTAAATTTGCTTCTGGGCCCCTTGTTCTGTTCCAGTGATCTTTACGCCAAAACTACACCATCTTACCAAAGTTTTGTACTACATATATCTGGTAGAGCAAAAACTGACCAATTTTTTAAAGAGAATTGCCTTTCTTTTCTTTCTTGCTTTTTAAAAATTTTTTTGAGGGGTGGGGTCTCACTCTGTCACCAAGGTTGGAGTGCAGTGATGCCTTGACCTCTGGGGCTTAAGCGGTTCTCCTACCTCAGCCTCCCTAGTAGCTGGGACTATAGGTGTGTACCACCATGCATGGCTAAGTTTTGCTTTTCTTGACCTTTGAATCTCTAAATAAAAGTAGAAGCAACTTAGCAAGTTACACATACACACACACACATTGGATGACACTGAATGTATAAGAATAATTTGGGGATAATTGGCATTACAATACTGAGCTTTCTAATACATGAACATGGTATATATCTCCATATTAAAGTCTTAATATCTGTCAATAATGGTATATAATTTTAATAATAGAAGTGTTCCACATCTTTAGCTTGCCTTTTCCTAGAAATTTCACGTCATTTGATGCTATGACAACTAATACCTATTCTGCTTCATTTTCTATTTGTGGCTCTTTATGTAAATACAAATTGATTTTTGTATGTTGATTTCATATCCAGCAAACCTGGTAAATATTCATATTCATTCTAAAATGTATCTGTAAATTGTTTAGATTTTCTATGCACATAATCATACCATATTGAATAAGGACAACTTTGCTCCTTATTTTGCAGTTCTTATATCTTTTATTTCCTCCTCTTGACTAACTGTTCTTGGTAGGATCTGCAGAAAAATGTGGAATAGATGTAGTTGCCTTGTTTCTCTGTAAATCTCGAGGCGAATGCTTCTGACACATCACCCTGTAGTGTGATACTTGCCCCAGGTTTTTGTTGATCTCTTTATGGAAGTTCCTGCCTACTCCTGGTTTAGTAAGGGAATTTTATGAAAGACATTTCCTGCAACTATTGAGATAATCTTTTTTCTGCTTTATGTGCTAATGTAGTAAAAGATATATATCGATTTTCTAATGTTAAGCCAACTTTGCATCTGTAGTATAAAGTGAACTTGGTGTTGATGCAGTACTCTGTTCATGCAGTATGGGGCTTGGTTTGTTAGTATTTTTGTACTGAAATCGGCAGAAAATTTTATTTTCTTTTACAGTCCTTATCAGGTTTTGGTATCAAGGTTATCTAGCCTTATAAAGTTTATCCAGAATAGTTTATGTAAGACTGAAATTAGTCCTTTCCTGAATGTTGATATAATTCTCCAGAGAACCCATTTGGGCCTAATGTTTGCCTTTTGGGAAGGCTTTTGTTGATTCATCTAGTTTTTAAAAAATGTTTGTAGAACCATTAGGGGTTTTTTTATTTTGTCTTTTAGAGTGAATTTTGAGAAATTATATTTTCTAGGAAACTATCCCTTTTTTCCAAATTTTCTATTTAGTTAATACATGTAAGTTGTTTATAATATGGTCTTATCTTTCAAGTGACTATGGAATCCTAGTGGGTAGTGTGTGTGTGTGTGTGTGTGTGTGTATGTGCACACATACCACATGTGTGTGATGCTAGCAGTCTTTTGTCATTTTCTAGATTTATTTGTGCATTAGGATTTTTTTGCAAAAAGTGTGTAAAATGTGTAATTCCATCATTCTTAATTTATTAGCTCGAATACATAGAGAAAACTACGCCCTCCTAAACTGTTTAGTTTACTCTGAGGCATATTGCATATAAGAAAAGCAGGTTAAACATTTGAGTCCTTTTCTTTGTTTGCAATTTTTCTGAGTAATGAATTAGCCTATAACAGCTCCAAAAGTTACCAATGAGGTTTTAAAATGCATTGGCATCATTATAAACTCATGGATTTTTTACACATTAGTTGTGCTTTAATAAATTGCAGGGTTTTTTCTTTCTTAAAAATTTCAACTTTTATTTTAGATATAGGGTGCACATGTGCAGGTTCGTTACACGGATATAGTGAATGATACGGTTTGGCTGTGTCCCCACCCACATCTCATCTTATAGCTCCCACAATTCCCATGTGT
Organism: Hylobates moloch; assembly: GCF_009828535.3. Taxonomy (NCBI): domain Eukaryota; kingdom Metazoa; phylum Chordata; class Mammalia; order Primates; family Hylobatidae; genus Hylobates; species Hylobates moloch. The sequence continues at coordinate 100,345,321 of NW_026652279.1, forward strand.
TGTGGGAGCGACCTGGTGGGAGGTAATTGAATCTTGGGGGAGGGTCTTTCCCATGCTGTTCTCATGATAGTGAATAAGTCTCACGAGATCTGATGGTTTTAAAAATGGGAGTTTCCCTGCACAAACTCTCTCTTTGCCCACTGGCATCCATGTAAGATGTGACTTGCTCCTCCTTGCCTTCTGCCATGATTATGAGGCCTCCCCAGGCACATGGAACTGTAAGTCCATTAAACCTCTTTCTTTTGTAAATTGCCCAGTCTCGGGCATGACTTTAGCAGCAGCATGAAAACAGACTAATACAGTGAATGATGCTGAGGTTTGGGGTACGGATGCCATCACCCAGGTAGCGAGTATAGTACCCAAAAGGTAGTGTTTCAACCCATGCTCCCCCTTCTCCTCCCCTCTGCTCCCCACTCTAGTCTGTGTATGCTCAATGTTTAGCTCCCACTTAGAAGTGAGAACATGCAGTATTTGATTTTCTGTTCTGCAGTTATTATTCTTACTGATGCCAACACCATTCACTCTTTGGGCATTAGCACCCCTGCCCCGGGTTTGCTCTGAGTTGACCTGACTTGCCCCGCTGCTCTGGGGAGCTTCCTTGCTTAACAGTATCCTCTTTCTGAGTTTTTCAGATCATGGTCCAGTACCTTCTCACAACCTTGTTTTATCTCCTCTCTGCCTTTAAGATTTTTATAGATTCGTTTTTGTTTGTTTGGCCTTGGTAGAAATTAAGATACCTGATCATAGGTTTATTTAACAAGTATTTGCTGAGAACCTGCTTAGTGCTAGATGCTACAGAGAACAAGATGATGAATCAAGAATGACTGATGGCCTTAAAGAATTTGCAGTCAGCTAGGGGAGTCAGAAACAAGAGCACCGTGGCTGCTGGGCAGGATGGAGACGTGATGCATGTAAGTTCAAGCAGAGTTTCAAGGAAATTGGCAGGGACGGGGCAGGCTTCAACGGGGAAGTGGCGCCGGGAAGCTTGAGCAGGATTTGGGCATTCTGACATGGGGAAGGTATTACCTTCTTCCCCTTCAGTTGTGTCTGGCACATGGACTCAGCAGAGGCTGCTGGGAATGTTCTGAGATCACATACCAGCAGCCTCCTAACCCAAGCCGAACCAAAAGAGACATGCCCCCAAGAAAGGATTCCGGACTTCACCTGGTGGCCTGTATTTCTAGTATTTCACAATGTGCACAAGTCATCTAGCCTCTACACAAAAATACCAAGTGCAGAAGAGGAAACATTTTCTGACCACAGCCACTCCTCTGTGGAGCCTCTTAGATTAATCCTCACAAGAGGCCTAAGACAAATTTTCATCGAATATATATTTTTCTACAGCCAGCTCCTGGAATAAAAGAAAGAAAGCAGAAGTGAAGTATTCTGGGAATTATTCGGGTGAAAACAAAGCCAAAACAAAACAGAAAAAGTAGCATGGTTTATCTGAGGACACAAAATTAGAAGGCAATTTTTCCAAAAAGGTAAGAGGATCATTTCAGATCTTCACAGGGGAAAAAAAAAGAGAATGTCAGCCCAGAGCATGGGACTGGGCAGGAACCCCAGTGCCCAGTGGGCCAGGCTGGCTGGGAGCCCCCACGCTGGGCCCAGGGAAAGGCCAGGCTGGCTTTAGTGTGGCCCAGGTCCCAGAGCCTTCCCCTGGTTTGGTTAGGGAGCTATGGGGCCAGAAGGAGCCAGAATTTTAGGGAGGAAATTGAATTCTCAGTCAGTATGCTGGGTGGGGCGGTGACCCAACACACTTGGGCCTAGAGATCTAAAAAATGCAGAAACACCAAGGCTAAGGGAAAGGGAACAGAAGGAGCCCTACTGCAGCCAAATACGAACCACCTTCCCCAGAGGAGGCTAACCTCTTCACCGAGGAAAAAAAGCAAAGGCCGCCAGCTGAACTTGAAGGGCATCTGGGACCCACTGCCTTCCTTCCTCTCTGCTTCTTCCCTCCTTTGTCTCTCCCTTCCCTTTCCTCCCCTCCCCAAGTCTGCTACTTTCCCTGAACCCTGGACTGATGTCCTGGACAGATGTCCTGGACAGGAGGGACTTTCAAGCAGAGTGCCAGGCATCCTTGTTGTGTCCGGAATTGGTTCCTTCCAGTAGGTTCGTGGTCTTGCTGACTTCAAGAATGAAGCCGTGGACCTTTGCGGTGTTACAGCTCTTAAAGGTGGCACGGACTCAAAAAGTGAACAGCAGCAAGATTTATTGCGAGCAAAAGAACAAAGCTTCCACAGCGTGGAAAGGGACCCAAGCAAGTTGCCCTGCTGGCTGAAGTGGCCAGCTTTTAGTCCTTTATTTGTCCCCGCCCATGTCCTGCTGGTTGGTCCATTTTGCAAACCCCTAGCTAACTACAGAGCGCTAATTGGTAGTTAAAAATGGGAGTTTCCCTGCACAAACTCTCTCTTTGGTGCATTTTTACAAAGCACTGATTGGTGCATTTTACAAACCTCTAGCTAGCTACAGAGCACCCATTGGTGCATTTTTACAGAGCACTGATGGGTACTTTTTTTTTTTTTTTTGAGACAGTCTTCCTCTGTCACCCAGGCTGGAGTGCAGTGGTGCCATCTCCGCTCACTGCAAGCTCCGCCTCCCAGGTTCACGCCATTCTGCCTCAGCCTCCCGAGTAGCTGGGACTGCAGGCGCCCGCCACCAAGCCCGGCTAATTTTTTGTATTTTTAGTGAGACGGGGTTTCACCGTGTTAGCCAGGATGGTCTCGATCTGCTGACCTCGTGATCCGCTCACCTCAGCTTCCCAGAGTGTTGGGATTACAGGCATGAGCCACTACGCCTGGCCTGATCAGTACATTTTACAAACCACTTGTAAGACAGAAAAGTTCTCCAAGTCCCCACTCTACCCAGGAAGTCCAGCTGGCTTCACCTCTCATTGTGACATGGGAATCAAACCTGTCCAGAGCCACCTTAAACATAAGGCGATATATTCAGTTCTCCATTTGCTGTGAAGAGCAGTGTGTCATTTTCGAACTTGGTTAAATTTAGCCCTAGAAAACCTCCTGGGATCCGCAGCCCAGAGCCTAATCTCAACCCAGCAGGTGGGCATGAGTGTACCGACGCTGGGGTCACTTGTTGAGTCATTCCTTCATTCAAGAATCTGAGGCAAATCAGCGCTGCCCAACAGAACTTTCTGCCGTGATAGAAACATTTTATATCTGATCTATCCCATAGGTTCCTGCTGTCCATATGTGGCTGTCTTAATGTTATTTAATATTAACATATGCAAGGAGACAGCACTTGAACAGAACAGAGGAGGCTCTCACCCTTGTGGAGCTGATTTTCCAGAGAAGAGTCAGAAAAATACCACGTGAACAAACATCAAAGAGTTTCATAAGCACCAAGAAGAAAATAAACACGCTATCTTGCTGGAGAATGTCAGTGAGCCCCCTGGAGTGGGGGGCTCCTGGAGGCCCTTCCAGAGAGAGAACATTCCAGCAGAGACCTAAAGATAAGAGGGGCCAGCTACGTGAGATTGTTCCAGGCTGAGAGAATCCCTAGAACACAGCCAGGGGGGCTGGAGAAGGGAACTGGCAGGGCGGATCTGCAGGGTCTCGCCAGCCAAAGGAAGTCTGGGTTGCACTTTAAGACCAAGGCCTGCCCCTCCCTCCGCAGGAAGGTTTTAAGCAAAGGGTGGGACCTGATACACATGGTTATAGGTCACTCAGGTTGCCCTTGCAAAAGAAATGAGAAGGGGCGAGGGGAAGAAGGTTCTTGTTTGGGTCTGGGTCCCCTCAGCCCAACCAGGCTTTCTAGCAGGAAGTTTGTTGGAGATGTTGGCATGGAGCAGGGTGAAGAGCCAGACTGTGACCAGTGCTGCAGCCCACGGAGCCTTCCGAGGAGCGCCCCAGGCGCCCCAGACTCGTCCTCGGAGAACAAAACGGGGAGCCTGTGCCACGTACCCCGGCCCTCCTTTGGTCATGGGCGGCCCTGCGGGCCTGGGCGTGGGCTTGTGCTGAGTAGGGGGTAGGGGGGTTGGGGGGCCACCTCCCGCTGTGGTCAGGACAGGAAGCGGCTGGAAGAGCCGCAGGCAGAGGCGCTGGCGGGCCGCGCTGCCCCAAGCAGGCTGCCAAGAGGGCCCTGTGCCCCTTGCCACAGTCCAGACTGGCGCACCAGGCACCGCCCACGTGAGGAGGGACTCCCGAGGCCCAGTTATGGTCCTGGTGGGAGCAAGGAAAGGAGGTCGGCCAGAGCTGGGTCCCAGATGGAGCGCAGCCCAGGCCTGAGTGGTCCTGTAGAACTAGTCAGGGAAACTGAGATAGAGCGTCAGGCCAGGCAGCCCTGGAAAGGGTTATGGGGAAGCCAAAGCTGAGTGCAGCTAGCAGGGCGCAGGAGTCACCAGGCTTGCAGTCACGAGGCTCCTCCCTGCTAAGGTTGGCTCAAGAAAGCCAGGAAGGAAAGCAAGGGGTTGGGGGAAGAAGGGAGGCGAGGGGTGCAGGAAGGAAGGGAGGCGAGGAGTAGGGGGAGGAAGGGAGGCGAGGGGTTCGGAGGGGGGAAGGAAGGCGAGGGGTTGGGGGGAAATGGAGGCAAGGAGGAGGGGAGAGAGGCGAGGGGTGGAGGGGAAGGGAGGTGAGGTGGAGGGGAAGGGAGGAAGCGGACTCTAGCAGTCAGCTGGACGGGTTGGGCACACTGCACCGGGGGGCACCTTGCGGAACAGGTGCACACAGGGGGTCCCTGCTGGGGCCAGGCCTGGAATTTTCCTGCGTCCTCCCGGTCCTCCTTCTCTGGACTCCACAGACTTGCCCTCTCTTGCAACGCTGCCCCGCATCACCCCTGCCTGGCTGGCTTCATCTCTCAGGAGGCACCGACGATGCGCACGCCTCCTCGTGCGGCCTGAAGGCCTTTCAAGTCCCGCTGGGCTATCTCCTCGCCCGCCCGAGGCCTCCTTGGCTGAACGGTCTTGCGGGCGCCTCGAAC